>NC_053155.1:59777586-60084086 GCF_016835505.1 Polypterus senegalus
AATGTCTTACCTGTGTTTCTGAATGGATGAGAAGTAATTTTCTCAAACTAAATAAGGAGAAATCGGAAATCTTAGTGATTGGCAAAAATGGATATAATGTGGTTATGAGAAATAAACTTGATCCATTAGGATTAAAAGTCAAGATGGAGGTAAAGAATTTAGGGGTAATTATCGACTTAGACCTGAATTTTAAATCACATATTAATCAGATTGCTAGGACAGCATTTTTTCACTTAAGAAATATAACAAAACTTAGACTTCTTATAATATTGTAAGATGCTGAGAAATTAGTGTACGCTTTTGTTTTCAGTCGACGCATCCTCTCAGGACTACATAAAAAAGACATCAATCGATTGGTACTAGTGCAGAATGCAGCTGCTAGAATCTTAACTAGGAAAAGAAAATCTGAGCACATCAATCAAGTTTTGACGTCACTACACTGGTTACCTGTGTCATTTAGAATTGACTTTAAAATACTGCTTATGATTTACAAAGTCTTAAATAATCTCACTCCATCCTATATTTCAGAATGTCTTTCACCTTACACTCCAAATTGTAAACTTAGATCTTCAAATGAGTGTCTGCTTAGAATTTCAAGAGCTAAACTTAAAAGAAGTGGTGAGGCAACCTTCTGCTGTTATGCACCTAAAATCTGGAATAGCTCACCGATAGAAATTCGCCAGGCTAATATGGTGGAGCACTTAAAAAAACTGCTAAAAACACATTACTTTAATATGGCTTTCTCATAGATTCATTTTAGTTTAATCCTGATGCTCTGTATATTCAATTAATTATCATTATTCATGGTGGCTCTAAAATCCATACTAACCCCTACTTTCTCTTCTGTTCATTTTCCTATTTTCTGGGGTGGCGACCTGTGCCACCACCACCTGATCAAAGCACCGTGCAGTCCCTACATTGATAGATTAAAGGCCAGAGGTCCACATGACCGTCATCATCAAGTTCTTCCATGTGAACCCTGAATACCATGAGGACTGATTGTGAGGTAATTTATGTTAGGTAGAATGCCTAGAGGGGGCTGGGTGGTCTCGTGGCCTTGGAACACCTACACATTTTTTTTTCTCCAGCCGTCTGGAGTTTTTTTTGTTTTATTCTTTGTTAATTAGTGTTCCCTAATTTTAATTCTTATTTATTTTGTCTTTTTTCTCTCTGTTCATCATGTAAAGCACTTTGAGCTACATTATTTGTATGAAAATGTGCTATATAAATAAATGTTGTTGTTGTATACTACTCATAATTAAAATTGTTATGATCACCTGACAAAACATAGGCACTCAAAGTTGTTTGGAAAATGTTTCTATGATGGAAGCAATGATGAGGGGATGAAGGAATATTAAAGGGAATGTCAGATAAATGCGAGTAGGGGGCAACTACAAGGGTCTGATAATAAGGGCAATACAAACCATGAGCGTGAGAGGGTGCTGTCAGTAATACCTTCTCCTTATTTGTCTCTGGGACAGAACAGCCTACTGACCACTGGCATCATGTTCTCTACAATTGGACTGTAATTCCCGCCCCTTACGGCTCATGCAGGATATAATCAAGTTTGACACAGGTATTTGGTGTTCATTTGTGGAAGCCGCGACTGTGTGTGCATCTCATCACACCAAAAAAGAAAGTGATTGACTGAACAGTAATTATTTGACTTCGAAATTTTCCTGACTTCCCCTAGTAGTACCCTACTCCTTTCTCTTGTGCTTGTTGTTAGCTAACTGTGATGTGGTCAGAGAAGAGGCAAGTATTAAAGTAGGCAAAATAAACTGTCAGTACAGTATATCAAAATCAAAATGCTAATTAAAAAATCTAGCAGACAGATTTATGAGATAGCAGGATGCATACAGTCAGTGCTCTCAGTGAACTATAGCAGAGGCTGTTTCAAAAGCTGTAAATGAGAGAATACCAAAAATTAGTTTCACCTACTAAAAGATCTGACCAATTAAAATAAACAACAGTTTGCCAAAAGGCCAAACAGTCTGAAATAAAATCAATCATTAATATTTTAAAAAAGTACAATTGTAATAAAAGTAAACAGTAATGCATTTAAAGAATATTTTCATATTTAGTTTATCATACAATGAAAAACGTGCCACCACATAACAAACCAACTCAGGTTAGGACCCGAGTGCAGCCATGCAATGGTAGACACCTCAGCACCACACTGGTTCAGACGGAAAGGAACCCGTGTGAGTTGTTTGATGGTGGCTAGAGTGCTAATTCTGCCACTAACCCCAAGGCTTTTCCCTGGCAGTAGGAAGACGTGCTTACAGGGCTGGATGCAGGTTAATGTCGTACCCAAGGCAGTGCAATTGCAGGTTAAGGGCCTTGCTCGGGGCCCAATGGAGTGGAGTCAATTCTGGTGTTTATGGGATTTGAACTGGTAACCTTCCGACTGCCAGTGCAGATCCCTAGCCGCAGAGCCACCATTCCACTCATAAAATAAAAACCTTGCAAAATCGTAACAGTGGAGTGTTACTTTTAGAGCAATCCCTAGAATCCATGGGTTAGCTGCACTCTTTGCAATCACTCTGGAAGATTCCTTTGATGACCCAGTTATCTCCACTTCCCAATTAAAGGGCCAAATGCCTTTGACAGTTCCAGGCTGCCTTCGTTTTTGATAGTGTATATCAGACCCCCACCCCCTGTTGCCACTTACCATTCTGGGGGAAATTCTCTTGCCCTTCTTTTATTCCCATTTGTGCTTTCTCTTACATCAGTGCCAGAAAATATTTAATTGAGGGTGTTCTTTAAATAAATATAGCTTATTGCATCCTACTTGAAATGAAACTACACTATCATTCAGAGGGGTCTCTGATTTTTGGTGGGTATACCTTTTTGGCAACCTCCCACATTATAAACATTTTAAAATAAACTAAATAATTTTTATATTTACTATAATGTAGTGCATGAAACTCTTTCATGCATGCATTTCACAGTCTAGTGAGAGTACTTCAATTCTATCCATCCATCCATCTAACCCTGCTTATCCAATAACAGTTAAAACAAAGACAATGAATATAAACAGAGGTGGTGCTATGGGTGTACAATGGGTACAACTGCACCTGGGCCTTGATCTAAAAGAGCCTGTCAGCAGCAAAGCAAAACAGAGAGAGGTGGGTAATTTGTAGATTAAATAACCTTAACATTTGATGTGAGGGTGTGTTTTATATCCAGTAGCCATACTAGTCATATTATTATTATTTTAAGATAATTACAGAGATCTATTGGAAAGCACTGATGTGCAAATGATTTTTCAATTGGTCATTTTAGGCACATTCCGTCCACACTAGGTAACTAATATCAGCTAAAAGAGCACTGCATGACCTGTGTCCTTGTAAGACTGAATAACAAACAACTTCACTTTGTATTTACTGTATACTTGTCATAGTGCAGCAGTTAGTGAAGACGATGCACATCTACAAGTCAGGTAGTGGGAAGAACAAGGAGTGCAAAAGACAATTAGAAAACAGACAAGAGTCTATGGTTCTCCATTGAGTGCCGAAATCAGTCAGCAGACGATGATTCCCAGGGTAGCAGTGCTTTTTAAGTACATCCCCCAAACCAGCCCATCATGGAGATAATACTACAGAGGCAACTGAGGATGAAGCGGTGAAAGTGGAGAATTCAATGCAAGGTAGTAGGAAAAATTTTGATATGAATGATGTTTTCCATCCGCTGAATCCAACCACTGGGTCACGGGGGTCTGCTGGAGCCAATCCCAGCCAACACAGGGCACAAGGCAGGAACCAATCCTGGGCAGGGTGCCAACCCACCACAGGACACACACAAACACACCAAGCACACACTAGGGTCAATTTAGAAACGCCAATCCACCTAACCTGCATGTCTTTGGACTGTGGGAGGAAACCGGAGCGCCCGGAGGAAACCCACGCAGACACGGGGAGAACATGCAAACTCCACGCAGGGAGGACCCGGGAAGCGAACCCGGGTCTCCTAACTGCAAGGCAGCAGCGCTACCACTGTGCCACCCTGAATGATGTTTTGATGCTGCAATTTGACCTAACTTAATAACTGACATAATCAAAATGGAAACCCTTGCATGTCAAAGATTTTGCATTCCCGAAAGGCAATGGACTGCATCCTACACCAGCTTTTTATTTTCCTAAGTTGAACTCTCACACCATGTCTAGACCATGGTTAGTTCATTCCAGATTTAAAGGCTCCCTTTTTTTTCAAGGTTATTCAGGGTGGAAAAGAGGGTCTACTCAGGAGTAACAGGAATAAAACACAACACCAGTGGGTTTGGGGCACCCTGCAACAAACCCAGTATAACTGGAATAAAGAAAAATGGAAGAAAATGGCCCAGAGTTCTTTTAGATGACTGACTGTGATGGCGGCTCTTCTGGTTATAACGTGTACAGGCAGGAAGAGGCGAGTCCAGGTGGGCGGACCCCGGAAGTGACATTGGAAGAGGAGAGCTGTCAATCGCACAGTGCCAGCCTCTTGATCAGCTTAGAAGTGCCATCACCAAAGCCCTTAAACTATCTCCCATGTACATGTGCATGACACAGGGTTTTTCTAAAAGTGAGATGATTCAAATTGTAAGGTAAGCCCATATTTTTTATTTTTAAATAGCTAGTAGCCAAATAAGTATTAAGCACTATAAATGTTCCTATTCCTTTTGCATGCACTGACACTTTTGCAGGCAGAGTTGCTTTGGGACTTTTGTGTTTACATGCACCCAGGTCCTTGTGTAGGTTGTGCCAGCACTTATCATAAACACAACACTTTGAAAGCAACAGTTTGCACAATTACCTCCCATCTGCATGGGATTTTCTCCCACATTTCCAAAGACATGCAGGGTAGATTCATTCATGACTCCAAACTGGCTCCTGTGCGAATGTGAGTGTAGGCTTGTATGCAAGTGTCCTGAGAGCTATTTCCTGCCTTGTGCCCAGTTCTTCCAAGATATGTGCAGAATCCCCATGACTTTGAAATGGTTTAAACTGGTGTGAAGAATATACATGGAAGGTCATGTGTTTATTAGTATAACTGGCTGCTGAGTAACCTTATGGCCTGTTGTGACTGTTAATGGCCCTAAAGTCTTTTATATATCATATTTAATAATGCTTTGATTCCAGTATGTATAAAAATCAGATTGCAAGGTGTTACACACTTTTGTTCCAATCAGAGTGCTAAGTATGAACTGTTCTCAAAATGTTTTACGGTGCCAGCCTCTTTGGTTTGCGGGGATGTGCCAATTCTGTCTTTGTCACTGTCACTTGTGAAGTATGAAGAGCCCAATAGTGTCGGTGTCTCCAGGTATTCCAGTTTCCTCCAACATGTCACACGCTTATTATTCTGTCTAAAATGGCCCTGTATAAGCAATTGAGTCTTGTCATGTACTGCCACTCGTTCTTGCCTTGTGCATCACGCTGGCAGGGTCAGCCCCAGCCCTCTATGGTGTATTTTGTATAGACACAATGCTTATATGGCACCCATAGAGTATGTGATTTTGGAACCCCCTTCTGTAGTGATACAACTAATTGAATCTAAGTGTTTCTGTATCTGTACACACACTGCAATCAGAGAAGCTCATCTGCAGTATCAGCAGAGCCCTTCCCTCATCTTTTACCACATGAGTGTCTCTTCTGTTCCTGACAGCCTCTTTCCAATTAGGCAACTTTATAAAAAATAAATATAGTACTCTTATATAATTATATTTTTACATTGACTTTGTTCTGAGAATTGTTTTTCTATTTTATTTTTTAACCATTCTGGATTAGAGTGAGCTTTCATTATAACCTAAACTGTATGTTTATAAGCTCCCTTAATATTAAGCATCCTATAAAAGACACACAGTGATGGCTGCTGGAGGAAAGCAGCAGTTAGGAGGCTGGAAGTCCCTTGGCACTCTTACTGTTGCTAAGCAACCTAAGCCATGTACCAAAGCCCCTGCTTAACTGTAAATCCACATTTTTTCAATGGCTCAAAAGAACATCATTCTCTAATATTCAGAATGAAACAATATAAACAAATGTATTTTTAAGGTCTGTAAACAAGTGTATAATTTAAAGATATGCTCATTTTTGTGTTAGGATTATTCTTGCAATGAAAATAAAATCTGAAAAAAAAAATCCCTTTAAAAGGTTGCAGAAGTGGAGAGCAATAAGGCAGAGCTTTGCAAAATGAGAAGTGACAGATCAAGAGCAAATCCTTCCAGTAAAAACTGAGCGATAACACAGCTAGAGAGTGATGAAGGAGTGCTGGGCTCAGTGCCTTTTAGAAAATTGCAATGATTTACATCTGTGCTCTTTTTTTATTTTGAAACATGTCAGGAGCCAGTGGCTATTAGTTACTTGCAGCATAATTTCTGTTTTGTCTCACGTGTTAGGATCATTTTCATCACAACACATAGAACAATTCAGCTTGGATAATTATCTAAAATATTAAGAGGAAAAGAGAATAATAGCAGTTTTGTAATCCCAACATCATGTAATTTAAAAAATTGTGAGATGAATTTGATAATGTGTATTGCATTTTAATTAAAGTGTATTATTTGATACTAAATTGGACAAAGTGGTTTATAAATATGATAGGACCTTGCAAATAAAGAAAGATTAACTAGTCTTCAACAGTGACCAGCTTCAGGTTCCTGGGTGTTCAGATCACCGGCTGCCATTCATATTCTGTCAGCACCATCTGTATCTTCAAAAAGGCCTAGCAAAGACTGTTATTCTTGAGGAGGCGAAAGATGCTTGTGATGGGAACCAAAACCCTGGTGAACTACTGCTGCATTACTGAAAGAATCTTGACCAGATCTATCATAGTGTGATTTGTTAATCTGATTTTCCAAACTCACATGCTCCTCCAAAGGACTGTCCATACAGCTTCTA
Organism: Polypterus senegalus; assembly: GCF_016835505.1. NCBI lineage: Eukaryota > Metazoa > Chordata > Cladistia > Polypteriformes > Polypteridae > Polypterus > Polypterus senegalus. The sequence goes on from NC_053155.1 coordinate 59,784,462, forward strand.
AAATCATAGGGGCTGACTTTCCACAAATTCTTACCATCTACTCCACCAGATGTCTGAGGAGGGCTGAATCCATCATCTCTAATGACAGCCATCCAGCTGATCCCTTTTTTTTCACTTCTTCCTTCTGGTAAATGCTACTAGAGCCTCACCACATCAGGTCAGGTCAGTTTGGGGAGCATGCACTGGTACAGTGCGTTGCAGACAGCGTGATCCAGTCCCACCCTCCAGAAATGACCATCTATCTGGCACAGCCAGGTGTTACGTAGTAGAGTGGCTCACTATCTTGCCTACCTTAAAGTGCATCTGATGTTTACTTTTCTTCTCTTACCCCATCTCTCCTTTTTTAGACCTCCGTCCTCTGTTCCTCTCACTAGTAGAGTGTGTTTTCTTCCACTCCTCATGATTCTGTACAACTGCTGAAACAATGGCTGTTGTTCAGCATTGGACAACTATTTTTGGCATCAGGGATGGGCCTATAATTGCTCCAAGTAGTGCAGTCTTTAAGGACACTGTAAAGGGCCCCATGATGACCAAAGTCCCCCACTTCACAAACCACAGTTCCTCTTCAAAAACACAAAAAAAAAATGTAAACACATACATGTTGAAATATTTTAGTAACATACAACTCTTATTTTACTAATGATAAAATTTACTTTCTGCCACCAACTCTCTCCCAATCCTTACTGAAACACCTGTCTTGCCCAGGACCCTGCTCACCCCTTGAAATGGGACACCATGTTAAAGCTCTTCTTAGCAGACACAATTGTTCCTACAGCCCTAAGCCTTAAGGTTTAGGTGTCCATTTTGTCAAAGCAACACTGTCAAATGTTGGACTGAATGACTTCTAAGACCCCAGTCAATAAGCTGCAGTTTCAGCAAGCCTGCACTTCGCTTTCCTTGATATTTTATCTGCTTGTTGCCTTTTCAGGACACTCCACAAACTTACATGGCACAGAACACTATTGGAGTCTAACTCCTTACACCAGCATGGTGATTCACTTTGTTCTTTCTAGTGTGTATTCTGTCAGAACATCAGAGAGCCTTGCTTATTGACTGTAGTCTTGACCCAGTACCATCTCTGCAATGAATGGATGAATTATTTGGATCTTTGCCAAGGAATAACTACCGCAGGGTCTTTCCATAAATATTTATCAAGAAATCTGTATTCCATCTAAAACAATTGCCAAAAACAATAATGACAATCATGGTTTTCTAAAAATCTGGAAAAGTTATGAAAAGCTAAAGAGGAAGCTTGCAAAAGAGAAGACAAAAATGTTTTCAAAAAGGCTAAATATCAATTAGGCAAAGCCATTAAGGATGACAAAAGTAAATATAAAGTCAGACCGACCCAAATAGAATTTCTCCACCAATGATTGTTTCTCTGCCCGGATTGCTTTAAAAGTGATCAGTAGTTACAAATGCAAGCCCTCCCTGAGTTTCTATTGCAAATTTTAGAAGCTCTCCTCAGTCATTTAGGACATTAAACCACCTGCCATTTCTCACTTACAGTCCAACTACACCTCCCCTCTATGCATTTCTGACCAAGGCCCCTGGGAAAAGTAGTGCGCTGGGGCTCCTGTTTTGATAGCAAAAGAGAAACATACATGAGATCCTTTGGGCCAGTGCCCACTGTGCCCATATGTTAAGGCAGCCCAGTTTCTGAGCATTTCCAAAAATCATAAAACTCCTGGTCCAGACAATATTTCTTCCTTCACAATTCTGATCAGTTAGCTTCTGTATTTACAGTAATTTTCATTCAGTCTTTGGCTCAATACAAAGTCACTGCCTGTTTAAAAGAGTCTAACATTTATCCCGAGCCTAAGAAACAAAATTCATACTGTTTGTTTACTATGATTACTGTATAGGCCAAAGGTACTGACCTCTTAAAAATGAAGACATTTGAACATAAGATGTTTCAGCACATCAAGTTTGTCATAGTTTCGTTCTTTGCCACACCATAGTTTCCATACCGGGTCAGTTGAGAATGCAGTAAATATGGCTCTCCACTATGTCTTGCAGCATTTGGACACCCAAGCTACTTATACCAGGATCTTATTTGTGGATCTCATTTCAGCTTAGAGTATATCCGTCATATTTTGTATTGGCCCCAAGCAGAGTGTCCCCTCAGGGCTGTGTTCTACCTCCTCTCACTTTCGCTATCTACTCCAATGACTGCACCTCCAGTTACCTGTCTGTTAAACTGTTACAGCTTGCTAATGACACGACCCTGATTGACCTGATCACAGATGGGTTTAAGGTGCCATATCGTAGAAAGGTGGGTCAACTGGCTAGTGAGTGCACCCTCAACAATTTAAAAGTGAGTTCCTTGAAAACAGTTAAAATGATTGGATTTTAGGTGACACTCCTCAACTGCTTCTTCCATAGTTATAAATGGTGGCAGTGTAAACAGATAAGAACCATTTCCACTTCTTGGCACCACTATCAGAATCTTAACTGGGATGAAAACTTAATTGGTCTTATGAAAAAAGTTATTCAGCGTATGTTTATCTCCGTCAACTTAAAAAGTTTCACTTGTCCCAATCAATGCTGTCACAGGTTTATAGAGCTGTTATTGCAATTGTCCACATTTTCTCCATAAGAGTCTGTCATTGCAATGCATCCGCTTACTTTAAACAAAATGTGTTATTCGGACAGGAGGAAATACTGTAGGCCTAAAACGGGACTCCACGGAGGGCCTGTATACATCACAGGTCAGGAAACGTGTCAGACATACAATCAAAGTCAACACTCACCTGGGCAACTATCACTATCAGTTATTACCATCAAGGAAATGTTACTGGTCACTAAAGGCACTAAAGGCATAGAAACAATTTCTTTTCTACTGCAGTCACTCTGCTTAAACATAGTCTCTGTGTCATCTCTGTCTTTATTGTTTTCTAAACTTCTCAATCCAATCTAAATTATGTTAATTTTATATAGGACTTTAGTGATATATTACTGGGCAGGACTGCAGTTCTGCTTTACTGTATTGTTTTATACATTTGTGTTTAGTGCGATATATTTTTCATTACTGCTCTACTGTATGTAATGTGTGTCATGTATTGCATATTGTGTTGTTTAATTGTATTTGTCTTGTTATGTGTGTGGATGTAAGACCAGGAGGATTTCTTAGCAACTATGGTGCCTGGTAATAAATAAAGTTCAAGTTCAGTTCAGTTCATTGATTTCATAAACCTCATTGTTCTTTATCAAGGAAAAGGAGTTGTGATCTGTCAGCACAGACTGCAATGCAGAAGTCAGCTTTCAGCTCCAGTCAATTACACAGCACACTCCCACCCACACATAACCATTTTTTCGAAAGTTATACTCACATTAAAAAGGTGCCCAAGCTGAGAATAAAACTAAGGTTCAAACTTTTTGAGGCTCAATCAGCACAAGTATATTTGTCAAAGTTGATTTTAATTTAAGTTAGTGTGCATTAGAAAGAACCCAATCACTCATCATAGCAGTTTAATATTCTCAAAACTGATTCATCTAAGTAAAGGTTGTTGAGACTGGAGTCTGTTTCTGCAGCACTGAGTGTAAAGCAAGAATCAAATCCAGACAGAGAACCAATTTATCACCTAAACCACTCTTTGGGATTTGGATTCAGAACCGGAATTCCTAAAGTAAAACCTTTGCATACATGAAGAGAGTGAGTAAGGCAGGGACTGATTACCCTTTAACTTAGAACAAATAAACATATAATCTCATACACGCTTAATCTGATTCAGGATCATTGGGGTTGGAGCCTATCCTGACAGCACTGGAGGCAGAGACAGCCTTAACCAGTGTACTAGTCAGTCACAAAAGAGCCCACACTCACACTTACAGTGGGCCACGATGGAATCACAAAATATCCTAAAATAACATCTTTAGGGATATGGGGGGAAACACCACATAGATGCAGGGAGAATTTGGATAATGACATGGAAAAGATTCAAAGGACTCTAGATCTGAGATTTTCTGTTGTTTATGCCAATAATATTAAAATTAAATGAATTAAACAATATATCAGCCTGCTTTCATTTTTCTAACCTGCCTTATTCAAAGCAGGCTAACAGCTAAAATGTGTTTAATTTCATCCATGCATCTTTTTTCTGAACAGCAATGAAAGGTTCCAGGGAAAGGACTGTTCGAGCAGCATCTGGCAGAATGTGTGAACTAAAACTGTAGTGTGGTGCGAGATTCTCCTTTTTGCTCTCTTGCCTTTGTTAAGTCTATACTGGAAACTCGAGTAAAAATCCTTGAGAAACACTAAATAAGGAACTCCAGATTCCTCAAATCATGTTCTGTACTATTTATAGCAGTGGACGGAGCACACCAGTCAGAGAGATGAAAGCACCTGGGAGAAGACGCCATGTAGTGAAGTCAAATCTAAACACTGAAACTCTGCTTCTTCTGGTCACGTGATGCCAAGACCAAGAGTGAAGAGAGGAGGAAGACAGAGAGACGGTACTTTTAACTCTAGACACACAGCAATGAGAAACTTTGCATCATACTAATATAAGCCCTGTCCCTGCTGTAGATCCCTGCTCAATAAAGAAAAATAATGTTTGGCTATGAGACAAGCGAGACTCAGTAAGCAGTTGATATTAAATACTGTGAGATTTTTGAGACCCCGGAACCCCCCAACAGGTACTTGGAACCCCCCACCTGCTTTGCATTGAAACAGGCAGGAATTGTTTGTATGCTGCCAGTTCAACTGCAACATCACAGGCTCACCACGTAACATCTCTGTTGCCCAATGGTTGATGCAGGGAACATTAAAATGGCCACTGACCTGGCTGTGTGCACACTTTCTGCCATCTCTCCTCCAGAATGAACCTACTTGATGAAGGAGGCTATCTATTGCTTTAATCTGATGATGGGAGCAAATGCAGGACAACTGACAATATCACTGCTTGCTTGCTGTGTTTATGTGTACTGATGTGTCAGCTCCCCTTTGAATAAAATGCATGAGACTGTTCCTGTCTTCACAACAATGCAGTTGCTCCAATTCTTGGAAACCTGGACTCACCTCCTTCTCTCTTGTGCAGGTCTATCACCCGCACGTCACAAGATGTTCAATAGAATACTGGACTGTGATCTTAAAGAGAATAAGACTCTGCCACCCTCCGAACACTTGATATTAGAACATTAGTACAATTATTACAAAATCTTGCCATTCAGCCTAAAACGCTCACCAGTTCAATTAACCTATTTTGTTAAACTTTCTTATTGATGATTTGCTTTTATTATGTTTTAATAAATATAATTTTGGGTGTTGGGATTAAAAATCAATGGTGGGAATTTGTACTCTGACTGAGTGGCCCTGGGGCTCAAACTCCATCCTACACGCTGTGTCAGTATTTTCAGGGTGTCTTCACTTACAGAATTTGTTCAATATACAGTACACACAAAAACAAAAGACACACCTTTGTATATTCGTTATGTTTTACTATACAGCAGCTCTGTAGTTGTTGTTGCAGCCTGGGTTTGATGTGTCCTGAGTTTGAGTTTTAAACCATTTTCTTTTTTGCTATACCAGCTTCCTGACAAAATTCTGAAAGAACATTTGTGCCCTTTTTGATGTTTTTGATCTGTTGCCCCCATCATTAAAATTCTTTCTGGTTGTAAATGCTTCCATTGTCTCTGAAGTAGCTCGGTTTGCTTTTATTTTCACAAAAAGAATTGTGCCCTCATTTTTCTCCTAAAACATAATTTGGTAATTCGCATGTACAGAGCAAAGTGAGAAGGTGAGTTGTCACAAGTGGTTACTCAAAAAATTCCCATAACAAATGCAGCAAATGCTAGTTGCATTTATCAAGCAAAAAACCTGATGATAGAATTCAATTGAATTAACTAGCTCACTGCAGCCATCTACTGGTGGAGAGCTGATTTTCTATTGGTAAACCATCGAGGGCAAGCATTGCATGGCCAGTCACAGTACTGGTGAGGGCTACACAGGACATTTGTACAGGTCTGACCAACTGTGCTGAAGCATCCGTTCCTAGGCAGGTCAAGTAACACTGAGAAAACTAAAAGGAGAAAGAAAATGGAAAAACAATTAACAGAGTGGCAAAATAAAACTGTTGTGTTCAACAACACCAAAATAGCAACAAAGGGTGAACAGGTCAAAAAGATAAACAAAAGCCAGAGTAGGGCTCCAATGGGTTTGGGCTTTAGAAATAAACCTCACCCCAAGCATCCTATCCCCAAACTCACCACTCCAAATGGTCATCCAACAGTAAAATCCAAAAACAGTACAAAAATAGCTAGAAACTAAAAATCCAAACAATACTTTCTGATGCTTATTCCATAACACTGGGTGACTTAACAGGCCCTACTCCTCAGCCAGAATGAACAGGCTAAGGGCAGACCTTCAGCAAAGAAGTTATGGTGGGGGTCCACCCTCAAAATGCAAAGGATTTAACCAGGAAACACATTGCATAGTATGTACACAATACATAAAAAACTTTACTAAATAGTGTTTAAACAAAACAACAACAAAAATTACAAAATCACAAAAACACATGTAAAATAATAATTCAAAATAATAGACTTGACCAAAAAATAAGGAAAACATTCCTGGGTAAAATCTTAAAAAGATAGAAATATAAAACAACTTAAATATTTGAGTGGAAGATGCATTTATCTACTCCACAAGGCTTAATCTTACTTACATGGATAAAGCTTTCAGCATTGTGAGGATTTTTTTTAATGTCTTCAATACCATTCAGCCATCCCTCTTATGGAGTGTGCTCAGGATATGCTGGTAGATGAGCCTATTGTGTCCTGGATAATGGACTGTCTGTTAGGCAGGTTGCAGTTTGTGGGGCTGAAGGACTGTATCTCTGGTACAGATGTGAGCAACAGTGGAGCACCGCAAGGAACAGTTCTGTCTACTTTTTCTTTGCGCTGGACACCTCAGACTTTGAATATAATACCAGGTCATGTCATTAGCAGAAATTCTCTGATGTTTCTGCAATAAGTGAGAGGAGGCCAGGGGAGAGCTTTGTTTCTTTGTTCAGAAAGAACATCAGCAAAACCAAGGAACTGGTGATTAACTTTTGCCACACCAATGAACTATTCAGAGAGTGGCCGTGAAGGTGGTGCATTGCTACACGAACTTGAGGGTCAATGACAAGCTGGACTGGTCTTGTAACACAGATGAACTATACAAGAAAGGGCAGAGCAGACTCTTTTTTCTTAGGAGACTGCATTCCTTTAATGTGAGTAGTGACATGTTTTACATATTCTGCACCTCTGTGATGGCCAGTGAGATTTTCTATGCTGTGGTGTGCTGGCCAGCAACACCACTTCAAGAGATACCCACAGAATCAACGAGCTGTTTAAGAGGCTCAGTTATGGGACACAATCTCAACTAGCAGGAGGTAGTACTGAAGGAGAGAATGAAAACAAAACTGCCCATAATGAACTATCTAACCTCACCAACCTCTTTAACAAAATAATGCTATGCTAAAATAATGAGTCTTCGGCTTTTAAAGCTGAACCATTGGATCTTATCATATATTGGTAGGTAGATCATTGTAACAACCCATACATCTTGAGATCACAGTGCATAACATGACGTTTATCCAATAACGCTTGATGTAAGGTAACAACAACAATTTATTTCTTGTATAACCCAAAATCACACAAGGAAAGCCTCAATAGGCTTTAACAGGCCTTGATTTTTAACAGCTGTTCAGCTTGGACTCTCTAAGAAGGCAAGAAAAAGACCCCCAAAAAAACCTTGCAAGAAAAAAATGAAAGAAAACTTGGGAAGGGAAATTCAGAGACCGACTTCCTTCCATGTATGGTAGGCAATGCAATGTGTGTCAAAAAATGGGCTAAGCAGAACACACAAAACAGAACACAAGTAACTCTTTTCACAGAGCTATTTTTGCCACCTTAGAAATACATCACAACAGTACAAACTACTTTATTCTTGCACAGCACTCCTCACTAAGTGCAAATGCAGAGCACAGCGAGAACTCTCAAGGCAAAATGCAAGAAAAGAATATACCATAAATACAGAACTAGTACATGTAAGGATACAGATTTGTTTGAATACATCGAAAGCAAAGTAGAAACTAATTAACATAAATTCATCAGTTAATGGTAAGTGGGGAGGCGGATCAACTATTGATTTGGGATGGAGCGTATTAGCATTTGCTCTAAACTTAATTAGAAACTGGTGAAATGATTTAAGAACAGAAGTTGTTATGTTGTAATAAACAAGACAGGGAATGTCAAAGGTTTGAGGCACACCCTTGGGCAAACCCCATATAATTAGATGCTCTTTCTATGCAAAAAAAAAAAAAAAATGCGTGTAAGCATACAAAACGTTTTCTACAGACCCGAGTCTCATTTAGAAGGCTGCCCAAGATGACTGTTCTTCCAGTTATATGGCAGTTGGGCAGGAAGGGGAATGCCTAGGTGGACGGACACCAGAAGCGACGTTGGTGAAGAGAGCTATAAATCGTCCGGTCTGCACAGCGAGGATAAGAGAGAACATTATCACACAGCGCCAATTCCTGGACCAGCAGAGAATTACCATCAGCAAACCCTTTAAAATGTCTCCTATGTGCATTCATGTAACAATGCTCTTACTTCTTAGTCTTGTTTACATAAATTTATATATTAGTGTCCTTACCCTACAATTGAGAAGCAGATGCACAGTAACAGGGCAGATAAAAACTTTTTATAGAAGCTAATATATAAAATATTAAACATCAAATTAACTCAAAATTTGGAGTTTGCATGTTCTCCCCATGTCTGCATGGGTTTCTTCCAGGTACTCTGGTTTCATCCCAGAGTCCAAAGACATGCAGGTTAGGTGCATTGGCAATCTTAAAATTGTCCCTAGTGTGTGCTTTGGTGTGTGTGTGTGCCCTGCGGTGGGATGGCTCCCTGCCCGGGGTTTGTTCCTGCCTTATGCCCTGTGCTGACTGGGATTGGCTCTAGCAGACCCCCGTGACCCTGTGTTAGGATACAGCAGGTTGGATAATGGATGGATGGATGGAAAACCCCCATGACCCCGTAGTTAGGATATAGTGGGTTGGACAATGACTGACTGACGAAATCAAGATTTAGTAAATAATTCTGGGTGCTTACGTTTAAGGTTTTGTGCTTATATTTCCATCAGATCAGTCTAAGTTTATAACTTTGAAGTTAGATATAATATCTGCTTTGTATTATTCTACTTGTAATTTAAAGATTGTCAAGGCGATAGTAGACTCTTAAATGACAATAGTGAAGCTGATCTTAAAAATGTCAACGACATATTCAAAGTTTTTATGTAGTTAGTCTTTTGATTTAGGGGGCTTTCTTGAAATATACAGCATAAAATCCTTTTTCAGAATGATGAGCAAGGGAGATTACATATTTGATAAAGGGAATGATAAACATTCATTCAATCACCCACTCTTTGTCTAAACCTGTTTACTCCAATTATAGGGGCACTGAGAGGCTGTAGCTTCTTGGTGGCAAAACAGAAGTCAACCCTTGATGAAATGCCAGTCCAAGACAGGGCACACTCACAGACAGGCCACCCCTGCATTCACTCTCACTGGTCAATAACCTAACATGCACATTTCATGAAAAAAGAATTTAGCTTTATAGTAATCCATTTATTCAGATTTAGAGACATAGATGTGATCCAATTATCTCTGTCCGTCTGATTTTTGGGCTTTGGTAGCATTTTCATGTTAAAGTATTAATTGGCTTTGCTGGATGCTCAAAGGTTATGTATGATGTTCATATTGTACAGATGGTGAAAATTCTGCCTGTTGCCCATAATGGGTAATTAAATTAAATATTTGCAGAATTTACATCAAGCATTAATGCAGGTTAAACAGTTTTTTTAACAGTGCCAAGGTGTGTAATATGTATTTAAAATTTTGCAGCACAGAATTGAGAATTGATAAGTGATAATTACATAACAGTATGGAACAGTTAATTTAGAAATAAACATAAATATCTATTTTTTCTACTCATTGAATTAATTTCATGGAGAAAGGCACAGAAATGCAGCTAGAATATTTACAAAGGAAATGGACAAAAAAAAAATAGATCTAAGGATAGATTAAAACCCACAGAGAAAAAACACTCTATTATAGTTCGTCTAAGCCCTTTTAAAGAATTCTTTCCTGGAAGGCTGTGGTCTACATGGACCACTTTAATAAGTCTTCATTTACTGTTTCACACGGCCATTCTAATTAATAAGCTGAAAAGTACACTTTCTAATTTAATGAAGCAAACTGTATGTTCCTAAGGGGAACAAAGGGCATAAATGGTCTGGAGCAAAAGTCGTAAATTTATGATAGATGAATAGGAACTTTAGTAAGAGCAGTTGTTCATTAGGAAAACTGGTGGCAGGGTTAGCCAACCTGCCTTTTTTATTAATGCTATGGGTTGAAAAGGATTTTTTAGGAGACTATGGAAGATTTGAAAAAAAAAAAGACTTTTGCTGCCTTCTAGTAAAACTCCTGAGCAATTCTTGGTACTGCACAGTTCACAATTACAGCTATACAAAGCACCAGAGCATAACACCAGCAGACTGAGGTTTCCCAGAATAATGTGTTTATTAAATTAACTTGTCGAATGCAAATTGTTTTTTCAGACTGATTTAGTTACCCTAACCACCTCCTCCTCCTCCTCTGACCAGATGAGCTCTCACCATCCGTACTCTACAAACTCTGAACTTAGTAGCCACAGGAGGTTTCTTTCAAAGACCACCCTAGGAGTATTTCCTACACACCCAGAGCACAGCTCAAAAGCACCTCTGGGTTAGATAACGCCTCTGTGAAATAAGGGAGTCTAAAATTCCTCCTAAAAGCCCAGAAGGCCCCCAACAGGACTCTACCCAAAACTACAATTCCCAGGCAGCCCTGAGGAGATATAAACTAAGGCAGCCAGGAAACTGTGATGCCACTGTGTGGCCCAGATGAACACATTGTTACAATGAGGGTGTCCTCACACTAGGCATGTTTGTCCCCCCACCCTACTCCCCCGCTGGCCTGCACTCACACTGTGTTTTAACATTCTGGGCCCCGGTGTGCTTTCGTCATCATCATGTGTCTTTGTATAAAGCCTAAACAAGATCGGAGCACAGACTGACAGCACCCATGTCAAAATGATTATCCTTATTTTGTGTTTTTTTGGAGTTGTGTAGAGGAGGATAACGCTCTACTGATTTATTGAGGGTGCAGCACAGTATTTTCCTGTTACTTGTACTGCACATATGAGAGACTTTTGTAGAGACAAATTACGTTAAGAGAGGAATTTGCGGCTTTTTTGCCAACTACAATTCCCATAAGTCTATAAGGTGAGAATAAAAACCTGTTTTTAATTCAAATGGTTTTGAATGAAATGATGTCACAACATTGATGTCATGTCCATGTTCTGTGCTTGGGCACATTTAGTGATCATACTGTTCCCAAATCCTACTGAATGATCCTGTCTGGACACACCTCTTCCAAGCGGTACTGTTGGCCCGGCATGTAAAGATCACACTAGTCAAGCAAACTAGACTTTGGGGTTTTAAATGCAGACAAACATGCTTGAGCACAGAAAAAATTGGTAATGTGAGAACACCCTTAGTATTCCTCCCCGTCCTTCAAATATTTTGCCAAAATTGTCTGGAGAAGGCACCAGCAAACAATCTGGACAGGTTGCACCCCATTTATACACATTTTGATGGATGGCTGGGGACTGTGCCCTGCCAGGAGGCCTGAAAAAGCAGGGGACCTAGAGAAGGGCAATTCATTCCCCGGGACATGAGAGGGCAGCCCCCCTGGGTTGCATTGGGGCCATGGACTTGGGGCTTTAAAGCTCCAACTTGTTGGGGTCCGTGGGCACCACCAGGGAGTACCTGGACAGCTCTGGAAGTAAGGTCTGCAGGACTTCCACCACACCCGGAAGTGCTGCCAGAAGCTAATCGGGAAGCACCTGGAGCACTTCCAGGTTCAGTATAAAGGAGGACGCCTCACTCCAGTAGGAGAGCCGGAGTCAGGAGGAAGAGGACAGAGCTTGCGACTGGAAGAATGGAGGCTGCAGAAAGAAAAGAAGTAAAAAGGACTGAATTTTATGTGCTGGTTTATGCATGGTTTTGTAAATAGGAAGATGAGAACACACGTGTTTGTTTTGGACATTGCGTGTCCTTGGTGTCTGTCTATAGCCGGGCTGGTCTTCTACAACATAAACATACTCATTAGGACCATTATACTAATATTAGGTAGGGCCACCTCAATTCTTCATTGTATAGATTTCACAAGATGTTAGAAACATTTTTTTCATTCTGATCCATGTTGACATGATTACATCAGGCAATTTCTTCACATGTGTCAGCTTTACATTCATGATGCAAATCTCTCACTCTCCCACATCTCAAAGGTGCTCTATCGGGTTCAGGACCAGCAATTGGGAAAGCCATTGAAGAGTTGATTGACTTGTTCATGAAACCAGTTTAAGACAACTTCTGTTTTGTGATGTGCTGCATTATGATGCTAGAAGTAGCCGTTAGAAGATGGGTAAATTGTTGCCATGAAGGGGTACTCATATAGGCCTTGGCATTCATGCGATGATTGTTTGGCAACAATGGGCCCAAAGCATGCCAAAAAAACATTCCTCGCACGATTGCAGCACCACCATCAGTTGACACAGGCAGGTCCGGTGCATGGATTCATACTGTTGGTGCCAAATTCTGACCCTACCATCCATGTGCCCCACCAGAAAGTGAGATTCACCAGACAAGGCTGGGACCTGTGACAGTGGTTTATATAATGAAAGAAAACAAAATTGCCTTGCAATCGAGGACCCCCAAGCAAGATAGGTTGAGAAATAAAACGCACCTAACAGGCATATGCTCCTTGTATAAAGAATGAACGATAATTAAAACAATGACGAAGCAATGATGAAGTGAAATGGAAACACTGAACTTAGATGGCACATAAATCCCAACAGTTCTATTCAAACCAATGTATGTATCTGAACCGACTTAAACGGTATATCAAAATGGATGTATCTCAACCAATGTATATATCTGAATGGATGTACAGGTATATATCTAAGCCAATCTATTTAATCCATGTCACACACATGCACATGGGAGGCAGCTTAAGGGTCTGAATGAGGAGTAACTCCATGCCAGACCGGGGGTGGTGGAGTGCACTAACTCTTTTCTCACTACTCTGCAGAACAGATGGGAAATCCTGTCTGGCCCTGATGACTGCACTTCTGGTTCAGGCCCCACTGATGACATCACTTCCTCCACTCTCCTTTAAAGCCGCCATCTTTGTGCCAACAAGGCAGTTCAGTTGTGGACTTGAATCTGTACAATTCTGTACCAAAAAATTATCCATTGTAGCCAGTAACAACACACGGGTGGCTGCCCCAAACATTTTCTTTTGTGTGGCTCCTTGTTGTAAATATGACAACCAATATATAGTTAGGTCCATAAGCATCTGGACAGTGAAACAATTTTCTTAAGTTTGGCTCTGTATGCCGCCACAATGGATTTGAAATAAAGCTATCATGGTTGAAGTGTAGACTTTTAAGCGGTTTAGCAAAAGTATCATATGAGCCATATAGGAATAACAGCCATTTTTCTGTATAGTCCTCCCATTTCCAGGGTTTCAAAAGTATTTGGACATTTGACTGAGAAGCTGTTGCATAGCCAGGTGTCCCATGTCAGATGGAACTGTGGAAAGAAAGAATAGTCCCCTCAGAATGACATGCGAGCATGTAAGTTGTGCATGAAAGACATCTCAGACAGGAATTAAATGATATACAAAATACTATGAGAAAAAGAGCTACTATTGGTACCACTGTGCTGCCTTAATTATGGCACACCCAATACAGTAAATTTTGTCACCCAACATTATGAAATGAGAAGAACAGAATGGGATAGGGGAGAGGAAGTCTGATCTAAATGAGAACAAAAGGGGAAAGTTTCTCAAAATCTTACAGATATTACAATAATTTAAAGAATACTATGGGAAATGGAAAAAAATAGAGGCATAGGAAAAAGTAATAAGTGCTATACATTAAGCAAAACTAAACACCTATTATAAAGAAAAAAGATTAAACTATTGATGATGAAAATATGTTCAATTTGGATAACCTGAAGTATTACTTTAATTCAGAGAAGTTACGGTTTTAGGTGCAAAAAAGTTTACAATATGGTCATGAGTCTACAAAGTGTTGTGTTACTGCACACACAGCCAAACTGACACCAGTTCTTTATCCACACATACGCCTTTATGGAAGGACTTAGACTAACTTGGTAGAAGAAATGCTGTTTGTAACTTCATTCACAGAATGATTCAGTATTGAAGGATAGACCACAAGGATGCCAGCATATAATTAGATGAGCAAAAGGTAAGTAAAAGCAACAATTACAAATAAACAAAAATAGCAGACTAGAACACAGTCAGACTCTCATACCAGAGGCTGAGGCTGAGGCAAGGAAAAAGATAAAGACTTCAACAAGAACAAGAAAAAAACTTATTTGCTTAAATCTCTTTATTCATTTTCAGGATATGGAAAGTCAGAACTCATCCAGGCAGTGACAGTGACAAAGCAGGGACTTCTGTATACTGTATGATAAGACTTCTATCTATCCACTTTTAACTGTTTTATTCAGGTCAGAATCACAATTTGTTTAATATTTCAGTTTATGTATTCATAATTTAGGGTTTCTAAATTGTCCTTAGTGTGTGCTTGGTGTGTGTGCACCCTGTGGCCCTGCCTGGGGTTTGTTTCTTGCCTTGCGCCCTGTGTTGGCTGGGTTTGGCTCCAGCAGACCCCCATGACCCTGTAGTTAGTATATAGTGGGTTGGATAATGGATGAATGGATGGATGGATAATTTAGGGTTGCTGGTGAGTTGGAGCCTAACCCAGCAAGAAAGCACAGGGCACAAGACAGAAAGAATCCCTGGGCAGAATGCCAGCCCTACACAGGGAAAACACACACACCATGGTCAATCTAGTGTCCCCAATCAGTCCAAATAACCTACAGGTCAGCAGATACCATGAGACATGCTAACTCCACATAGGGAGGACCTGGGACATGAAATTTCTTTTGACTTACATATTGAGAATCTACTCTGTACTGTATATACTGTATATGGTTTCAATTAATATATTCACATTTCACTACTTATATCAGATATCACTATATACAGTATATATAAAGGTTTGTCCAGATACTGCATGTCATTTGATTTTATATTTTAAAATTTCACTCCATGGACTGTCATGTTTTTCTTTTCACATTTAAAAATATATATACATTAGAAATGAAGTCCATATATCAAATCTGACGATACACACACTGTAATTTTGTATGTTGGCTTCTACTGTGGCTGGTTTAAAGGATATGCTTTGTACAGTAATTAAATGTAACACACTGTCTTAAAGATGATAGAGTAATAGAGTTCAGTCCAGTATGTGACTTAAACCATGGTTAATGACGCCTAATGCACAATGTCTTCGGGATACTGAAAATCAGGAATTCGAAGCAACATAATGCTTTAAGGCTCATTGATGCACACAGTGCACCCATATTCATACATGCTGAATTAAGTGGGTTTGATTATGGATCGATGCATTTTATAAATGAATTTAATTTCATCTTCAATTTTGCATACATCGTTTCTTCTATCATTTCTTTTTCTATTAACATGGCATACATAGACTGTGTACCTATCCAAGCCTCAATGAGCATAGATAGGAACTTTCTTTAGATTGAACCATTGGCCAACCTAGGATGTATTCATTCATGCCATGCTAATTTTCTCCCAGTACTCCAGTTTCCCGAAGCATCCTAAACATACAAATGTGAGGTTAATAAGCAAATGTAAATTATTCCATGTGCACCTGATTCTGCCTTGTGATGAAGACAGTGGAGTTGTACTGGAAGAAATGGAGGTGGGAGACTCACATAGTCATTGCTTCCCAAAGTCTGGCTATTGACATGTCTGCCTATTTAATACTGGAACAAAAACATTAATGGTGTTATCACTCCCACAACTCCATAAAACTTACTTTGACCTTTCATATAACTTACGCTTGACACATCTCATTGATTGAGGTCATTTTTTAATTGGATTTAATTTAATTTCACATGAGGGAAGTCTAATTATTACATTTTGGCACTGGGGCCCATCAGATTCTAGTTCTGTCACTGGATGAATTAGTATCATATCTGAACTGCTTCTTGCCCTGTTCCCTATGCTGTCAGGTATGCTTTAAATCCCCACAACCCTGTTCAATAAATGGACAGTCAAATAGAATAAATAAACAAATAAAATCATAGTTCCTGTAAATGCAGCACATTCTTACTTTGCTTATTGCTATTACTGAATTTTACATAAACGGGAATAAAAAAATACAACACAGGAAATCTGTTGATTTTCTAATGTAACTATAAAAGTGAACTTTTCCATTATATTTAACTGAAATGTCGCAGCATCAAAGTTTTTGGCTTTTTTAACTACTACAGATAAAGAATGGAATTAAACCATGAGAAAATAGCTGGATGCAATGCAGTATTAGGGATGCCAACCCAGCCACAACACCATTTAATAACTGGCAGTACAAATAACAGAAAAAGAGTCCCGTAGGACAGAAAGCAAAGTAAATATATGCTCCTCACACTACTCAAACTCAATAATGACAGAGAGTTCAGTCTCATTTATTTGCTTGGGTCGAAAGACAACCTCCATATCTCAGCTCCCTGGTTACTTTGGCCGACTCCTGGAAAGGTAGGGCCTTCAAAAGCCAGAGGGTGTTGGGATAGGCATTGTCTCCTGGTGACAGCTCCATGATGTGGAGGAAACAAAAGTCATGGTTAGCAACAACCTTGTGGTGGTACTGCTCACCTCTCCTGAGTCATCCGGGAGGTCCTCAGGTATACATGCTTGGCAACAGACATTTGACTTTAACCAGAGCGAACATTTTCTCTCTCAGTACACCCATCAATTTTGAGTTTGCAAGGTGAAATAGTAATGATTCTATTGGTAATATAAAAAGCACTTCTGTGGCCAAAGGGCAGCATTTGTAGAAGCCAGGTTCAATTTGTTTCTAAATTTCTATTTTTTCATTACAGTCACATTTCATTAGTGTACCCAGGTGCAAGAACAGGACAAAGAATCTTTCAGAGCACTCCTGGCTATCCAGGGCCTTTCTCTATTTGACTGCCAACTCCAAACCTTGGTCTTTGTGTAACACATTGAAGGGTTTTTGGCAAGAATTGGCAAGTACTCCTGACATATGTCAGTGCTGTGGCCAGAGAAGGTAAAAAGCACACAGTGATAAATGAATATTAGCAATGTATAGAACATATATTTGAAAACAATATACAGAATAAAGAATGGATTAAGAGGTCACTTGAAATGTAGTGCAGCTAAGTTGATAATTACTGCTCCTGCTCAAGGAATGAGAAAGTCAGAGTTCTTGGGAACCTTGGAAACATCATGTCATCTTATTGTATTTACTTCACATTACAAAGCTGCGGACTTTAAGATATACGGTACTTATGAAATTGAAGAATATCCAAAAAGAAGAATGAGGCCCCCTCACCTGTGATTTTGAGTTCTGCTAACTAAAGTTTTGTTTTTTCCATCCTTCATCATTAGGTGGCCACATCTCAAATCTTATATTAATGGAAAGTAATATTACCATGGCTTTTTTATATATATTATAATTAATCCATTTGATTTCTTTTCTACACTTTATTTATTTAGGTTGAATGCTGGTACAGCAATTAGCTCTGCTGCTTCATAGACCTGGAATTCTAGGCTTGAACCCCACACCTGTTGTGTTGGAGCATTCGAATTGGCCAAAGTGTTGTGAGGCCTCCAAAAACAGAGCCAAAAAGCAGACCAGACCTCCTACTAACTTGCCTAGATAAAGCTCACTGCTAGGTAGCCTGACTTCTTACTCTGACGACTGACTACACTGATTCAAATGGGCTTTGGCTTTAAAAGCTAAAAAATATGTGCATGAAGTCTGAAAATATAATGAAAATGTCCTCACAAGGAAGAGGATTCCCAAAAACGATGTGCCACAAAGAACTCTTTATAAAAGGAAATTATTTAGCAATAATAATAAATAATCAAAACGTTTAGAAATGATGTATGGGTTTAATCTTAGTGTAACATGGATGGGAAGAGATTTAAAAAGCATTTTGAGCACCTTATGGCAAAGACATTTCAAGTTCTGCTAAATTGGTTTGCATGTAAACCAATGTGGCATTGTTTTGGAAAACATGCGATATTTGAGTGTTTGTTGAGAAAGCTTTAAACATGGTATTTTGGATAAGGCATGTTTTATAGTTCATTAGTGGAACTGACAGTAAAATGATTATGTATGTACAAAAATAGACTCCTTATGATGAAAAAATAAAGCAATTATATAAATGTTATCCTCAAAGAGTCAAGCATACCACAGTAGCAGCCTAAGGACTGCTAAAATTTATTCACAGGAGCTAAATATATTCAAACCATTCTTTAATTTTTATCGGCCTCCTTTTTCAGTTACAAGGTGGCATGACACCTCTGTTTATCCCAGTATAATTAACAGCAAGGAAAAGATGTCAGTCCACGTCAATCAATATCTTGAGAGGCATCTTTTCATTGGTAAACTCACACCAGGAATCATTTCTGTGTCACGGAAAAAGGAATACACATACTTCATCTTGGTAATTAACATTTAGTAGAGATGCCTGTGAATATTTTTTATTATGATGCGCGTGGCTAATAACACAAGGGTGGATCTTTTTATTAGTCATTTAGACATCAAACAATTGGCAGATAGCTTCAAGGGCCAATGAGCCACATGTATTTTACATTGAAGAAACATGCAATTAACAGATAATTACACCCCACCAAAAATTATGAATAAAAGGAATACCCAAAATTAGGAATTATTCCAGTTTTGTCATACATTGTGATGAAGTGTCTAAGACTTCAAACTCCAAGGAAAACAGTAATTCCACACCAGGCCAGGGGGTGGCGGGCTGCATTAAACTTTCCTCTTTTATCTCTGCAGACCAGATATGGGAAATTCTGCCTGAATCTAAAGACGCCACTTCCGGTTCTGGCCCCAAGGACATCACTTCCGCTGACCAACTTTAAAAACCCGCCATCATCCCTCCATTGATCAGTTCCATTTTGGACTCAACACTTTACTCATATGTGCTCAAAATGTGCCTTTTGCAGCCAGGTTCAAGTATATGGGTGTCGAGGCTGTTCATTTCACATTAGTTGAATGCCCGTTGTGTGTCCTAGAGCAAGAAATTTAATCTGCCCGTGCTGAGCTCCAACTGCACAAACAAATGTGAACAGCTGCACTTGTAAAGAACCTTGAGATGGTGTTTGAAATAGAAAGGTGCTCTATGAAGAACAGGATGCTTGATCTGTATCACAGTGAGCAAGAGCCTGCTGTTTTAAAGCTGGACTTGACTAGATGCTTAAAGGTGTGGTTTAAGGCCCCTCTGCCTGTTATGTGATCCAGGAATGTGCACACTAGCAGTACAACATTAAATTGCAGCTTTAGCCCAGTACTTAAGTATTCTTTAGTGTGAATCAGCTGAGCTTCCACACAGCACATGAAGGTTTCCCAAGAAGGTTTCCATAATCTGGACCAATGCGGTTAAATTGAATCTGACATCTAAACCTAGTCAGTGTGTATTTGACTTTTTTGGAATGGACATACATGCCCTGCAGTGGACTGGGCAGTACAGGCTCCAACTCCACAAAACTTTGAACCTTAAAAGTCAGTAGACTGTCGACTTTCAAAGTGGAGTAAGGATAAAGCCAGGAATAAAGCCAAAGGCTACTACAGTAGAACAGTCCTTATGGGCTGGTGTTCAGTCAGGAATCATTCTAAATAGGTTAGTTAATGGACGAGAGTGCTGAAATTTTAAAGACTTCAAAAATCAGAGTAAAAATTGATGTTTTACAATTTTAGTATTTATCTCCTTTATCGCTATCCTAGCAGTGTAACCCATCTAAGACTGGCTGAAACTAACTAATCAACGTAGACCTCAGTGTTAACGTTTGCAGTACACACTATCTGTTGGAATGTATTTTGTAATAAAATGCATTACAACAAATGCTTGTGACTCACCATTTTTTGGAATGACAAATACAATGTATATGTCTCTGTTATATGCCATTTGGTAAGGGAATCATAAAAGCAGTGTTATTGTTTGTGATGTGTCATCTGTTAGAATGACAAAAGCAAGGCATTTAATTATTTAAAATGTTTTTGATGCACCACCTATTGGAATGAGAGAGACACAACTACTGGGCAGACGCACGGGCACTTTTCTTTTTTTAAGTTGTATATCACAAAGAAAATGTATTTCTTTTTTTAACGTCTGACAACAACTATGGCTGAGTGTTAAGAGCACTTTCACAGGTAGGATCTAGTCTTGGATAGATTTTAAAAGCTCTCACATTAAAGAGGTATATACAGAGTAAAATATGAAGTCTTTTTAGCCTGTGCTTAGTATAAATAACAGTGACTTTCCATTAATTTATCTAAAATTGCAAGTGACGTTTTGCTGTTCCACTGTTGTTTAAGTGAGTCTGAAGGTAAGTTATTTTGCAGCTTTTGACATGATTTGGAGAATAATTCTGCAGATCTGTTTAGCAACTGTGATTCTATTAACAAGGTAGGCAAGAAAATTGAGGTAGATTAGAATATGTAAAATCTGTCATTATCAAACAAAGAAAAAATATTTTTGCAGCAATGATTGCGGGGATAAGCTCCTGCCCTGGATTTGTAGATTAGGGAAATGGATGGCTAGATGGATGAATTATATTTATTACTAGCCGTCCCCCGTGGCTCCACCCACGTAGTAGTGAAACATGGCAGCGAGGAGGTCTCCCTATACCTGATGTCACGCTTCCCCCTCCCTTTTGGCTCCTGCAAGTGAACTATCATTCTTACCATGATGAGAGAAGTCACAAAAGCAACTGGAATGTTCAAGTAAATTATAGAAAAAACCCAATCTAAATCCGTGAAGTAGTTCTCTCATTCACTAGCTAAGTGGATGTAAGGCACGCCCCAAGGCTGGTGTGTAAGTGAGGAGGTCCCCGCCACCCTCCCCATGGCCTGCTGTGTCTCTCTAGGATTAGCGCAAATAAATCAGTATCACAAGCGAATTATGATTCTTAGTGCAATGAGAGAAGTCGCAAAATCAACCGGAATGTTCAAGTAAATTATAGGAAAAAACCTGATCTAAATCTGTTAAGTAGTTATGTCGTGAAAGGCAGACAGACAGACAGATAGACATTGGGTTTTATATATAGAGAGATAGAGCAAGGGTTTTCAATCTTTTTACTTTGATTACTGCTTCAGAGAACTAAAAATGTCTTGAAGCACCATCAATTTTACTGTCTTAAATTCTAAAAGTCTTACTAGGAACAACTAAAAGTGAGATTTCTTTACAAACTCCTCATCTCCATCTCCCTAGACTTGTACTTGTTAAATTTAATAAAGTATTACACATTGTTTTGTTTGTAGGTGTGTGTTTTAATTATTCTTATGTACAGCAAATACTTTTCTTTGCAAATAATTTTAAATATAAGGACAGTAGTGTGGTTAAGGGAATAACAATTAGAAAGCTTAAATGTTCTACAGTCTTAATTTACAAAAAGTACACAGTTATGTAGATTAGAAGAAAGACAAAAATAACTCACGTTACATACAATTTAGGGTAGAAAATGAGGAAAATAAGTAATACTGTATTATGAAAGCTAAGCCTTCTTCATGGTACAGAGGGCCTTCTGCATTCAGTCTATTATTTATTTTTTCTGGAAGGACATAAGTAACCATAGACTAGCAACTCTGTCTGACACAACAACTTTCCACTCTTGATTAATATTAATGAAGACTAAAATGAAATGTCAGATGTGTGTATTTTATTATTAATAATTTAACACTTATCTTTGTTCTTCATTGTATTGTATATTGTTCTGCATTAGTGTGCCAGTTCTTTAAACCTTTGCTGAAAATTATGACTGACTAACCAAGTTTACCAAACCTAAAAATATTGGAATGATGGGTGGATTTGTTAGACAGAGACATGCAGTGTGGAAGGAGTTGGGGCAGAAAAACAGCATTTACCTGTTAAGACGCTCTCTTTCACAAAAAGTCATCAGCCTTGGGATGTGATTTCCAGGTAGTTTTGATCTCAGGTCAAGGAGATAGGGAGCAAGAGGGGACTGTTACTTGGACCCCATGTGAGCAGAGGGAAATTTTGAATCAGTGCACGTGGTGGACATGGAAAAAAATACAGAAGCTTGGCTGGTGAGACAGAAGTGGAGTCTTGCTGCAGAAGCACCATGAGACAGAAAGGTAAAATTGAAGAACAGCCGTGTTCATGCACAGGTTTAGCTACTGTGCAACTAATAGTCCTTTAAAAGACCACTTTTGTCACTTATTTATTTATTTTTTTTTGTCTGTTTATTTGTGTTCCCTCACATGCCACCAGCACATGCTTGCATTCCAGCAGCTTGAGAGCCACAGGTTGAGAATTACTGTCATAAAGTACTTCAAATGACATGAAGGTGTCTTCTGTATATACTATGTATAAGTTCATGAAGAGTTTCAGTGTCCTCCAGATACCATAAAAGAGGGGGACAAATGATTTGATTTTAATGCTGTAAACAATGGTAATGATAAAGATTTGGAATGCTGACCATAATAGTGCCACATATTCAATTTATTTTGTATCACAGCATTTTTATAATGGTAGCTTATTAACATAGTGGTTGGCACTGCTCCGTTACAACTCCAAATCTCAGAATCTCGCCCACATACCTATATTGGATTTCAGCAGCTACTCCATTTTTTCTCCCATATTCCTAACACATGAGTCTCATGTTATTTGGCAGTCTAATTTGACTCAGTGTATGTGTGTGTTCCAGACTTAGGTCCTGTCTTACAACTGAAGCTGCCACAATGAGCTTCATGATCCTGAACTGAATCAGACAAGTTTGATATGGTATGTACAGGTCTATAGTCAATAAGACACACAAAGGGAGAGAGAGAGAGCAAGTTCACTTTGATAGAAACCCAATTGATACTTCATGATTGGTCTACAGTTCACTGCCAAAACCCATTGCTTGCCACACATTTGTTATCCAGTGAGACACACGTAAGTCTGGTAAACTCCAAACTTTCCTCCACTAATAGCAAGCAAATACCCAAGAGGCAGGTGCTTTTTTAATTCCAGAAATATGATATATAATTCTATTTAAATATTTAAAGAGCAGTATAACAAAAATAGTTTATGTGTTTTTACTGGACTTACAGTAATGGAAAAATATCAAAATCTAAAAATGGATAATTTGTACATTTCACACAAATTTTAAAGATTAATTAGAATATGTTAAAGGTAAAGCATCATATAGGCTTTCAATAAAACTAGTTCTCTTGATATTTGGTTTTATTATAATGTGTAATGATTGTAGGCAGTTTGTATAACATATCTATTGTCTGCTGCTGAATCAGTCTACCTTACGTCAAAATAACAAATATACAGTATGATGCCCAATAATATGATTTCGAAAGACAAGATTTTTCTTTCAAATGAGCAAATCATGCTTTTTGAAATGCCTTAGATTACTTTGTTGTTGCTACAACTAGACGATCTGTCAATGTTTAACTGCACTATATGCTATAACTTTACTGACATATTTTAAACATGACACAGACACACAATGGACCCTATGGCAGTAGTAGCAAAGGAGAGAATGAAGACAAAAGTGAGTGCCATTATGAACAATGCTGCACATCCCCTCTCTGACACAGCAACACGGAGAACTTTCAGTCAACAAATCATTCAACAACAGCAACAACATTTATTTATATAGCACATTTTCATACAAATAATGTAGCTCAAAGTGCTTTACATGATGAAGAAAAGAGAAATAAAAAAACAAAGTAAGAATTAAAATAAGACAACACTAATTAACATAGAATAAGAGTAAGAGTAAGGACAGAAAAAAAAAAAACTCCAGATGGCTGGAGAGAAAATATAAAATTTAATCCATCAGGGAAGGAAAACATGTGGCGCAGGTCGCAACCACAAAAAACAGGGAAAAGAAACAGAATAGAGAGTAGGGGTCAGTACGGATTTTAGAGCCACCATGAATAGTTATGATAATAAATTGAATATACAGAGTATCAGGACTAAATTAAAGTGAAGTTATGAGAAGGCCATGTTAAAGTACAGTAATGTGTTTTCAGCAGTTTTTTAAACTGCTCCACTGTATTAGCCTGGCGAATTCCTATTGGCAAGCTATTCCAGATTTTAGGTGCATAACAGCAGAAGGCCGCCTCACCACTTCTTTTAAGTTTAGCTCTTGGAATTCTAAGCAGACACTCATTTGAAGATCTAAGGTTAAGATTTGGAATATAAGATGTCAGACACTCTGATATATAAGATGAAGCAAGATTATTTATGGCTTTGTAAACCATAAGCAGAATTTTAAAGTCAATTCTGAATGACACAGGCAACCAATGTAACTTCAGCAGAAGTGTGTCAAGAAACACTACTGGGGCTCCTTTATACCAACAGCAATATGTCTGCATAATGTCACATTGTGTTCATTTTTATTTATTGGTTTAATTCCTTCTGAACTTAGTTATGTATTCATTTAGTTAAATAGCTTTTGAAAAAGCTAAATTTCACCC
Organism: Polypterus senegalus; assembly: GCF_016835505.1. Lineage (NCBI taxonomy): Eukaryota > Metazoa > Chordata > Cladistia > Polypteriformes > Polypteridae > Polypterus > Polypterus senegalus. The sequence continues at coordinate 59,809,164 of NC_053155.1, forward strand.
TGGTGACAAATAAAGTTCTATCTATCTATCTATCTATCTATCTATCTATCTATCTATCTATCTATCTATCTATCTATCTATCTATCTATCTATCTATCTATCTATCTATCCTCCAATTTACAAGTAGAACACTCATATTTGCCATGACGTAAATGTGAGCATTGCTGCCAGGTTCACAGCAGGCCATAAAAATTAGGTGTATCTTAGGCAGTTTTGTTTATTGGTTCCAAATCCCTTTTCTGATTTTGGGGGATTCTGCCATCAACAATTGCTACAAAAAAAAAAAACTGTATTTGGTAAATTATTTATATTTTCATCAAAAATCAAAATAGTTCCTTAAAGCTTTAAGAATTTGTTAATGAACAGTTCAAAAGAAAAAAAATGTCAGCTGTACAGTTTCTAAAGCACGGATGGGCCAAACCACTAAGTTCCTTAATACTCTCAAAATAAAATTCTGGGCATCTCTTCATCCATTTTCTAATCTTGTTTTCAAACAGTACAAGATTGGAGTGTTCTCTTTCTTGAGTTTACCTCCACCAAAGTTTGGGAGTGAAATGATGGGGACAGGGAGTCTGGTCAGAATCAATGGAAGGATGAATGCAGCCAAATCCTTGAAGAAAGCATGGACTGGAGTGAAGGTTCATTTTTCAGCTATACAACGACCCTAAACATGCAGTCAAGACAGCTCCGCAATGGCTTCAGGACAAGTCTGCAACTGTTCTTGAGTGGCCCAACCAAACCCCCAGACATAAACCCCATAGAACTTCCCATCTAATCTAAAGGAGCTTGTGATGATCTGTCGGGAAGAATGGGATAAACTGCCCAAATCCAGGTGGGGAAAGCTTGTAGAGACATACCCAAGAAGATTTAAAATTGTAATTGCTGCCAAAGGGGCTTATGCAAATTACTGAACTAGGGATCTGAATCTTTATGTTGAGGAGAGATTTCAGTTTTTGGTTTTTAGTAAATCTGAAAAAAAACACTCCCTGGCCACTTTCTTAGGTGTACCCTTGCTAGTACCGGGTTGGATTCCCTTTTGCCTTCAGGATTTCATGGCATCAGTTGAACAAGGTGCTGGAAACATTCTTCATGGATTTTGGTCCATATGATATGACATGATAGCATCACACAGTTACTGCCGATTTGTAAGCTGCATATCAATTACAAATCTCCTGTTCCACCACATCCCAAAGGTGCTCTATTGGATTGAGATCTGGTGATTGTGGAGGCCATTTGAGTACAGTGAACTTAATGTCATGTTCAAGAAACCAGTCTGAGATTATTTAAGCTTTGTGACGAGATGTGTTATCCTGCTGGAAGTAGCCATCAGATGATGGGTACACTGCAGTCATAAAGGGATGGACATGGTCAGTGACAACACTCTGGTAGGCTGTGGCATTTAAATGATGCTCAGCTGGTACTAAGGTGCGCAAAGTGTGCCAAGAAAATATCCTCCATACCATTATACCACCACCACCAACAGCTAGAACTGTTGATACAAGGAAGGACGGATCCATGCTTTCATGTAGTTGATGACACATTCTGACCATATCATCTGAATGTCACAGCAGAAATTGAGACTTATCAGATCAGGCAACATTTTTCCAATCTATTAGTGTCCTATTTTGATGCACTTGTGTGAATTGTAGCCTCAGTTGCCTGCTCTTATTTGAAAGGAGTGGCACCTGGTGTGGTATCCTGCTGCTGCAGCCCATCTGCTTCAAGGTTCAACATGTTGTGTGTTCAGAGATGCTCTTCTGTTGTAACAAGTGCTTATTTGAGTTATTGTTGTCTTTCTATCAGCTCAAACCAGTCTGGCCATTCTCCTCTGACCTCTGGCATCAACAAAGCATTTTTGCTCAGTTACCTGCTGCTAACTGGATAGTTTCCCTTTTTCAGGCCATCCTCTGTAAACTCTAGAGATGGTTGTGCCTGAAAATCCCAGTAGGACAGCAGTTTTCAAAGTACACAGAAGAGTCTGTCTGGCACTAACAACAATACCATGTTCAAATTCCCTTAATTCACCTTTCTTCCCCTTTCTGATGCTCAGTTTGAACTTCAGCAGGTCGTCTTGATACTGTCAACATACTGAAATGCATTGAGTTGCTGCCATGTGATTGGCTGATTAAATATTTGTGTTAATAAGCAGTTGTGCCTAATAAAGTGTATTTTTAATTTATGGATTATTGAGTGTAGACTGAAGGGCAAAAATTGCAAATGTATCTATTTAAAATTAAACTCACATCCCAAAAAAGTTTGCAGAAAATGAAACTGTAGTGAATTTTAGGGCAGCTTTGCCTTTTGACTTAATCTCATACCACCTTATGTCAGTCTTTTACAGTAAGGTATGTTTTGTTTTGTTTATATCCATTTCAAAAGAGAAGAAGGGAGAACATGCACACAAGGAAATTCTCAAACATCAAATAAGGAAGAAAGGAAAGACTCAGTAACATGTCCCCCATTCAGAAATGACTGAGCCAAGAAGCAAGCATTGGGAGAAAAAGAAGCATTGTGCTGATGCCACGACTACTTACACATCCCAGTTAAAACAAAATAAGCAGTTCTTAATAGAGGGACCCCCTTTTCAAGAGATGGTATAGTGAAAGAAGAAGACAAATGAATGTAAGCAGCCAATAATTCTTAAACAATTAAGCTATAAAGTAAATGTCTTCAGGCATGCATTAAACACTACTCTTGATTTTTTTCAGTTTGAAGTCAGGAAGATCTTAGCAGGTACAGAGCTTATGGAAATCAACTTCTTATTAATAGATGAAAAGGAGTACCATGAAAAATCATGAATTAAAAAAGCCATAGATGAAGGGGAATTGTGACATCTAAAGTGAATGAAACAGATGTGGAAACAGAGGATCAGAATATACTGTATGAAAAAAGAAACCAGGAACATAAATTGTAAACTGGGTCAGTGGCTAAAGCCATTAAACAGAAAATTCTAGGAACAGCTTTATTAAAAAAATGATATTGTGTGGTTTTTAAAAGAATTTTGACCTAATTTAAAATTAACTCCCAGCTCAAGTGGAAAGGAAAAGACCAAATCTTAATCCCCAATTTAGGGAGACATACTGAAGTTTCCTGCCTGAGTCATAAAGATGAGCATACAACACAGAAACACATTTGGATTGAAAAAAAAAACATTGTAGAAGCATAGTTTTTTAAAAAAAAGGGGTGTGTGATAAAATAGCAGAGGATAAAGAAATGTTGCATTTGAGGACTGAACTAAATGTTGGTAAAAGAAAAAATATAGGAAGACACAAAATTTAGAGTAATGATCTCAGAATGAAAGACACCCTGAGCCCTCAAAAACATCGCCAAGTGCACAAAGCTTTTGAGTTGTTGTTTTTGTCATGAATTGCTTTAGTTTGTATCTTTTTTGCCCTTTCATGTATGACTATATCCATTTGATGACAGACTTTAATAGTAAGCAGTAATTGTCTTTACTCAATTATCATTCCTCTCTTTCTGTCAGCCTGTCTCTACCTTCTCTCTAACAATGGTGGTGTCCTTTGAAGTTGACAGGGTGCTACCTTTTCATGGTCTTCACTGGACAAATTCTTTGACTGCAAAGCCTCAGCTATTGGGTCACTCTGAGAAAGTGACCACCTCTCAAGGTGGAGTCGGGTGGTAAACTCAAGCACAAAGTGTGTCAGACATTTTTTTTTCCTGGAAACCAATTATAAGCATAATTGTGTGAGAACATTTTGGCAAAATCCAGAGATAGACTGTGATAAGGGTAAAGGATATTTTTAGTAGGCAGGAATCTTGTCTGTTTTTTTTTCAACTTCTTTGATTTGTGTATTTCACTTTGGCTTCTCAGACTTCTTTGATCCTGGTACATTTCTACTTTAAGTTTCTTTATTTATGTTCTAGTCCATCTCTAAATAAAATACACCCACCAATATTCTATTTCTTGTGACAGCACCATGTCTAAAATAAAATAGATTTATCAAGACGTGATTTACATACTTCTTTATAACGTTCAAATAAATTGCAATATTTTTTAAAGTAAGGCCTATTCTCTTCTAAACTCTCAATATTTCCAACTACAAGTAGCACTAGTTTCTGATGAAGAAAGTAGTAGCCACTACAATCCTCTCTGTGTTACCCACAGACCCATGCTGCAATACAACAGACAGACAGACACCTAGCAGGGATTTTATGAAATATTGATTTTAAATAATCTAATAAGGAACAAAACGTGTTTGTCTCTATGTGTATTACATACCTGAAGAAAGAAAGAGTCTGGTTTTAATGTGTACCATATAAGGGAATATTGATTGAAAGCCATTTATTGCTACTGCAGAATGAATGAAAAAAGCTCGGTCCTTATTGCTGTCATCTCTCACATACACTTGGGATCTCAATCAGAAAGAAAATATTGGAATCCAATCTTAGCTGGGAATGACTCTCGACCGCTGCTATAAATATTTCATCCTGGATCATCTAGTGAAAAGAAGTTATAGTAGTACTTTAATTTTCCCAAGGGGGAAATAATTAAAGGCACAAATATTATACCAAACTTATACAAATGTAAAAAAAAACTTTCCGACTTGGCTAAAGATAAAAAGTGAGGCATTATGCAGGTAGAAAGGAGCCCCAGTAGAGTTTTATTTACACACTTCTGCTGAATAACTCATTGGCTCAAAGTCCTCAGTATTAGTGTGTCAGAGGGAGGATGTGCGGCATTGGTCATAATGGCACTCAGTTTTGTTTAAGTTCTCTCCTTTGTTACGACCTCCAGGGGGTCCAGAGTGTGTCCTATAACTGAGCCTGCCAATTTAATTAGCTTGTTGATTTGGTCAGCATTTCTTGAAGTGGTGTTGCCAGCCCAGCATGTCAAAGCATAGAAAATCATACTGGACATCAGAATTACTGAACTTACAATAGAGGTCGCTGCCCACATTGAAGGAATATGGTCTGCTAAGAAAACAGAGTCTGCACTACCCTTTCTGTTAAGTGTTTCTGTGTCACGAGATCAGTCCAGTTTGTCATTAGTGTGGACCCCCAGGTACTTATAGCAGTGTACCTCCATATCCACTCCCTGAATAGTTACTGGATGTACGTGCTCTTTAGTAGGTGTTGTGGGGTACAAAATCTGTAAATTATGTTCTGTATTTTCATTTTATTTTGCTCAAGACAATAACAGATGAACTACATCAGGACAAATCAAAGTATATCCTCTTCCTAGTTCTACCTCACTTTTAAAACAGCTGTTCCAACAAAGAAAGGAAGACATGCTGGTGCCTAGAGCTATTAATTAGTTTATTACCTGGGCATACAAGTAGCTAAATTATTTTACAGCCTGGGAAATGAAGACATGCCGATACCTCAGGCAATTTAAAAAAATTTTGGGGAAAACGGACAGTGAATTCATTCATCATATTGACAGCCAGCCAATTAGAATATCTAAGAATCACATCTTGCAAAACCCCCTGGTATAATTTTATAATAAATGTGCCTCGTCTGAAGAGCAATATAGGAGGGAGGAAAAAGAACGGACAAAGACATCAGGAGAAGGGAACAGAGCAACATCATTAGAGGTTGATGTCAACGTGTGGCCATTTCCATCTGATCGTTAGAAAAGCATATAATGAACAACTACGAGTACTAGATCACAAGCCGTCTGTGACATTCATCCTTGTCATCTTTAACTTTTCATAAGCTTTTTCTAAAGACTATATATATCCACACATTATTATCAGTCCTATTTTCTATTACTCTTTGTTCAAATTGGTATTATTATTCCTGTAATAAATACCATGCTGCTTTCAACCTTCTATGCTGTGTTGTAATGTATAGAGTGATTGAAGTAATAAGGTAGATTTCTTTGAGCATCTGGTGCAGCCGGAGATTTGCCATTACCTCTGTACTGCAAGGTTTATTAAGGACTGAGGGTAAAAGTAAAGTAAGGCATAAAGTAAGGCATTCTTGTCTGATAAATGAATTATAGCCAAGGATACTGAGCTTTAGCATGTTTAAATGTATTCTTGGAGACCAAAAGTAATATTTACGTCTGAGATATCTTTAAAACATTGTATGTTGTTTGTGCCAATAATAAGTAAGTCTCTTTAGGTTGCAGAGATAGTGACAGGCTGTGTTATTCCTAAGGCACTTGTGTGGTTTAAAGTGCTAGAGGTTAACCAGGTGTGTGTTTGTCATTCATCGGGCGCTATCTCATCCCCTTTTCAGTACCAATTACTGATGCATGGGAAACAGGGTCCAGAAATACACCCCTGTTGGGGTGTTTGGGGCCCACCAGAAGGCACTATCGGGGGAAGAGTGCTCCGGATGACTGGGACAAGAGATCTGAAGTAATTCCCGGGTCGGGCTAAAAAGAAAGTCTGCTGCCTCATTTGAAGAAGTTAGAGTCAGGAGGCAGTGGACTACACTCTTGGAGGAGAGAAGAAGACAGAAAAGAAGAGAGAACTTAAATGGCTATATATTGGCTGTAATTATAATTGTATTGAGATGTCTGGATTTAAAATACATATATTTGAGCACACAATTGTGTTGGGTCGGGTGTGTCAGGGGCTTGGTGGCACCCCCTACTATTGACAAAGGTTATAAAATAAGTCCAAAGCTTAATAACTTAAGAAGCGCTGAGGATGACAAAGGTGAAACAATATAACTATTGGCTCAATCATCTATTGACCTGAGAGAGCATAGATGCTGTACCCAGTGAGTCTGAAATTACAAAACATCTACATTATTTAAATGGTTTGTGCCAATAAACAATTTTTTATATATCAGGCGACTTTCTATTCTTCTTTCCTTTCTATCCCCAGTTTTGTTTCCAGCAAGTCATTTTCATCTATTGCTATAATTCCTCCTGCTTAAGAGAAACTTAATCGGTGGTTATGCCTGCTTAGTACTTCAAAAAAGGGAAACATTGCTCAACCTACAAGGACAGACAAGCAGGCCGACCTCTCAGAATCCATGTTAGCGTGTCCAGTATATCCAATCTCTTTCATTTATGGGATGACAAAAGAAGTGGCACAGTGAAAATATTACAGAAAATTACAAAAAATATAACTATGATTAATGTTTAGGTATAAAAGTAGTATTTGTCACACAAAATGTTTCTGATCATCAAACACATTTAACCATTAGTCAAATATAACACAAGTAAACACAAAATGCAGTTTTTAAATGACGGTTTTTATTATTTAGGGAGAAAAAAAATCCAAACCTACATGGCCCTGTGTGACAAACATGCAAAAGAATAAGAAATCAGAAAGGGGGCAAATAGTTTTTCACACCACTGTATATTCCTCATTTTACTTTAATTTTCGCATAACCTGTAAATGTCAGGAATGTCTTATCAAGTTAACAAATGATATTATCAGGAATTAATTGAATTCCTTATAAGACATTATTTCACTTAATCACAGATCATTATTATTAGCTTTGCATTTGGTTTATCATTTACATTGTCACTTTTCACATCTTGTTCATTGTTTTTTTTCTTTTTGCATTTCCAGCTGAATACTTTTTCTTAGTATGCAAACAAATGTTATATTATTGAAATGTTTTATGGTAAACCCTCCTCAGAATATAAAACCCCTTTCCTGGACATGCAGACTCTTTTCCCGTAGACCCCACAGTTGTATTGTCATTTTCTTGAACTCTGTATTTTGTTTCTGCACTTACCCATCTGAAAGAAGGCATAATATATTTGCACCCAGGATTAACTGTTCCTGTGACTCTTCTAAATAGGATGCATCCCACCTTTAGTCTATCTCTGAATTAGCATAATAGAAAAACAAGGCAATAAGGGAATCGATTTTACATAGTTATTCACTCATTATACTTGTTAACATTACTCGCTATGGCAAAAGACAGAAGCAAAGCAAATACTGTAAGTGTGGCAATTCACACCAGACAACCTCACTGTTTAGCAGCTTTCAGAGACAGTGCTGACCAAAGCATCCAATGTGCAACCATTTTTAGATTGTGGTTACACTGCTGTAGCTCAGGTGATGCACAGCAGGAAGATCTCTACTGCCCTGATCAGCCCATCATATGACCTTATAAAGCTGGTCTCAGGTACTGAGACAGCACACTAGTCTTCTTTTATGGTGTTATTTGTGAGCTATTAAGGTCCAGACCATGCTTCATGTGTATACAATCATACTGTAGTCACCATTTCATTATCATGTTTGGTACTTGCATGCTGAGTAATTTTTCCTGAATAAGCTTTTATGCTTAATTAGCTTGTTCAAAACCAGTTCTTATCTTAACGTGTTTAGTTAATACAAAATCACCTTAATTCTGAAAAAGAAAATTAACTAAAATGCATGCTTAATATTGTAACTACATAATGATATCATACTCCCCAACATCAAAGGAGTGTTAAGTGGTTGTGGTGCTAGTGTTATTGGGGTCGAAGTTCCAAATTCCCCTTTTGATTGTTAAGATTTCCTTCAAACAACAGCTATTAAAAGAATGTCTACTTGATTGTCACATGTGACACAGAATGTAATTTTTGCATTTTATAGATGTGATAATTTAGATTGATTATACACTCAGCATTGCTTTTGTTTCTTTTATTGGATTTTTCAGTTGTCAAAAACTGTAGGCCAGAAAAATTACATTTGCTCACAAATTAAAATGAATGGAAATTAAATAAAAAAAATACTGTTATTTTTAGTGATTGATGCCATTTCTGTGTTTAATAATATAGAGTTAAAACCACATCAAATATATATTGTGACCGCTGCTGGTTTAGAATGCCGCAGCCCGTCAGAAACCCACTCTTAAACATTTTTTCAATGGGAAACAAACTCACTCTTACAGCTCCTCTTTGCGGGATCAGCCGTCGGCTTACTGGCTTGATAAATGATGTGCTCTTTGCGTTGGACTTCAAACATTTAAAAGACCAAGCCACAGTCATCCTGAGGTCTCTCACTCTCCTGTCTGTCTTCCCCTAGACTTCCTCTGTTCTGGCCATTGCTACCGGCCCACTGGACCCCCTTGTTGAAGAAGACTTTGTGTTCTTTTGAGCAGGAGTCATAGCCGATGTGTCAAGTTAGATGGCTGTTCCTTGTGAGGCCGGACTGCCTCTGTAAGAGACTTGAATTTGTATCTGGCAGAACAGCAATAAAGTTTCTACTCCTTAGAAAACCTCCTGAACTCTCCTGTGCAACTTTGTGACCCAAGCTTTACAATATAATTATTATTTATTAATATTTACTATTATTGATTTTTTATATGGCTCACTAGCACTTGTCATTTATTTGCACTGGTAAAAAATTTTACTATAACATATCCAGTAACTCCTCTGAATGTTAGTGTACATGATTAAGTAATGTCCATGTTCTTATCAGCTGTCGTCAAGGACACTGGTGGTAGAAAACATGGAAAAGAAAGTTGGTAACCCTCAGTCTGGCAAAGTGCTCCCACCCTGATGATCTCTCTCAATTCTTTATGCTCTTTATGCATTTTTCAAGGTATTTATGTCCATTAATCTTAATAATATTTTTAAATGATCTTCAGAGTGCATTTGATTGGTAATAACTAATTTCTTCTGATGTTCATTGGAATAATATCGATGCTTCTATATCTTTGCTTTGAAATTCATTCTTACTTGAATTTGTAAAAAAATGTACCATATATACAGTGGTGTGAAAAACTATTTGCCCCCTTCCTGATTTCTTATTCTTTTGCATGTTTGTCACACAAAATGTTTCTGATCATCAAACACATTTAACCATTAGTCAAATATAACACAAGTAAACACAAAATGCAGTTTTTAAATGATGGTTTTATTATTTAGGGAGAAAAAAATCCAAACCTACAAAAAAAAAAGTAATTGCCCCTGAACCTAATAACTGGTTGGGCCACCCTTAGCAGCAATAACTGCAATCAAGCGTTTGCGATAACTTGCAATGAGTCTTTTACAGCGCTCTGGAGGAATTTTGGCCAACTCATCTTTGCAGAATTGTTGTAATTCAGCTTTATTTGAGGGTTTTCTAGCATGAACCGCCTTTTTAAGGTCATGCCATAGCATCTCAATTGGATTCAGGTCAGGACTTTGACTAGGCCACTCCAAAGTCTTCATTTTGTTTTTCTTCAGCCATTCAGAGGTGGATTTGCTGGTGTGTTTTGGGTCATTGTTCTGTTGCAGCACCCAAGATCGCTTCAGCTTGAGTTGATGAACAGATGGCATGACATTCTCCTTCAGGATTTTTTGGTAGACAGTAGAATTCAAGGTTCCATCTATCACGGCATGCCTTCCAGGTCTTGAAGCAGCAAAACAACCCCAGACCATCACACTACCACCACCATATTTTACTGTTGGTATGATGTTCTTTTTCTGAAATGCTGTGTTCCTTTTACGCCAGACGTAATGGGACATTTGCCTTCCAAAAAGTTCAACTTTTGTCTCATCAGTCCACAAGGTATTTTCCCAAAAGTCTTGGCAATCATTGAGATGTTTCTTAGCAAAATTGAGACGAGCCCTAATGTTCTTTTTGCTTAACAGTGGTTTGGGAACCTCCTGGGAAGGTTCACCACTGTTCCATGTTTTTGCCATTTGTGGATAATGGCTCTCACTGTGGTTCGCTGGAGTCCCAAAGCTTTAGAAATGGCTTTATAACCTTTACCAGACTGATAGATCTCAATTACTTCTGTTCTCATTTGTTCCTGAATTTCTTTGGTTCTTGGCATGATGTCTAGCTTTTGAGGTGCTTTTGGTCTACTTCTCTGTGTCAGGCAGCTCCTATTTAAGTGATTTCTTGATTGAAACAGGTGTGGCAGTAATCAGGCCTGGGGGTGGCTACGGAAATTGAACGCAGGTGTGATACACCACAGTTAGATTATTTTTTAACAAGGGGGCAATTACTTTTTCACACAGGGCCATGTAGGTTTGGATTTTTTTTCTCCCTAAATAATAAAAACCGTCATTTAAAAACTGCATTTTGTGTTTACTTGTGTTATATTTGATGAATGGTTAAATGTGTTTGATGATCAGAAACATTTTGTGTGACAAACATGCAAAAGAATAAGAAATCAGGAAGGGGGCAAATAGTTTTTCACACCACTGTATAGGTGGAGTGGTGACTCTAAGGCAGCATTTGGAAAGTTTCCAGTTCAAATCCCGTAAATGCCAGAAGTGATTCCACTCCATGGGCCTTTGAGGAAGGCACATAACCTGCAATTGCTGAACCCTGGGTATGATGTTAACCTTCATCCAGTCCTGCAGGCAGGAATACCATCTTGCAGGGAACACTTGGAGATTGGTGGCAGGATTGGCACTCTAGCCACTGTTTCATTCTATTTGAACTAGTGAGGTGCTGAGTTGTCACCCACTGTATGGATGCACTCGGTCCTAAATTGGGGTCCTGAGGTTTGCTGTGTGGTGGGTTCTGCAATGAGCTACTGTATATCAGTGCATGTTCCCAACCCCTCTCATTCTCCTTCTCTTTTGTGTTTATTGAAGTACATGCTATTAATATAATTTCTAAAATGTACTGTATTCTTTTACATGCCACAGTTCAACTTCTTATCATCCCCTATGTTTTATTAGCACATATAGAAATTTACAATCTTTGTATATTGTTGTGACTGAAGTGTCTGAATCTGACTGTACAAATTCAACTAAGCATCTTTACTAACCAGACAGGACTCAAAAAGGATAAACATATTTCCTCTTTAAATATGCATGTCAGTCAAATGAGTAAAGAATGTTAGTACCTCAAAATACCAACAGTATTAATGCTTGACTCCAGGCTTCTGCCAAATTCCATTAATCACGGGGAAGTGTAAATGATCAAATCTTCATGCAAATTCAAGTAAGCACTATTTAATCAATTTTTCTGGTAACCGTAAAGTTATGAGAAATAGTACAAATAATTTACAAGATTTCCTCTTTTATTTTCTTCCTTTATGAGATTTAATTGTCACCTGAGATAAAGAGATGCCTATGATAAATCATGCAGAGGGTTAATTTGCATTACATTTTCTTGGTTTGAATGCATCTGCATTTGGTGTTGGTCAGCATGGGTTGGGGCTCCCTAGCTTCTCCTTTTGAGGGCAATTTACCTCTTTCAGGGTCTGTCACCATACACCATTATTCATTCAGCAGTCACATGGTGGCAGCTAGAGGGAAAAAAATTAAAATAGCCAGTGCAAGGCACAAAATTCAACAAGCACAGAGACACTAGTCAGCAAGCTATTTCAAAATCAGAAGGACAATGCTTCCTCTTTTGAATCTCTTGCCCTTCCCATGATGTTTTTGCTTGTTGATTAATGTTGCATGGCAACAGACACTGATAGGAGGGGCTAAGGCTAAACTGCAGCCGAACCCAGGGACAAAGACAAATCCTGACAGGTGTCATGTGCTGGTCACTAGTATGAAAGAAACGACTTAAACAGAGGCAAATTAAAGGCAGTCATGACTGGAGCCATTTAATTAGATTTCTTAAATACAATATACTGTGAGAAAAGCACCCTTCAATTTAATTTTTAATGTCACATAAATGAAATTATGCACCAGAAATGATTAAAGTGTTATTAAAATAATGTGCATTGTAAATTTCTTATATTACTAAAATAATTATTTTGGGTGCTTACTCAGAGTTTGGATTTCCACTACATTCATTTTCAGTTTCTGCTTCCAATAAAGAGTCATCACATAATTTGAATTGAATCATTAAAGTTGCTTTAATTTCCAAAGTTATATTATATATATACACACACACACGTGCATCTATATCAATAAACATATATACATACAGTACATACATATTAATATATTTGGTATCACTTTAGATTAGGTGTTGCTAATTACGCTGTACTTACCATGTAATTACCTGTATAATTACAGAGTAACTAGGTGTAATTACGTTGTATTTACTGTGTAACATAATGTAATGCTGTAATTAAGCATTCAATTGTAATTTTTATTCCACAATTTAAATACATAGGTAATTATAAAAGTTGTGGAATAACAATTACAATTGAGTACTTAATTATAGCATTACACTGTATTACACAGTAAGTACAATGTAATAACCAAAGTACCTAGTTACTCTGTAATCATACAGGTAATTACATGGTAAGTACAGTGTAATTAGGGACACGTAATCTAAAGTGATACCGACTCGTTACTTTTTTCCATTTACACATTACACTATATTTTTGCAAGAGAGAAAATGTCAGTGGATCTACTGCATGACTGTTTCACCAATCAGACGTAGCCATGCAGTCACATGACTACACACAAACTTCCTGCGTCTGCAGCCTGTGAGAGACTTTTTAGTCATGCGGGGCTCCTGTTCACTGCTAAACAGTCACAGCTTCACTAGAAGAACCTTGAGAGCCAACTCCTGCCAAAGCTTAACCATCATTTCATGGAGTGAAAAACAAGCACATTTTAACCAAACATGCACAGACAGTCATGGTAAAGTGAGACTTCTTGTACGTGCACAAGCTGCCTTGTTTGTTTGTTTTTTTCTCCAGCTCCCTATAGTTTTTATGTTTGTTTTTTTCTGTCCTCCCAGCCATCAGACCTTACTTTATTCTTTGTTATTTAGTATTACCTAATCTTATTTTTATTTTTTGTAAAATTTTCTTTCTTCATCTTGTAAAACACTATGAATTACATCGTTTGTATGAAAATGTACTATATAAATCAATGTTGTTGTAAAAGGTTGAACACATTATAGATGAGTAGCTCTTATGTAGGGCAGCGAGGTACAAGAATCATTACTGATGCTGCTTCATGGAATAAAGTCATTGGTTTGAATTGTGTCCTCGGTTTCTGTCAGTGTGGACTTTGCATGTTCTCCCAGATTTAATGTGGTGCTCTCTCTAACACATAAAAATAGCCATAAGGATAATCTGAAATTGCGATTCCAGGTTTGCGTGAATGAGGGTGTGCATGGGTGTGTCTAAATTGTTCTTGTGATGGGCATACAGTGCCACAGAGGAAGAATTAATTGGCAGGATGAGGTGCAGAACTGGTTTTCTTGTAAAATGACCGAATCTCACAAATAATTTACCTTTAATATTCCTTTCAAAAACAATGGGGAAATACTTTTCACAGTATTTGTGCAATTTCAAGATGCATATTAATAACATTCCTGTCTTGAAAAATGTGTGAATTTAGTAAGTTTAAGCATTATTTTCATGTGTAGGCTCTTGTACCCTTCAGCCTCATTGTAAACTACAAGAACAGACAAAGCATTTTCAAAATTCATACAAAAATGCTGCATTGTAGAACACAATTTTATTCAGCAAATTAATATATACCACAATTATCAAGAAATAGCGTTGACATGAAAAATGCCAAATGTATCCTTCAATGCAAATTCAGATAATTTTTGACATGTTACAAGTTATGCTAACATTAGAATACAATCGTGATAACACTTTAGAATAGGGGCTACCTGCTGCAATGCAATAACAAATGGTTTGTTAGGTTACTTTTGAGATCTAAAAACATTACTCTTTTTCAAAAAATAAGAGCTACATTTATGTAATAGAGCAAGTTAAGTAAAATGAAACCTTTTATTGGCTAACTAGAAAGATTACAATATGCAAGATTTCGAGGCAACTCAGGCCTGAGGAACAGTTAGTTGTCTCGAAAGCTTACATATTGTAATCTTTTTAGATAGCCAATAAAAGGTGTCATTTTGCTTAAATGTCCACTAAATCCATAATGGCTAACATGGTATAACATGCTTGTAATAAATGGGTAATTGGTGCACTCTAACAAGCCCTTTAAACCATTTTAATAAAAAGCCATACTGCAATGTTTAAGAATTTATGCTTGAAAGTTTTTGTCAATTGGCCTTTTTAAAATTCCTCCCTTTTTTCTAGAAAACATTTTCCCCAGCTTACATTATTCTGTTTAACACTGTCTATGTTCACATTTTACTATTTTCATGTTAGTTTGAACTAAACAATGTTAACATGTTGTAGTTTTGTTTCTTTATAAAGCTCCATGTTACGATACTCACTTGAAAATTGGTTGTAGCAATTGGAATATGCATTTTAAGATGGCTGCATTAGGCACTCTTGCTTGCTTTTTTACTATTGCTTTATTTTTCACAAAAACAAGGTCATATTGTTAATCTTTGACTTAAAGGGTGTAACTTCTGTAAAGTATTCTGTATGTTTTTTAATGAATGTAAAGCTGTGGATTTTCAAGGAAATCTGTAATCTTTTTAGCCATAATGTCCAGCTCACTGGTATTTGTATATTTCAGCAGGTTGTATCCCCTCACAAAGTAATGCCTCAGGTACCTCTGGCTCACACACTTGAGCAATTTCTTCACTAGCCGAAGGAAGCTTTTTTTAAAATTCCGCCAGTCTTTGGTCCTTGGATATTTTTCACAAGACCACAGGAGAAGAGTCTGAAATAATAAAATATAATATATATTTATTTTGCAGCACTTGAAAACACATTAACATACTGCTACAATAAAGGCCCCACTCTTTAATCAGACCCATGATCTTTTATATCATCACTGTTGATTAAGACTGCACTGTATTTAAAGGTCTCCTGTATCTGCAAATATCAAACTGCTGTTTGCTGTGGGAAAATCATTGGCTCAGATCTGAGGTGCTTATTTTTACTTGAGCTCCATCTCTGTCTTTTTGCTGACTGCACCAGTGCATACCAGTGATCACAGCCTGATGAAGACAAGAGGATAACAGCAGCTGCCCACATTAATGATGTAAACTTTAGGTCCTCAGTATGGACATTCTCCCAGTGCTAGTTACAACTTGAAACCTTGTCTTGGAAAATTATGAGCACACAAAATTACTCCAACTCTACCAAAGATAAGTCTGAGCCTAAAGAAATAACCTGGCACTGAGGCTAGGGATCTGCACTGGCAATCGGAAGGTTGCCAGTTTGAATCCCGTAAAATGCCAAAAGGAACTCTGCTCTGTTGGGCCCTTAAGCAAGGCCCTTAACCTGCAATTGCTGAGCGCTTTGAGTAGTGAGAAAAGCGCTATATAAATGCAAAGAATTATTATTATTTATTATTACAAAGCCAACTGAGCTACAGTCATGTGTGGGGTAGATACAAATGACTTTCATTATTTTCAAAATGGGTTACGAGAGCATTTTCAGGTCATTGTCATGTGTACATAGTTCATAGTGTATACAGTACATTAGAATACTTACTTGAATGTCTCCTCACAATAAAACAATTCCAACAAAGACACAAGCTGTGCACTGTTTTCTGAGAGAATGTACGTTCTAGGGTCCACGCAAAATCAAAACTAGGGTACTGTGAAAGACAGTTTGTTTCACAGGTAAATCCGTGCATTCAGTTTGAGCAATGAGGATAATGTTGTATCTGTGATTGTGAAATGATACAAAAAAAATATGTTTTTTTTATGGATTAATAAGGGATTCTGGATTCTTATATCTCTTCATCTATCAAAGAACTCTGACCACCTTGAGGGAATTACTGGATAAAAACGTGTGCCCTTTGATCACTTTATTTGTGGAGTAATAAATCTAACTTTCATTTTGGAGTTAATAATAAAAGATTTGATTCAAGCTGCACATCACGCTTGCCCAAGGGTTTATTATTTGTGATTTGCATGCACTACATATTAATATATAAACACAGCTTTGATTTAACAAACCAATTAGGGTAATCTGACAGCTAGAATCAAAGTTAAAAGTCACACTTAAAGAATGTACTGTACTTTTCTAGAGTCTTTGGCCACCCTAATTTGAGTCAGTTCATTAGTGAAGGCCAGCTATTTGCGAATTTAAGGCTGCAAAGACCAACACACAGGCACAACTCTAAACATGCTCTCTTCAGCACCAAGATTTGTGTACTGGATGACCAGGAGGACTTCAGCTAAACATGGAAGATATAAAGAATCAACTGTGGTTCAAGGATAGCAGACAAACAACTCATGAGACCATAAATATGATTTGGGACAAGAATCCACCTCTACTTCATCTGAAAATGTATCCATGTGGAAAAAAACAGATTTGAGGTTCAGGACAAGTAATCAAAATCATAAAAAGTCTTGAGGGAGAGACAAACTGATCAGCTCTTATTATCTAATAAAGGATTCAAAACTCAGTGAAGTGTGTTCTTGTAGCTTACCTTTATATTAAAGTCTTGATTAGCAAAGTGGGGTGAAGTAAATCTTCTGCTGTGAAGACCTGTTTAAAGCAACCTAGCAAACTACCTGCTGTATAAACATTTAAAATAAAATTGTTTCTGCACAGAGTATAAATGTAATATGTAGCATTAAAATATCACTATATGATATAAGTAGACCTGTGATGAGTAACATCACTCCTGGGGGGGCGCTGTGGCTGTGGGATTTTGTTCCAACCCAGTTGCTTAATTAGAAACCAGTCCTTACAGGAGAAGTACAAACAAAATGTGATTGACTTTACTTCACTATTAGCAGGTAGACTTGCAGTGCATCTGGAAAGTATTCACAGCGCATCCCTTTTTCCACATTTTGTTATGTTACAGCCTTATTCCAAAATTGATTAAATTAATTTTTTTCCTCAGAATTCTACACATAACACCCCATAATGACAACATGAAAAAAGTTTACTTGAGACTTTTGCAAATGTATTAAAAATAAAAAATTTAAGAAAGCACATGTACATAAGTATTCACAGCCTTTGCCATGAAGCTCAAAATTGAGCTCAGGTGCATCCTGTTTCCCCTGATCATCCTTGAGATGTTTCTGCAGCTTAATTGGAGTCCACCTGTGGTAAATTCAGTTGATTGGACATGATTTGGAAAGGCAAACACCTGTCTATATAAGGTCCCACAGTTGACAGTTCATGTCAGAGCGCAAACCAAGCATGAAGTCAAAGAATTTGTCTGTAGACCTCCGAGACAGGATTGTCTCGAGGCACAAATCTGGGGAAGGTTACAGAAAAATTTCTGCTGCTTTGAAGATCCCAATGAGCACAGTGGCCTTCATCATTCATAAGTGGAAGAAGTTCGAAACCCCCAGGACTGTTCCTAGAGCTGGTCAGCCATCTAAACTGAGCGATCGGGGGAGAAGGGCCTTAGTCAGGGAGGTGACCAAGAACCCGATGGTCACTCTGTCAGAGCTCCAGAGGTCCTCTGTGGAGAGAGGAGAACCTTCCAGAAGGACAACCATCTATACAGCAATCCACCAATCAGGCCTTTATGGTAGAGTGGCCAGACATAAGTCGCTCCTTAGTAAAAGGCACATGGCAGCCCGCCTGGAGTTTGCCAAAAGGCACCTGAAGGACTCTCAGACCATGAGAAACAAAATTCTCTGGTCTGATGAGACAAAGATTGAACTCTTTGGTGTGAATGCCAGGCGTCACGTTTGGAGGAAACCAGGCACCGCTCATCACCAGGCCAATACCATCCCTACAGTGAAGCATGGTGGTGGCAGCATCATGCTGTGGGGATGTTTTTCAGCGGCAGGAACTGGGAGACTAGTCAGGATAAAAAGAAAGATGACTGCAGCAATGTACAGAGACATCCTGGATGAAAACCTGCTCCAGAGCATTCTTGACCTCAGACTGGGGTGACGGTTCATCTTTCAGCAGGACAACGACCCTAAGCACACAGCCAAGATATCAAAGGAGTGGCTTCAGGACAACTCTGTGAATGTCCTTGAGTGGCCCAGCCAGAGCCCAGACTTGAATCTGATTGAACATCTCTGGAGAGATCTTAAAATGGCTGTGCACCGACGCTTCCCATCCAACCTGATGGAGCTTGAGAGGTGCTGCAAAGAGGAATGGGTGAAACTGGCCAAGGATAGGTGTGCCAAGCTTGTGGCATCAAAAAGACTTGAGGCTGTAATTGCTGCCAAAGGTGCATCGACAAAGTATGGAGCAAAGGCTGTGAATACTTATGTACATGTGATTTCTCAGTTTTTTTATTTTTAGTAAATTTGCAAAAACCTCAAGTAAACTCTTTTGACGTTGTCTTTATGGGGTGTTATGTGTAGAATTCTGAGGAAAAAAACGAATTTAGTCCATTTTGGAATAAGGCTGTAACATAACAAAATGTGGAAAAAGTGATGCGCTGTGAATACTTTCCAGATGCACTGTATCTTGCTCAACTGGAAGAATCCTAGCCCACCTCTTTTAAATCTGATGTTATATACTATTTGAAATTGTAAAAAATCAAATTCTCACTTAGAGAATCTGTTTAAACTTTTTTATAACCTGACAAGGCCTAATCAATGATATTTTAGACAAAACATTTATATTGGGGAAAAGACTCCTTTCTCTCTTTACTACTCTCAAATGTTCTACTGTGGCTGTTGGCCTTCCTCTCTTTCTGATGGGAGGGGGTTGATTTGAATTTAGGTTTGTTAGGTTTTGACTTCATTGTATTGAATGTTATATGTTTTTAATAAATTCAATAAAAGATTAAAAACAGTCCTTACAAAATAACATGTCTTACTGAATTTCATGGCTTGTTACTGTTTTAATTCTGCCATGTAAGGCCATTCTTGTATCGCAGATTTATTTCCTTTCCAAGGATATCATCCACATGATTAATTCATTTTGTAATTCTCAGCCCTTCACTTTTTTTTCTCTTTACTGCCCTTCCAAATATTTTATTAAACCAGAAGAATATACACAGGTGTAAACTGGGAATATTTAGATAGAGAACAGCTTGTTTCTTTGTCCTTTGTACAGTATCTTATTGCTATTAAAAACAGTGAATGTAGTTTTTTTAAAGACTAAAAGAAGCAATTAAGGATGGGAAATGTTAACAACTGAGGCAACTAAAATGAATTAAAATGTTGCTCGAGCAGTAAGTGGTTCATCAGAAAAAATTATTTCTCATTTAGAAACTGTTTTGGACCAAACACCTACGGCTAATGTAGCTGGAAGACTGTAGAGCAAGTATATTGTCGTATGCTTTAACAGTAAGAGCTAAACACATTTTTTTATGCCTTAAAATATGAAATTCTCCACAAGAGATTAAAAAAAAAAGCTTCATGGAGAGACTTTTTTTATTAATATTTTATATAAAACAATTTAAGCCATAGGTGGCTAGTCTCAAATTCCTGAAAGTAAGCACTTTCTCACATTCTGAAGACGAAGATACTCATTAACACCTAGTAGGCTGTTTACTGTTAGCTTGTTTTCACTTTTGCTTATTCTTTTTCATTAAAATTTTGATGATTCATTGCAAACCCTTACAGCATAAAATGTATTAATAACAATTCTTTTGGGGTAAAATCTTCATTGTGACTTAAAAGGCCATAAAACTATTGTGCTGAGAATTATCTCCTTCATCCAGCTCTCTGTTCATTACATGGAAGGTATAAAGAAAGGAAGTAATAATGAATTACTCAGGTGATTTTTTTTTTTTTCCATTGACCTAAAATATTCGAATAAGATTGACTTCCATAACATTTCAACAGGATTTTCATCAAAAGTCATTTTGTTTAAAGTCAGTGATAGTTTTTCTTGACAAAACATGCATACAGTATCATAACTGTAATGCAAATGTTGCTGACAACAAAAACTTATGACAAAGCAGTTTATATTACACTTTCATTTCTAGATTTAAGTTTATAAGAATGAAAATATTGAAAATGTACCATTTACAGTAAATTGTTAAACAGTCCCCAGCCATTTCCAAGCTTTCACAAGTGACCCTTTCAGTGAAATTCTTGCCTGATTCAGTGAAATGAACCTTCCTTGTTCCCTCAACTTCATAGTTCACACCACAGATACAAGCAATTCTTCATTTATTATTATGTACAGTAAGACTGGATCCGTCAAGTAATACTATAGCACAACACATTATAGCCTTTTTCCCTACACATGTTCTACTTTGCAACAAAATTTAATTTAAAACTATAAAGTTTGAATACTTTCTTACCTGAAGATGATAAGCATTTATTACAGGTTTGCCTCCAGGGCACCACACGTTCTCTTTTAACTGTCTGGTGATCCTGTAGCACTTTCTTCTGCATCCTCCATCATCATCAATGCTACTCATCAAGACTTGTTCTGCTCTTGAGAAGGACAGGAGCCAGTGGTAGTTTGAAGCTGCCATGAGATTATAACCGAATGACTGGGGAAAAAAAGGTTTAAACCAGACACTGTTTCATTTTTTTAATGTACTGTAAAACATTGCAGCAAAAATGATGATTTTATCTTATGACAAATCCAACCATTTTCTGCTTTCCTTTTATTACTTAAAATAATTGAACAGGAAGGTTTTAAATTACAACTTAGTTCATTAACATTTAACTGTAATTTTTCTTTTTTAAACCTGCCTTAATGATAATGTTTGTAATGTAAAAAAATTCAAATTTGAGCACCTGGTCACTGGCAAAGACAGCTGTATAGATCTAACAAAATGAACTGGGATTTAAATTAAAGATGAGAAGAAAGGAATGGTGAACGGCCCTCCACTGATTACTTTTTGTCCAAGTATTTGCCCTCAAAGATCAATAATGTTCTATCTATCTATCTATCTATCTATCTATCTATCTATCTATCTATCTATCTATCTATCTATCTATCTATCTATCATATAGTGCCTTTTATATCTATCTATCTATCTATCTATCTATCTATCTATCTATCTATCTATCTATCTATCTATCATATAGTGCCTTTTATATCTATCTATCTATCTATCTATCTATCTATCTATCTATCTATCATTTATTAGGTGCACAGGCAAAGTTTTCTTCTTGTTCATTTGGGTAGTTTTCTGGTTATACTTCTGTGCATGTTGACTCTTGCACAAAGATTATGTCAGTGCAAACTTTAAATAGAATTAGACAGCATTAGATCTGAACACTTGGGGTTGATGTTCAAATTGAAAATTTCATTTTGCCTATTAGAATTCCACTTACTCCCAAAAATTTTGTGACTGCCTTGGTTTCAGAAAATAACCAAATTATTACTACAAAACGTTAACTGACATAAACAAGATATAAAGCAGGGACATTAGCAAAGGTTCAGCTTGACAACTTGCTTCTTTGTTTGTCATACCTTGAACAAGACTTTAAATTAAATTTTTCCCTAGTAAATTGTTGCTCAAGGGTTACCATTACATTCTGTTTGTTTCTGCAACTGTGTCAAAAGAAGATTGCATTTGTGAGAACCTTGAGACTGTTTTTTCTCCCTGTAGGCAAAGAAAGATATTCTCATAAAATTAATCTAAAAAAAAGTTATCATTGTCTTCTGATCCAACCACTGTACCACTATATATTTTCTTCATTAGACTTGAATAATATGTAATAACATATGTCGACTTGTTCATAACTCAATTTTACTTTTTGTAAAAATTGATTGATTTGTATGGAATGATTGCAATAAAATTAATAAAACTTCAAAAAAAAGAGACTTGAATAATTAAATTTTCATTTTAACAAAAGTGGCGGCAGGTTAACAAGAAAAAAGCAAATATCAATAATGCAAGTTAGTGAGTTGTACTGTAATAAAAGTTGTGACTCTACAGATGTGTAAAAAGCTGTAAAGTAATAAAAAAACAAATGTTTAAAAACTTGGTTAAACTGCAAAATGCATATTTTTATCAGGTTACTCCTGATTCTTGCCATTTTTGTCTTTCTTGTTCTATAAGATCCTCCTTTTTAATTCCACCGATCACCCCCTACTCCCTACCTACAACATAAGCTAGTTTGTCTCTACAGCCATGAAGTTATTTCATACATACTGTACCTCCAAGAGTGATTACAGGTGTATGCAATATGTGCAGTATGCATTTAAATGCAGTTTTCAATGATTACATGCATCCTTTATTATCAACTCTCTCACCGTAAAACTCATATTTAAGCACAGTCGAGGCAAATACCAGCTTAATTCCAACTATGTTAAATCACAGTCTTTCAGAATTGCACATCACCTTGGACATGTATTATGCCCTTTACAGGCTGTTCAGATCTTTCCTTATGCAGTTTTCAGGTAATTCAAAATACTGTTACAAGACTCTTTACAAGAACCAGTAAGTATGAACACACAACTCTGGTTCTCAAGTGCTTACCCTGCCAGAACGTTAAGCTTAGGGCTGATTTTAAATCCTTCCTTTTAACATATAAAGCCTTAAATGACCACAGGCCTGTTTAGATATGTAAACTTATCAAGACTTACAAACCAGAGCATGCATTGAGATCTCACGATTAAAATAACAGTAGGAGGCCAAGCTTGTAATTACAGGTCCCTAAAGATGTAGAGTAATCTCACTGTTTGTTTACATTTACTTATTTGCGGACACCTTTATCCGAGGTAACTTACACATTTATGATACAATTGGTTACATTTCCTTTGGTTTTCCAATTGGAGCACAGACAGGTCAAGTGACTTGGTCATGGTCACATGTGACAGTAGCAGGATTTGAACCCCCAACCCCTAGGGTTAGAAGTCCAAAGCCTCAATCTACTACACCACACTGCCTTATTTAAGATTGGCCTCTTCAGTCTCAGCTTTTAAATCCAGGATGGAGATTCACTTCTTTAGTCTAGGATACCCTGACTAGAGTTGCTGATTACCTTTGCATGCTGCATCTTTGTTTGTTAGACATCTGTACAAAAATATAAGTATCACATTATTTATAAACTGTTACTAATCCTCCTTTATTCGTTTTCCCTTCTCAGGATCTTGATGTGGCATTTGGTGCCACTGCTGTACTGCCAAGCTGCCCATGGAAAAGTCATGTGAGATACTGGGGGTATTGGAATCATTGCATGGAACGATTCTGTCATCACAAACTCCACTACAGATTACCTAGGAGGGGAGGTAGTGGAATAATTGGTTGAGGTCTACAGGACTGTGACTGTATATGAATTTGTCTTCAGTTTTCTGTCTTACAAGACCTTGGACCCCAAGAGGTTTTTTTTCTCTAGGAATACAGACTTTTTGATGGATAGATATTGTTAGCTTCCATTTATGTTGATCAGTTTCAAACTACTTTGTTTTCCTGTATGTTTAAACAAATCTTGGTCTTTATGAATACTATTTCTGTAATTTGTAAAATGTATACATTTTACTGTACATGAGAACTTGTCACAGTGCTCTGTGCGTGCACAGTGTGAAGCTCTGTATAGGAAAATAAACTGAATTGAACTGAATGTCACCAGTAGCAGCAAACATGTGACAGGAATTGAAATGGTGTAAAGTAAATAAAAATATAATGAAAATGAATATTGTTAAAACAACACCAAATCCTAAACCAAAGATGAAACTGAATTCTTCATACAAAAAAGTTATTACAAAAAAATCATATTTCAGCACTTAATAGCTAGAAGAAAATTTTAAAAAAGAGACATTCATAACAACCATGTAAACAGGAATTTAGCAGGCCCAGGAAGGCCGATAGGCTTTGTTTTACTTCTGTCTGCTTTTATGCTTAGTGTTCTCCCATTTGGATACCCTTCCTTTTTATGTTTTATTTTTTAAAATTCACACAGTTTCAACAGGAGAAAAACAGTAAGATGAAAACTGTGCAATAAGATGTCAGCAGTTGTGCTGACTCAATGCAGTGAACAGAGATGGATTACAGAGCTGTTTTGAAAGTAAAATTATTTTTATTACCTGTTCAGCTCACCAAGTCAGATTTTTGCTACAATGTGCTCATTACCAATCACTTTAAGTCACAGTGAATTGATTGTACTTACTGGTGACCTTATGTAAATATAATGTGCAAATGAAAAAAATGACAGGCATTTCTCATGAAATTATGAAAAAACAGCATTGCAGCATGCATTCAAGAAGACAGTTCAGCACATTAGCTTTAAAACTTGGGTCATTTCTCCAGTAATCAAAGCACAGTTTATTTGTAATTGTATTATACCATATATTACTTTGTTTCCACAGGAATTTCTCCTGGAGTTCTTGCCTAAACTGACCTGCTTTAAGTAGGTGTAGGAGTGCATAACTGTGTCCGTCCAGGCTTATTCTTGCCTATCTATCTTGCCAGGATAGTCATCCGCTCCCTGTGATGTTAAAATCAAATTGACTGGCCTCAGTAAACAGATACAGTACATGGATGAGTGAATTTAATTTTCTGTTTAGAAAAAT
This sequence comes from Polypterus senegalus, assembly GCF_016835505.1. Classification (NCBI taxonomy): domain Eukaryota; kingdom Metazoa; phylum Chordata; class Cladistia; order Polypteriformes; family Polypteridae; genus Polypterus; species Polypterus senegalus. The sequence goes on from NC_053155.1 coordinate 59,834,184, forward strand.
AAATAATTAATAGAAGAGCTGGTGTTTTGATAAATATTTGCAGGATATATCTGTTTTGCAATGTTTGTATTTGACGAATAATGGAAAAACAAAAAATTCTAACAATCAAATAAAGACCAAAATGCTCCACTTCTCCATTACGTTGAGAAAATGACATTCAGATAATCACACTGTACAGATGAAAAAACATTTTATAATTATCTTTTTTTTGGTCACTGATTAACCTAAAGCGTATATTTTTGGGATTTAATGGGAAAAGCTAGAGTAACTGAAGAGAAACAGACATAAAAAGACTTACGATGAAAAATACAGAATACAGCAGGAAAGAACAGCTTCAAAATTGAGTCTAGTCTGCCTGGGCTGAGGGCAGCAGTGCCAGTCATTTGGCAACCATGCTGCCCCAAAGTACTGGCAAAAAATGATCATTTAAATTTCCATACCAGTTTTTCATAAAAATGAAACAGCTATACTACTATAGGTGTGGGAATTAGGCTATTGCAGCAGGGGTGTTAGACTGTGTCATTCCTTCTTCTTCTTTCTCTTCTATGTGGGGTCGATGTGCTTGATCAACCTTTTGCAAACAGCACAGTCCTGCACCTCCTTGCCAATCCTTCAGATCATCTTTTACTTTATCCCTCCGATGATATTAAGCAAAGTTCTTACCCTTCAGTACATCTTTAATTTGTTTCTATCTATTCATTATAAAATCAGATTTGTAAGGAGTGTTTTGGTGAGGTCTCATCTGGAGTACTGTGTGCAGTTTTGGTTTCCAGGCTACAAAAATGACATAGCAGCTCTAGAAAAGGTCATCCAGAGAAGAGTGACTAGGCTGATTCCAGGGCTACAGGACATGAATTATGAAGAAAGATTCCAAAAACTGAGCTAAAAGATTTAAAGAACTGAGCCTTTCCAGTTTAAGCAAAAGAAGATTAAGAGCTGAAATGATTGAAGTGTTTAAAATTATGAAGGGAATTAGTTCAGAGGATCAAGACTGTTATTTTAACATAAGTTCATCAAGAACACGAGGACACAGTTGGAAACTTGTTAACAGTAAATTTTGCAACAACATTAGGAAGTTTTTTCTTTACACAGGGAACCACAGACACTGGAATAAGCTACCAAGTAGTGTGGTAGACAGTAAGTCTTTAGGGACTTTCAAAACTCGACTTGATGTTATTTTCTAATTCTAATGTTGGCAACAAGAATCAGCCATGGACAGAAAAAAAATCCATAGTTGGGCACAGTCATGCACACATCACCATTCACATTTATAGGAGCATTTTAGAGTCACCAATAAACCAGATGTATACACAAGTGGAAATAAAGCAGGAGTAATTTCTACACAAACATAAGAAGAAAGGCAAAGGCCAGAAAGATATTGTCTGGGCCTAGGATTTAATCCCAGAACTATCGGACTGTAAAGCAGCAGTGGTAACCACTGTGCCACAAGACTTCATGTATAGAAATAGAGATATTATTGAATTCCATAGTGTGTGTAAAATGCATTAGGGTATTATTCACTGCAGCAGTCCAATATACTGCATAAATTCAACATGGTTAAATAAAAAATAAGTTTTGAATGATCCTAAAATAGTTTCATGTAAATTTCACATTTGTGATGCTGCATGAAATCACTCAATGGAAAATTTTACAATATAATACAATCGATTGTAATGTACAATAACATACATTCAAGTTAATTAACTTATATTTATTGTGCACGTGAATATAGCATGAAATGAACAAAAAAATTGAATGACGTGAACAATTGAACTGAAAGTAAACAAATTGGGTCAAATGAATTAAACAAGCTGTATAGATAAACAGATTGGTACAGAGGTGTCCTGATGTCTCTGTGCATGTCATCCTTTACATATCTACTGGTGTGTATGTATGTATGTATGTGTATGTTCATCGGTCTCTTCGTCATCCTGCATGTGCTCTAGTAGTGTAAACAAGTTGGCAGTTATCTTCATGTATAGATTCCTTTGAATGTATGTACATGCATGCATGTGCATTTGGTGCCTCTGTATGTGTGTACATGTATGTTTAAATAAATTGTGTATCTCAAAAACTAATAATTTTGCAAATCAGTAGGGCTGGTCTTATAACAAAATGGAGCATACTGTAAAAATCCCAGGTAAATTAAACAAGTTTTACGGCAGTTGTCACTGGACATAGGTCAAATAATTTTTGATAGACATGATGATAAGTACTCGACCAAACTGGACCACAAACAATAGGCCTGAAGCCTGTAACAAGACAAACATAATGAAGATTCTTAAAAAAAAAACAGAGAAAAAAATATAGCAAAAAGTCTTTTGAAAGACATTGTAATTTTATATAATTATAGTAATAATTTAGATGCAGTTATTAAGTCTTTCTATAGTTCTTTCTCTTTTATACCTGTTGTGGTGGCACTTGGTCTACTTTGGAGTAGATGTGTTGCTGTCAATGATGAATGTATCTTCATATCAACATGGTATTGTATTTTAATTGTCATAATGAGCCTACATCATTTTAGCGTGTGGGTAATCTAATTGGGACTGTAAAATCTTTCATCACTTAAAAAACTTTCATTAATTTGTAACAATAAGTTATATAAAGTACCATGCAAAAGCCTTACACACCCATAAAAAATTGTGTCAGGTGAAAATGGTTTTAAAAATAGTAAAAAGAAAAGTTTCTAAATACCAAAACTTTTATTATAGAGAACAATAAATAATAAAGGCTTTGGAAAACATCTTGTATCACCCCAGTTCCAAAGGTATTACGTCCTAGTGAGCTGAATGACTTCTGGCCTGTTGCTCTGACGTCACATGTGATGAAGACCATGGAGCGGCTGCTGCTTCACCACCTGAGGCCATAGGTCCGCCACGCCCTCGATCCTCTGCAGTTTGCATACCAGGAGAAGATGGGAGCGGAAGATGCCATCATCTATATGCTACACCGATCCCTCTCCCACCTGGACAGAGGCAGTGGTGCTGTAAGAATTATGTTTCTGGACTTCTCCAGTGCCTTCAACAACACCATCACCATCCAACCTCTGCTCTTTTGGGACAAGCTGACTGAGATGGGAGTAGATTCACACCTGGTGGCATGGATCGTGGACTATCTTACAGACAGACCTCAGTATGTGCGTCTTGGGAACTGCAGGTCTGACATTGTGGTCAGTAATACTGGATCGCCACAGGGGACTGTACTTTCTCCGGTCCTGTTCAGCCTATATACATCAGACTTCCAATATGATTCAGAGTCCGGTCACGTGCAAAAGTTCGCTGATGACACTGCTATTGTGGGCTGCATCAGGAGTGGGCAGGAGGAGGAAAACAGAAAGCTAATCAAAGACTTTTTTAAATGGTGTGACTCAAACCACTTACACCTGAACACCAGCAAGACCAAGGAGCTGGTGGTGGATTTTAGGAGGCTCAGTCCCCTCCTGGACCCCGTGATCATCAGAGGAGACTGTGTGCAGAGGGTACAGACCTATAAATACCTGGGAGTGCAGCTGGATGACAAATTGGACTGGACTGCCAATACTGGTGCTCTTTGTAAGAAAGGTCAGAGCCGACTATACTTTCTTAGAAGTTTGGCGTCCTTCAACATCTGCAATAAGATGCTGCAGATGTTCTACCAGACAGTTGTGGCGAGTGCCCTCTTCTACGCGGTATAAAGGAGAAGGCAGTATAAAGAAGAAGGATGTCTCACTTCTGGACAAACTTGTTAAGAAGGCAGGCTCTATTGTAGGAATAAAGCTGGATAGTTTAACATCTGTAGCAGAGCGACGGGCACTAAGCAAACTACTGTCAATCAAGAAGAATCCACTGCATCCACTTAACAGTGTCATCTCCAGGCAGAGGAGTAGCTCCACTGACAGACTGAGGAGATCGTTCCTCTCCCACACTATGTGACTCTTCAATTCCACCTGGGGGAGTAAATGCTAACATTATTCAAAGTTATTGTTTGTTTTTACATGCTTTTTTATTACTCTTTAATTTAATATTGTTTTTTGTTTTGTTTATTTGGTTTTTTTTTTGTATCAGTATACTGCTGCTGGATTATGTGAATTTCCCCTTGGGATTAATAAAGTATCTATCTATCTATCTATCTATCTATCTATCTATCTATCTATCTATCTATCTATCTATCTATCTATCTATCTATCTATCTATCTATCTATCTATCTATCTATCTATCTATCTATCTATCTATCTATAAACTAGATATATCAGATCAATATTTAGTGTGAAAATCTTTTCCTTCTTAAACTGAATCAATTCCCTTAGATCCATGTTGTGCAGTTTTTTTGAGAAAAACAGCTGGCACTTTGTTGTAAGCAACTTGGATGGCTTGGCCCAGTTTTTCTGCAGATTTTAACTCTCCAAGTAATCCCAGACAGTTTCGATGATATTGAGATCAGCAGAATGCCTTGTTTTTTTGTTTTGCTAATGATTGCTTTTCTTTACTTTACCGTTGTGTTTTGGGACATTTTCCTGCTGCAGAATGAAATTGGGACTGATCAGACACCTCCCTGATGGTATTTCATGATGGATGACAAGAGACCTGTACTTCTTAGCAGTGAAGATTCCATTAATTCAGAAGAGATCACCTATTGGTTTGGGCCAAATTTGGATTTGTCAATTGATAGCATTTGTTACCATTGTTCAGCATCCCAGTCTGTGTGTTTTGCATAGGCAAGTCTCTTGGGTTTTTTTTCTCTTCAAAGGGATATTTTTTGGCAGCAAAACTACCATGAGGACAGTTTCTGACAAGACTTCTCCAGACAGTAGTGAGGTGTACTTGAGTTCCAATAGTTTTTGTGAATTAAAGCTGATAACAGTAGTGAGCTTCTTCTGATTTCAAGGGAACATCGGTTTGATGTATCTCTTGTCTGTTGCACTCAGTGTTTGTGACTAACCACTCCATTTCAAGTTTTTAATTGTGCCCTTTGCTTTGTACTTCTTCAGAAGAGCTTGGGCAGCACATCTTAAAACATCTGTCTATGTGATATATTGTCTCGAGAGGGACCTTACTGATATAGGATGGCCACTTTGTGTCTTGTTGCTATGCTCATTCTTATCATGGTGTAGGAATTGATTGTTTGAAAGTCAAACTGTCACATCTGCCATACGTTTATCTTCTAGTTTGGTTTGTCCTTCGCCCAGTTTGATTTCTTCCACACCTCTTTCTGTTTCAGGCAATCAATTTGGTTTATGGCTCTTGGAATCATTAAGCATTAGCACCTGTTTGTTATCTTTGTTTAATGCAGTGTTTCTCAAATAGTGGGGCTCCGTAAAGGGGGGCGCGTTTGACCTCGGGGAACATGCTTTTTTATTTTTCTTTAAAATTTTTTTTTAATTTAGAATGCACTTTAAATCTATTCTGTTACATTTAATAAAGCTATTCTTTGTTGTAAATTGGTCCATATTTCTTTTTTTTTTTATTCTCTTATACGTTAATAAGGATACAGTGTTATGCAGAAGTGTACTTATAACAATTTTATAGACAAATGATACTATTTATAGTCGCGCGGGGGGCGAGATTTTTCTTCTTCCTAGGGGGGGCATGACAGAAAATAATTGAGAAGCACTGGTTTAATGACACACTAGGTCATGCAGTACAGTATACCCTCAGAGAAATCATGTTTTTGCTGAAAAGTGGTCTATTGCCTAATACAGGATGGCGCAGGGAAACGGGAAATTTTGGAACTAGGTGTTGGCGACCCTGGGGTTAAAGCAGTTGTTTGGGACCAATTTGACCTGATTTAGAAACCCTTGCTTTTAGTTATAATAGATCAGTGGAGTGGTGCGCAACGCGTGTTCGCTGTGAAAGCCTTTTATAAGAATGGGTAAAGTGTGAGTGGTGCACAAAGTGAATTTCGGCGTCATTACCAGTTAGGACGTCATGAACGTGTCCCATCTGCACATACAATTACAACGGCTGAAGAAATGGGTTCAGCCTTAAAAAAGAAGTCCCCAGGCAGAGCCACTTCGCATACTGCCCAACAATCGATGGCAGTTATTCAACGATTGTTTGGAAAGCGCGTCATTTCACGCAACTGTGGCATTCCATGGCCTCTGAGATCTGGAGATTGTTTCTGTTTTTTTCTTTGGGGCCAAGTGTACCACTCATGTCCTGCAATCACTGCTGAACTAAAAAGGAATATTGAAGAGGAAACTGGTGGCATTCCTCTTGACATGTTACATCAAGCAAAGCAGAATTTCTGCAACAGGCTGTCAGAATGTGTGCAGAGAAATAGACAACATCTTTATGATGTCTTCTTTAAAACATAAAATAAATATTGTTTACCATCATTAATTGCATATCCTGTACAAGGCATTTCATCACTAAATGTATTTTGCAATGTGTTTGTTCATGCATTGAATGTCAATTGAAAATTTGCTGTTTCCCTGCTCCACTCTGTATTTTATTTCTTTAATGAAACTGGGAAACTTTACCTTCAACATTTAGTAAAAACGTGAATGTTAGGAAATCTGAAACTTACTCAGTTGTACTTACACTAAATGCATAAAAAATAAGTATAAAAGCAAGGCCAGAAGAAGGCCCCCACGTCCATGGTGTCCAAGCTCAATAACGCTTTCACCTCACCTCATCTCATCACCCCCAACACTCACAAGCATGAACTCACATATTATGAAAATCACATATGTAAATAATCAATCAGGTACAGGGATAGAAATAAAAAATAGTCCAAAACTTTATAACCAGTCATTTGTCTATTGCAATCAATGTAACAAACTACTTGATGAGTGCAACATCAAATATCAAAGAAATCAAGATTCTTCTGATGTTGCACTTCAACAAGCTTCAATTAAACATTTAGAAAAGGCCTATGCTACTTGAGGCAAAAAGGTGACATGTAATTGAGTGTTTTAGGGAAAACTAAAATTAAGGACTGGAAAGGGGATCCTTTGTTTGGGTTTGGAGTTGTTTGGCATGGCTCATCTGAGGCAGTAGTCTTATTTTTCAGCACATTGTTGTTCATGTCGAGAACTGGACAGCACATTGCTGCTAAAAGCTGCCTGAAGCGGTGATACCAGCCCTCTCTTGACAATCTGTAAGGTCTTTCTCATTAGTCTCCACTGCAGCATTTATGGCTTGTTCAAAATACTTGTTCAAATCATTTATTTATTTATTTAATTATAATTTTTTGTTAATGTCAGATATAGTTTTAACCAAAATAGCACCAGAATCTTTTGCTTCTATTACTTTTTAAATTTTTCTTTTCACTGCATCACTAGGCTCTTATTTTAAATGACCAACCATGTGAGCTTTTCCCTTTTTTGCAGCACAGTAACACATCAGATGTATGATCTCATCCCAAGCATATCAACCAATCAATACTCATATTTTCCATTTAAAAGCTGTTTATTTAGGTCTAATTAGACAGGTTTATAATTGTGAGGATCAAAGTGGGGTAGGTGCATGCCTTGATTAGTGGATTGCTGTAAGTGCTTGTACTGTTGGTGAAAACTTGGACTTTATTTGTTCATCTGTTTATTTTGCATCTGTGACAGCTTACAAGTGGGGCCAGAGCATATGAATCCAAGTCACCATGATGGTAGAGCAGGCCATTTATAAAAGACAATACTTATATTAAAATCCAGGGGACTTCAGACGTCTTAACAGCAGTGTATGTGCATTTATTGCTATTTTTACACCATGTATTGTTTTTCAGCTTTTATATTATGTTTATTATAATTGTATTACAAACTGAGGTTTTAAGTGGAAGTATGCTTTATAAAAAATACATTGATTTGAGTTAATACAATTTAACAACTTTTTAAAAGAATTCAGCATTGTAGGCATCCAATCTATACATATAAGAAGATAAGCATCCATCCATCTATTTTCAAACCAGCATAATCTCATTCAGAAGCACATACAAAAGATAAGCAATTAAGTATTTTTTTTTTTTTGTTGATAAAGTTCATTTAAAATAAAAAAATAAAGTCCTATCTATATATCTATTTATCTATCTATCTGCTAGTTTGATATGACCATAGCACCCTATAAGAGATGGGTGCTTAGTACGTATGCTGCAACTTGCAAGAAAATTATAAAAATGTGAAATGCATAAAGTCATTAACTGAAATACTTCAAAACATCAGTGCTTTGTCTTAAATTTTCACATTGAAAAATCATTTGTCCTTGTTTAAGAAGGAATATGATGAATGCTTTTATGAGCCTTCCAAAAAATATACAGTAGCTTCAATAAGTGATAAACAAGAAAAGCTTTCTTAATTTATTATGGACAATTGGATAACACAGGTTACACATCTAAAGAATAAAGTTAGCCCCTCTGAGTTCATGCATAACTGATAATTAAAAAGGAGACTGCTATGCATTATTTTTAGATAGATAGATAGAACGTTATTTGTCGCCAGGGTGAAATTTAGTTTTTTCAAAAGCTATTTAACTAAATAAATACGTAAATAGGTTAATAAGTAATTAAACCAATAAATAAAAATGAAAGAAAAGTTTTGACTTGGCTGTAACAGTCACAATGTGACATTATGCAGACATAGTGCTGTTGGTATAAAGGAGCCCCAGTAGTGTTTTTTGACACACTTCTGCTGAATGATTCGTTGACTGAAAGTTCTCAGTGTTGCTGTGTCAGAGAGGGGGTGTGCAGCATTGTTCATAATGGCACTCAGTTTTGTCTTCATTCTCTCCTTTGCTGCTGCTTCCATAGAGTCCATTGTGTGTCTGCGACAATGTGGATCTACTCAATGGCTTCCTCTTCCCTTTAGGGCAGGCATGTCAAAAACGCAGCCCCCGGGCCACACACGGCCCGCATAACAGATCCTAGTTAGCACTGAACTTGTACAAAATGATTACTGTTGTTTGTGATTGAATCATTCTGCATCTTCGGCGTTACTTATTGACTTTTCTTACTTCTGCCTTCTGACAAAAGCTTGTTTTCCCATGGCATTATGGTACTAGAAACGTCATCTGCTAGTATAGCCACGAGCCTTGACCAAAGATAATGAGCCGCAACGTCACAACTGAAGTGCTAGGCTGCAGCATCGGGCAGAAGGGGCAGCTTTAGGCAAGTACAAACTGTGAACCTGCACAGGGTTGCCATGCCAATATATATTGAATATAAAACAGAAAGAGAAAATAACGACATAGCTGACGGCAATATGGCCGAAAAACATTGTGTTTCTTGTTAATTAGTACGCTATATTTACTAATGTCGCTAGAGTTGGAGCAGTAATCTATATGCAGTATTATAACGTTCTGCCGTAATGAGAATATCATGGGCCGTCCGGCACTTGGTTTTCAAGTTACGGACACGCGCATATAGAAGCGTGTCATGAGCACGAGGCGGCTATGCAGTGTCCGCAACGGACGTGGCCATCCGCTGTGCATAAGATACCATATTGACATTGGCGGGCAAAGGGGCCACCGATTCTTTTTCTGCCCAGGGCCGCCACAAGCCTAGAGCCGTCCCTGGCAGCCTACACTACTGGCTGAGCTGCTGAGACTGCCCACTGGGCAGAACTGACCATCATGAGTAGTAATTGCCTGCATATTTTCAAATTTTGTTGCTCTAGTTTTATGTAATTTTGTGCTAGTATTGTAACGAACAGTGCAGGCTACAGCTGAAGATCTGAAGTGGACGTGAGAAGTTGGGGAGTTGTTTATTAACAGATTTTTGTGATTTTGAGTTTGTATAATTAGTGTAGGTCAGGTGACTTTTTGCATATCGGCTTATTTTACAATATAAACTTTGAAGTAAACTTAGTAAAGTAAAATTAGATTTTTGGAGGGCTCCGTAATTTGGCATCGAGAGTACTGTCTATGTTTGGAAGCACTTACCTTTGTGAGAAATTGTTTTCGTTAATGAAAGCTACCAAAACCCCACATCGCTAAAGACTTACTGTCGAGCACCTTTCATCCCTCGTAAAAGTTGCAGCTGCACGAGATTTCAAGCCTGATATTGACAAACTGGTTACTAACAAGAGATGCCAAGTGTCGGGACAAAAGAAATATATCTCACACTGTAAGACTCCTATATAAGCAATGAATATAATATAATAATATAAGGAGCTAGCCTAAGAGGCTAAGACTCTAATTGTACACTGTTGTACGGAGACTGTATGGAAATAAATAGCCTTTCTTTAAAGTTTAAGTGTTACACTTTTAAAAGTTTTCAGTATTGGAAAGAAAGCTACAGTAACTTTGTATAATAGTATTTGTTACTGTGCGGTCCACTGACGAACGTATGGCAGTCGAAGCGGCCCACCAATGGTAGTGAGTTTGACATGCCTGCTTTAGGGAACCTCTTGAACCTGACACCATCGGTAATGTAACCGGATGAGCTGGACAATGTGGACACCAATGAAGCAAGGGGAAAGGTGCAAATGTGCAGAATTGCTTTTATAACAAAAACAAATAAAACAAAATCATAACAGTGTCCAAATAAATAGTACAGTGCAATCAAAAATGTCCATAAATAAATAATCCATTAAAAGCAAGTCAAATGTGGAGGTTAAAATACAATAAATAAATCATTTTAAAAAAAAAAAGTTAAAACAATGACTGGAAGCAGTCCTTTAAAAACAAAACCCAGTGCTTTCTTCAGTTGGCAGCTCCCCTGCTTCTCCCATTAAGGCTATACATCAGGGGAGTTGCCCTGACCTGCAACTGACTTCTCCCATTGGTCTGGAAGCCTTTCAGTCCCTAGCTGCGTAGGTCTCCACCAGACCGAGACTTAGGTTCCCCAGTGACCAGGGTGCTCATGCTGGGGCTTCCACCTCCCAAGCCTCCGACTCCCGCTGCCTTCTGTGGCCTTACATGGCAAGTCAATCACCTTCTGGTCACTCCTGCTCCTCACAAGCGCTCAGCAGGAGCGACTCAATCAATCTGTTCCTGGGTGCTGGCCAAACAACCCACTAGGGCTCATTCCTCCAAGCTGCCTGTCCTAGTTACAGCGAGCATGCTCTCACTTGCACACTCATGCACTGGCTTTCAGCTTCCAGCTTTCTCTTTCTTCCTACTCTAACCTCCGTTCTTTCAAACTTATTTCTTTCCCTTTCCGCACTTGCGCTTCTCCTATTTATAATGGGGACGTGGCACAGGTCTGGTGATTAGCAGCCCCCCGCATCAATTATGAATATGGATGATTCCTCACCTGTGCCGGCGAGGAAACGTTGCCACCACATTGCGTCCGAGAACTGCTCCGGCCACACTACAACACCCCCTCTTTAAGCCGCCATTTGTGGCGATTATTTATTTAAAAACTGGCCTTTTCTTCTAAGCCACTGACCCGCCATACCACATTGTCCAATAATTGAGTTTGTTCTTTTAATTAGCCTGTTGATTCAGTGGGTCTCACTTGAAGTGATGTTACCAGCCAAGCACACCACAACACAGAAAATCACACTGGACATCACAGAGTTGTAGTGATATACTTTACTTTGTAGGACAACCTCATTACACAATAAGTAAGTTAAGTACGATGAGATAGAATTATCACATCCACACTCTTTCCTACTATAACCTCAAAACAGAGGTGTAGGATGTAGGAGAAAGGACACACAACAAACAGCTGAATGAAAGGATTTAACACACATTTTGAAACAACTTCGCAAAACTGTAAATTAATGTTGCAATAAGTTGATTTACATGAATACATTTAACACTTTGTGTATTTGTTAATAGTTCAATGTCCTGAGTTTCTAGACTATAAGCATTGAACAGGCTGATGCAAATGACAAAGAATATATAATTGATCTAATGGAATCTTTTTGTGTCACCATATTAATTAATTATTACTGAATTTCTCCTCTAGATATATATCAGCTGCATGTGATTTTCTGGACGAAAAACAACCCGAAGACGCCCTAGCAGTTTTACTATATTTGTGAACTTTGGAGAGGTGTCAGCTAACTCTTAAGAATTACCCACCCACCTGCGCTTGCTGCCCCACAGGCTTTCATAAGAAGACACTGGTGATACCATATCTTAGCAGTATCATTGGCATATGAGTCCTATTAATCTATGCCTTGAGAAATTACTTCCAGACAGATAATGTTGTAAGTGAAAACTTCAAGCCTTGCCCTCCGTTGCTGAGGTGTTTCATTTATATGTTGTTGAGCCACAGCGATTGCTTTGTTTCGACGTTGTGTCTCTTTGTTTGTGTCATTAGCACAACGATGTGGTTGCACGGTGGTGTTTGTTGCACACAGGTCTTTCGCAGTGAGAAGTGAGGTGCACGCACACACAGGTTTGTCATTTATATATGTCAATATTTTTATACATGTAGTATCAGAGACATCAGAAAGAATTACATTTACTTTTCCATCTAGTTTTATTCTTGAATACAATTCCACTTCACTAAATGTATCTGATACAAATCTGAAATACTATAGCAATTAGAAACATCTATAAATAAATTACAGACAAAACCCAAGTAAAGTATCAAATTCAGGGTCACAAAATGCTAATTCATACTCCAGCAACAATGACCACAAAGGGGAACAAACCTAAAGTGGAGATGCAGTCCATCACAGGACAGACTCATGCACACACAGAGACACACATTCACTAAAACAATATAGTGCTATACCTTAAACTAACATTCATATCTTCTGGATATTGAAGGAAATGTGATGCAAGCACTAAACAACTTTGCAATGGGAGCAAGAAAATGTGAGGTGTTTGTTAAAGGAAGTTCCTATCAAACATTGCTGTACAATCAGTCCCCTCTCAGTGTCAACAAGCTCTAGTCTTTGAACTATAGAAACAATATAATGAATAACTTTTTTATTTATCATAAAAAGCTTACTTATTTAAGCTCTAATAATATTTGTATTTTGCTTTATTTTGTCAGTTACCTGTTGTGGAAGATGTTATTATGTAGTCCAAACAAAAAGTTCATTCTGAACAGGCTGTTCATTGAGGCAGATTGCTAGTTCCTGTATGCTTCCAGGTCCAGATATGAGACACATTAGTGAAACTATAGCCTGTGCCTTGAATGAGTACATCAGCTGTTTTTAGATGACTACAGTGCCACACCATATAAATGTTAGCTTGCGTTACATTATGCTGTGTTAAGGCAGAATCACAAGTAAAGCAATAAACACAATCAACAACAGGATACAATTTCCATACATCATGTTATGTTAACTGTGATGGGCTGCCACCCCATCCAGCTTTCATTTCTTCCTTGACTTGAAGCTGCTGGGATATTCTACAGCCACCCACGACTCGAAATTGGATTACTGTAAGTGGATTTGAGATTGTATGAATATATAGATATATGGTATGTATGAATGAAGTACCGTACACAGTTGCAGACACATACATTTAGTGTTGAAATGTTTATTAATAAGTATTTTCTATACATTTTCCAAACAATGTTCAGTTCTATTTGCAGCTGCAAGTGTACCAAATATGAGGCTGATGTCCAAGTTCATTTCTTGATACGTACAAATCACATACACAAATAAACTCAGACTGCAGTAACTTGGCATCAGCGATCAACCCCAGAGCACAACTTTGTTAAACGTAGGAGGAAAGTAAATCCTTGGGGGAAACCCACTGCAAACAGAAAAAAAAACCACAGTTTTCAAATATATAAATGTAGTGCTGGCCCTGGCCTTATTCTTATTTTAGTTTCTTTCTTTTTTAAACACATACAACCGATATCAGCCTGTACAAGCTTAGTAGTGGTACACAGTAAATAAAGAGTGAGGTTTAAAGACATAAAGTGACCATTTCAGTGAGAAACTCAGAAGATTAAAAAAATAGGAAATAGGAATTTTAAAAATGCAGAGTAAAACTACAAAAATTCCAATAGCATTGGTGCTGTTCTTTAAAGGGGTCTAAAAGGCAGTATGAGGAACCTAAAGGAGACACCATGGCATCCCAAGTGTCCAACATATGAGGGATGTTAAAACATTTCTGCACTTTTACATTTTCCTTGGAAACAGTGAAGGTGGGAGGAGTAGTAATTGGGCATTAAAAAGTTGGTACGACGCTGGGAAAATTGCATCGCAAAGGAAGGTGATTTTGTAGAAAAATGATGTCATTTGTTTTTGAAATTCATAATAAATTGAGTTAAAAAAAGTGTGGAAACTTTTTGAACATCCCTCCTATAATCTCCTCTCAGTTTAACAAGGACAGAATTAAAGGAAGCACTGGGTGGACAGTGCCCAGTGGGTGCTGGGTAGTCTTTTGGCCTTGGAACTCCTGCAGATTTTGTTGTTTTCTCCAACTTAACTGGAATTTGTTTTTGGTTTTTCTGTCCTCCCGGCCATCTGACCTTATCATGGACTCATCCTTAGAGATTTACATCATGAAATTGTATATAAAGATACTACTGTTCTACTTGATATTTTATTCTGTTTTAACATTTATTTTGATTCATTTGGGTCTTTTGTTGCTTATTCTTTAATTTTTTTTTCCTTATAACTTTCTATTTGGCATTTTGTAAAGAACTTTGAGCTATATTGTTTGTATGAAAATGTACTATATAAATTGAGTAGTGAGAAAAGCGCTATATAAATGCAAAGAATTATTATTATAAATAGTTGTTATTGTTGTTGGACAGTGATTAGGGTTTCCAGCAAGTCACATACTTTTCTTACCAGTCTAGAATCATCCAACCTCGAAGTGTCATGCTTAACTCTGCCCACCAACTGCATCCTTCTCCTCCTCCAAAAGAGGATACAACACTCCAAAAAGATGAACTACTTTCTTCACTTAAAAGAAAAATTAATCAGAAGAGACAACAGCTGAAGCTGCACTAGTCTTTCCTTGAGACAATTGTTTTTACCCACTTCTGACCCAATCTTTCCACTAAACAAGACTTTTTTTCTCCTACTTGTGACAACAACCTTCTTTCAGTTCTGTTTTGTGCTATATTTACACACACACACACACACACACACACATAAACACACACTTGATCATTCACAAACCTAGAGAGTCTTTTGAATGTGACAGAAAAATCCACACGGAGGTTTTAGGAAGGTGCTAACTCAGCACACTTAGTGGGCCCTGGTCTGTAGGCTTTGATGAAATGGTACTAAACAGTTTTAAAGAATACAGCTAAATAAATTAATGCAATAGTGGATTATTTTGCATTTTCTAAAAAAGATTTGTTATTTTCAGTGCATTGCTGAAATGCATCAGGAAATATTGTCTGCGAGTTTGTCCTTTCCTTTTTCCCACTACACTGAACATTCCAAGTGTCATTCTTGTTCACAATATGCTGTTTCAAAGTATTTAAGCGACACAACCTTTGATATGTAATTGAATTCACAAAGTTGGTATGATTACAGTTTTACTCAATAATGACAGAATTTCTCTGTCTACCATTTCTAACACAAAACCCCTTGAACACAGTTACTGCCCTTCTTCTTGCTTTTAAGTAGAATGGGAGCGTCTTTGCCTCCGATTTGTAAAAGCTGCATACTTCATACTGCTATGCTAGCACATAAAAAAATCTGATGCGTACTTCATATGACTTTTGCTACAAAAAGCTGGGGTTTTGCAGTAAAATATTGTGGGTCATTATTTTATTATGTGTAATTAAATGGAAAATCATATCTAAGCTTAATATTCTCTATCCCTTTTCATCTAATTCAGGTTCACTGCAGCTCAGACCCTATTCTGGCAGCATCAGGCACAAGGCAGGAGCCACTTCTGGACAAATTTATCACAAGAACCAGTTGTGCACATACCCACATTTCTGTTCATATGGCAATTTTGAGTCACAAATGTTTTTGGGGATGTGGCAGAAAAAACAGAGTACCCAGGGTAAAATATATGCAGACACAAGCAACTTCATACTTCACATGGCCAATGACCAGGTATGGGATTTGAATCCACTTGTCCCACTTTAAATACATTTGTCCCCTGAGACAGCAGTACTAACTACTATTCCACTATGCTGCCCCAGAATCAGGTTTGTTGAAACAAATGTATATCCATCCTCCTTCTACAATTATACTAAAGTTGAAGAATAAATGTGTGAAAAAATGCACAATAATTATCTCTGCAAAGCAAAATTTCCTCTGAACATTTTCCTGTATATCAAAAAGCATTCTAGCATCTTACAGTGTTAGAAATGCACAGTGCAAATAACCGTGCCAAGTTTCATGCGGACAGAGTAGTTAGCTTTTGAGTTATCATCACACAGACATCACTTACAGTAAAGGCTGGTTACATTATGTTCAAGGATGTGCACATCCATTGAAAACTCAAAGACAAACTGCACTACATGTAGTTATTTGTGTAGATGCAACACCTCCTGTAACGATTTTACTCAATAAAAATATACGGTGCCCATATACTTATATTCTGATACACACACACACAGATGTTATTTCAGAGGTGGTCAAGTCATATTCAAGGATGACTAAAATATCTAAATCAATCAAAAATATAATGTTGAAATTTTGTGGCAGTCCCAAAATTTTCCATAGATATGTATCTTACTGTATATTACAACATTACAAAATGTTTGATGAAAACAGGCAATTCAGTCTAACAAAGAAAGCTCATCAATTCTATCTACCTCATTCCTCAAAATAACATTAACTCAAGATTAGAAGGTCCCTAAAGTCCTACTCCCTACCACACTACTTGGTAATTTATTCTATGTGTCTGTGGTTCTTTTTTTAACTTTGTAACATTTCTGTGAAATTTACCCTTAACACATTTCGAATTGTTCTTGTTTAACTAATTTTATAGTAACAGTATAGATCCACTGTTCTAATCCCTTTCAAAATTGTAAACACTTTAATCATTAATTTCTGGTAACTGAAAATGAAACGTTTCAGCTCCTTTAATCTTTCCTCATAACTCATACCCTGCAGTTTTAGAATCTGCCCAATTGCTCTTCTCTTCTCTTTTTCTAACACTTTTATTCTTTGTTTGTACGTTGGATGCCAAAACTGAACACAGTACTCAAGGTGTGGCCTAGAAAATTACTTATAAAGCTTAAGCATAACCTCCTTTACCTTATTTTACACATTGTACTACATGCCTTCTTAATGGCTTCTGAACAGTTTGGAAGTTGATAGTGACGAGTCCACTACCACTCTTAAATCCTTCTTGTAAGGGGTCCTTTCTGACCTCTAATTGTGTGTTAAAATCTAGTATTTCTACTTCTTACATGCAATACCTTATATTTACTTGTATTAAACTTCATCATCCACAAATATGCCCAAATTTGATAGTGTCTGCAAACTTAACTTGCTTAACCACTCACTTTCTGTGTTTTAGTAAATTTTGCAACAATCTATACTCTACACTCTGAACTCCTACTTCTTTTAGTTATATATATATATAATCCAGCGCTGACTTTATATATTCTGACGCTGACTTTATATATTCAAGTTTTGACTTCATATATTCCAGTGCTGACTTTATATATTCAAGTTTTGACTTTATATATTCGGGAATGACTTTATATATTTTAGCTCTGACTTTATATATACCGACACTGACTTTATATATTCAAGTTTTGACTTTACATATTCTGACACCGACTTTATATATTCAGAAAATCAATGTATTTGCCTGTTTGGCACCCTATAATTATACATATATAAATATATACTGTATATATATAGAGTACATTCAGTGATCTCCTTATGTACTCAAGAATAAATGTTATTTAGTTGTGGTGATTTGTTAAATTTAAGTTTATTTATTCTAAGCAGTACTTCTCCCTCTACAATTTCAAAATCACTACTTACCACTACGTACCTCCTTAGAAGTCCCTGTTACTGCTAGGAGGTGATCCATTACTTGACATGTGCAAAATGCTAGTTTAGAACATTTGCTATTTCATTGTCTGTGTATTTTAATTCCCTTTAAATTTTGCTGATATACTTGATCTCCTAGTTCACTGTTATTGCTAAAATGCTGAAAGAATCTTTTTCTACTATCTTTTGCCTTTTCTGCAATATTTCTCCCTAACTGCCTTATAGCTTCCCTAATATTCTTTTCAGCTGTTGCTCTCATATACTCTGTAGTTAGCATTGAGGTTATTACTTTAGTAGATCTTTTACAGCTGTTTTCTTTTTTTTTTTTTGCTTGACAACTTCTTTTATATATCCTTACCTACATAACATGGAGGTTTTTTTTTTCTAATTCCTTTCTGCTTTCAATTTCTGGGATGAAATTTAACCTGCTCCTTAACTGTCTTTACACTGGTTGTTGCATGTATGGTATATATTGGGAAAATGAAAAGTCAAAAGTTTAAAAGTGTTTCTTTTTACCTACTGTGTTGGTGTCATCACACATCACACTCAAGTGCCTGGCCCAAAAATAGAGATCATGACTGATGGGAAATGGTGTAAAATTGAATCATGAAAAAGATAGAATACATGGTGTGCAGCATGCAGATGGATGACGGCATCCACATCAATAGATGTGATATCAAGAAGGTTATCGAGTTTAAATACTTTGGGTTGCAAATGACGTCAGACAGTGAGTAAACCCACAACACATGGTGTGGTAAAAAATAAGCAGCAGACATAAAAAGGTTTGGGGAAGGCCACTCCATATACTGAAAAATCATCAAAAGAAAATCCACACATCTTTACGGAAGCGGAGTTCACAACTGAACTGACTAACAGGTTAAGTCTGGGATATAAATATGGTGGATAGGAGGAAGAGGTGGAGTCAGGGAGGCCAGAACAGGAACTGATGTGGCAAGAAGATGGATTCTGGGTACTGGAAATGACGTCAACAGTAGGTGGACCGGTGGTGATGTCATTGGAAGGCAGGGTCTTCAGCTGAACTGCAGAGGAACAAGAGGAGAGAGGATCAGGTGAGAGCACCAACCCCCAGTCTGGATGATGAATAAAACTATTTGAGCCTGTAAACTGTCTCCCATGCACACATGTGTAACAATGGGCACAGGTCAATACTATCTGGCTCAAATGGTGCTAACGCACTGTGTGATAAGATGCCCAACTATGTCAATGCAAAGATCTACTGTATAAGACTGTTGTGCACCTGGTGGGGATATATGGTATGGAATACTGGCCAGCAGCAAATAGTCATGAAGAGGCCCTTTATGCAAGAGAGATGAGAATTCTACAGTGGACCCATGGCTTAAGTAGAGGGGATTGAGTTTTGAACATTGATGTATGAAAAATTCTGGGTATGGCACTGATAATTGAGAAGGTGCAAGAGATGCGACTGCTATTGTACGGTCACGTTGTTGGCAGTGAAGACCACAGAGTGGTGAAAATAGCCTATAGTCTACAGGAAGCCCCACACGCCCAATGATCAGCCAAAGAAGTCAAAATAATTATTAGAATATAACTATTTATTGCTTCAAAATAATTGTGATAATGAGTCAGCTGCATATAACCTTCTAGAGGCATAAGTTAAGGGTGACTTTTAATCACCCTCCTCTATACATACATTGATGACATAATTTAAAATAGTTTCATGGTAATTTTTATTATAGTTTATGAAAAACTGCCAGTCAGCAAAAAATGTATGCATAATAATTTCCTATTGATTTAGAAGGAGAGCACAGGTGTGAACCGTGGACCAGCCACTGTCTGTGTGAGATTTCCATATATTTCTCCATATCTGGGTGGCTTTCTCCAGGTACTTTGGAAGATTTTGCAAGTCTGATTCACTCTGATGTGAGTGTGAATGGACTTTATGGTGGACTGACATCACTTCTGGAATTAGTTTAAATCCTGCACCTGATTCTGCTGGCAAATGTAGGTTCTGGTTCTCTTCAACTCTTGAAACTATGGGGTGGATTCAGATGATGAATGAGTGGCAGAAAGAATGTTAAAACAAATGTGTGAAAAACTGTGAATTCATATTGTGTGATTAAACAGTGTTACATTAGTATTAATATAGGAAGGGACCTTGTGATATGCACTCAGATCTCCTGATAATGTCAGGGGATGTGTCATAGCATTGCTAAATTAACAGTAGGTAACTTTCATTTTTAGGTATATTTGTATGCAATGTAAAAAAACACCTATAGTCTTCTTCATTTCAGTCCATCTGTCTAACTCTTCTCATTAAAAAAACTTGCCTTTCAGTGTTAAAACTTTGTTGAAATTTGGTACACTTATTTTTTAAAGACATTTGTCAGGACAAATATCTCTGTTTTCAAAAGCACTGTTAACTTTTCAAAATAGTCTTTGTGTTTCAAATTTACCTTGAGACAGGTCATTCAACTTGTATATTTTTTAAAATTCTCATCTTTTACAACTTCATTCCTGATGACAAAATAAACTCCAATACAAAATATTAAAATGGAAGCTAAGCCACATGTGCTGGAATAAATGTACAATCAAATCAGCAGCTCATGTGGATCTCTGCCAGACCATTTCACATCTTCTGCTGCCCGAGTTAAATGATCTTTTGAACCCTACAAGTAAATAATGCAAGCAATGAAAGCAAAAAATTATTTAACTGAAGAGGAAGGGTGGCTCCCTTATAATGGGTCTGTAAGCCATTATGCATACAGTAAATAAACATTTAATCGGTATTTACATTAAAATAAAAACAACTTGCTGCTGCATTATCTACAGATAATTCTTCAATGTTTCAATATTTCTCTTACATTATAATTATTCCAAAAAATGCCACAATGTCCAGCCCTCTATCATGATCCATTGCACTTTTTTCAAATATTTTCAGTTTAAGAAATATGAATTACAAATATCAACAGACCCTCCACCAACAATAACTGCTGTTCTGTCCAGAATGTAAATGTACATTAATTTTAATTATTCCTTCCGAGTATGCATTTACCTCACAAAAGGACATTGGGGGAAGTATTAGTTGAAAGCACCCCAGAAATAATGGGCATAATGCAGGGGCTCACACTGAATCCCACCCGAAAACATAAAAGAGCACCAACAAAAACCACCTTAGAAATAAAGCTGAATTATGAAAGAACAACCAAGCAATGAAGTCTGGAGAAAGAATAGTCTAGAAAATGCACATCTGTCTCGACTAAAATGTTCCCAGGGCATGATCCAACCTGCGAACGTTGCAACCAAGCCCCAGCCTCACTGGGTCACATGTTCTGGGCCTGCACCAAATTAACATTATTCTGGACAAAAATTTTTAATTACCTCTCAGACAGCCTTGGACTCACAATTCCTCCTAACCCATTAACAGCTGTGTTTGGGGTTCTTCCAGAGGGGCTTAAAGTGGAGAAGGACAAACAAATTGTGATTGCATTCACTACACTGTTGGCACGCAGACTTATTCTGATAAACTGGAAGAACCCAAACTCTCCTCTTTTAAGTCAGTGGGAAACTGATGTGTTATACTATTTAAAATTGGAAAAAATCAAATACTCAGTTAGAGGACCCGTACAGACTTTTTCAAAACATGACAGGATCTAAATATTTTAAAATAAGCTCATAAAGTACAGAGAATTTATTAATTTAGGTATGTTTACAAGCCTTAAATTTTACACCGTTTGGCTTGCTCTCTCTCCCAGGGGTGGGGATTGACCTGTTCTTAACATAATTCTTTTTTTTGTAAAAACTTGATTGCTATGAATGGATTGTAATAAAATTAATAAAAAAAAAAGAAAGAAAATTAATTCTGTTTAACATAAAAATGATTTTTAAAATAACACATAATAGGAAGGTTTCCAGAAAAAAACAGAAAAATCCTGTATGATATTGTAAAGGAGACAAATCAATCCAGAAAAGTGAAATTTCAGTTATTTTCTGCAGATTTAGAATGTCAGAAAGAGGGTGCATGGCAATAATGGATGGTCCACAGTGACTGGATTGAAGGGGCTGTTGCCAGAGGACATCATTTATATTTTTTATATCTGGTACCCCAGAGCATGAAGCTCAAGAAGTATTACTTAAGTGGGTGTCCACAGGTGTAGTTTTCAATGTCTGACTTCTTCTGGAGCTAGATGAGTTGGGAGGAAGTAATTGATAAAGGCAAGAGAAAATTAGTTCATCTGGTGGGTTAGAAATCAGCAAGCAAGAGAAGAATGCTGGATAATTGTCTGCTGAGTTTTAGCTTTAGATCTCATTCAGATAAGCCAATATACTGCACAGTGCCTATAAGAAGAATTTACGCCCTTGGAAGTTTTCAATATTTATTATCAAAAACATTGAACCTCCATGGATTTCATTTGGATTTGCTGACACTGATCAACAGAAAAGGATTGTTTAATGTCAAAGTAATAACAGATCTCCACATAGTGTTCTAAATTAATTACAAACCTTAAACACAAAAAAATTGATCAAATAAGTATTCACCCCTTCAAGTCAGTATATAGTAGATGCATCTTTGGCAGCCATGACAGCCTTAAGATGCGTGCACAGGTCTCTGTTAGCTTTGCCCTTCTTCATTGTAAAACTACTCAAGCTCTGTCATATTGCATGGGTATCGTGCCAAAGATTCTCAGCTGGATTGAGATCTGGACTCCGCCTCGGCCACTCCAGGACATTAGCATTGTTGTTTAAATCTGTTCCAAAGTAGCTATGGCCTTATGCTTAGAGTCATTGTCTTGTTGAAAAGCAAACTTCCCATGATGCCAGGGTTCCTGCAGACTGCATTAGGGTTTCCCCCAGGATTTCTTAGTATTTTGCTACATTAATTCAACCCTGACAAGCCTTCTAGGGCCTACTGCAGATAATCATCTCCACACACAGGATGCTGCCATCAGCACCACTTTTCATGGTGGGGATGGTGTGTGTTTGATAATGGGCTGTGTTTGGCTTACGTTAAACACAGTATTTTGTTTGACAGCCAAAACGATTAATTTTGGTCTCTTTCAACCATAGAACCTTCGTCCAGCTGTCTTCAGAGTCTCTCTTGTGCCTTCTTTCAAACTCTAGCTAAGATGACAAGTGAGTTCTTTTTTAGACAGTGGCTTTCTGTTTGCCAGTCTCCCATAAATCTGTGACAGGTGATGCACCCGGGTAACAGTTGTTGTATACAGTCTCTTTAATCTCCATCACTGTAGCTTGTGGATTCTTCAAAGTTATCAAAGGACTCTTAGTAGCCTTCCTCATTGTTCTTTTTACATGATCACTCAGCCTTTGTGAATGGCCAACTCTAGATAGATTTACAGCTGTGCCATACTTTCTCCATTTTTTAATATTGATTTAATTTGACACCAAGAAATATTCCATGTCTTGGGTATTTTCTTGTCTCCATCCCCTGAGTTATGCATTGCAATCACTTTTTCTTTGAGTTGCTTAGAGTGTTCTTTTGTCTTTGTTGTGTGGGTTAGGCCACAATACTGACTCTATACAAAAGCACTTACACTTACACTTGGAGTGATGGCTCTGAGGCTAAGCATCTGTGCTGGTATCTCCCTACAGATTTTATTATTTTTTTTCTCCAGCCGTCTGGAGTTTTTTTGTTTTTTCTGTCCCCCCTGGCCATTGAACCTTACTCTTATTCGATGTTAATTAATGTTGATTTATTTTGTTTTATAATTGTGTCTTTCATTTTTCTATTCTTTAATATGTAAAGCACTTTGAGCTACTGTTTGTATGAAAATGTGCTATATAAATAAATGTTGTTGTTGTTGTTGGTATCCAGAAGGTTGCCAGTTCAAATCCCCATCACTGCCAAAAGAGATCCTACTCTGCTGGGCCCTTGAGCAAGACCCTTAACCTGTAATTGCTCCAGGGATGCTGTACAATGGCTGACCCTGCGCTCTGACCCCAATGGGGTATGCGAAAACTAACAAATTCCTAATACAAGAAATTGTATAAGGTAAAAAAAACAGTCAATTAAAACCCCTTAGCTAGAGACAGGTGATGTCCACTGTAAAATTCTGGAACTTCGAAATCTGTTGGCTACCCCAGTGATGACTTACTGTAGGTGTGTCATTTTAAATGGGTGAATACTTATGACATCATTTATTTGGCGTTTTATATTTATACTTAATTTAGACCAGTTTGTAGAGATCTGTTTCCACTTTGACATTAAAAGAGTTTTTATCTGTTGATCAATGTGAAAAAAGTCAAAATATGTTTACAGAGATTTAATGTTGTGTAATTAAACTAGGGTGTTGTACCATGTTAGCCATTATGGATATAGTGAGAAGTTAAGCAAAATGACACCTTTTATTGGCTCAGGCCCCTTCTTCAGGCAAGATGTAATAATCAATTAATTAATGAATCAATGCAATTATTATATTTTTCCTGAAGAAGAGGCCTGAGTTTCCTTGAAAGCTTGCATATTGTAATCTTTCAAGTTAGCCGATAAAAGGTGTCATTTTGGTTAACTTCTCACTACATGTTGTACAATAATAAAATGTGGAAACCCTCCATGAGGATGTATACTTTTTATAAACACTGTAGGTATGTTATCTTATTATGTATGTGTTAATGCTTATGTTATTCTCCATGTGGAATAAAATACTCCTGTGTATCTGAACCCATAATAGAGAACAAGTACAGAAAATCTTCAGGGTACGTTTTTTAGTGTTTTTCAGAGTTTGCAAGTTGTATTTTTTATTACTGCAGCAGCCCCAAATAGCTGTTTCTAGGCTATGAGCTCTCCTTTTAATATACAGCATCATTTTTATCACCATTCTACTTCCAGGGCTCTACCACTACAGTGAAGAATTTCTACATAATTCCCCAAAGCACCTTTGTTTAAAGACAGTCAGACAAGATTTGTGGATCTGTCAGAAATTTCACATTAAGTAAAAAATGTGAGTGCACACATTATGTTTTAAGCTGGTTTTGTTTGACACATCTTAAAGCTATGCTTTTGGTGTCCACCTACTTGTATAATTACAGCTCTTTATATGATAATTGTTATTGGTTATTAACATCAAACATTTCTACCTTTACTTTTCACCTCTTCACAGCCATAATTGCTAGCTTATACAGCAGGTAGGCAATGATTTGTTTATTCTGTACTGCATTTATCCTGTTAGCTGTAGTCATGTCAGCTTAAAGAGCTGGAATTATTGCACTTCCCAGTGCATAATAAATATTCCCCAGCTAGCTGTGCTGAATCACTTTTAGCATTTTATATTTAATAACAAAAGCAATTTGTGATTATATATAGTATAGTGAACAGCTACACAACATTCTTGGATCTTGAAATGCATCATAATAAGGTGCTACAGTATGTCCTTGGGTAGGTTTGGGAGTCTTGGTAATTCCTATGACCATTAAAAGTGACCATTTAGTTAATTATATATTGATATAATTAGTTATATTATTATTTAATAATAAGTTTAGAAACCATTGAATGCCACCCAATCTTTTCAGCCTAAATATTTAGATGCTTACAAATCCAAATATATTATCTTCTCTTTAATGAAAGTGGGTATTCAGCTGTAACTACATGTTATTTTTACCTTTATGCAACTAAATGTTACTTGTCAGAATTTCCCTTCTCTCTCCTTTTTAAGCACCACTGATAGTGTAGTTTTAGTGTTGAACTGCTCCTTCCAGGAGTTTGAATGGATAACCATAACTACTCAATTATTCGGTCATCTACTTTATATTATCTGAAACATTCTTATTTTATATGTAACTAGCCAACCTGCGGCGTACCATACGCCTCATAATCAGGCCATTTTTTTAATGATTTTTAAGCACAGGGAGAAAAATAACATTTGGGAAATCGGTAATGTAATAAATCAGCAAGAAAAGCAACATTATAGCAATGCACGGAATAAACCAACACACAATCGTCCGTGACTGAAAACTGGCGGCAGGAGCATCTAAGAAGACGCATGTTTGTCACGGATGTGAATTGCTGTATGTAGCGTGTAAAACAGTTTGCTATCGTGCGTCGTAACCGAAAACTCGGTTTTTAAAGACTGCTTACTTCATTGCGTTTGAACCTCAGTTGTAAAGGATTGTTTTAAGGATTGTAGAAGGAAAATTTTTTATTAGCATAAGAGAATAGCAAATTAGCATATAAAGTCATAAAAAGTAATTAAAAGCTTCTAAAACATTAGATTAAGCATAAATTAGAATGTTAAGCAAATAGTTAACTAAAAACCAGTTATATTGCATTATTTTATAGGCTTACATTAAAATTTCCAAAGTAAAGAAAAACACAGCTAATTGATACAGCAAAACCAGTTTTGGACAGGATAAGAGTTTGAAAACACCTGTGATTCAAGGCTAGGAAGAGATAACATACAGAAGAGGCCTCTAAAACCAGCTGGGTTGCTGAATCAGCAGAAAGGCTTTTACTATAGGCAGGGTCATGCTGACCTAATGCATGAAGAGAAAATCTTAGTAAATGCAGGCATTAGCAAAAATATTATAAGAATATATTAGCAATTAACTTTAGTGCAGAAATTAAGACAAATCAAGCAATGATTAAATGAAAGCACATACTATACTTCTTTTAATTAAAGCTTAAGCTTCAGGTCACTATTGTAAAAAGTTTTTAAGGCTTAATAGAGGAAACGATGAGAGGAAATCCCATATATGGAATTGAAGCCTTGGCCAGTTAGAGAAAAATGGGAACAGAATAGAAAGATAGCACATTCCATAAGGGGGCCAGTAATAGGAAAAGTAAGGAGATAATATGGGTTCCCATGGAAACTCAAGGTCTGGTCAGACAGGAGTAAAAAAGGGAGTCAGGAGAGGTTGGGAGGAAACCATCCACCCAGTCTTAGACCGATCAAAATAAGCCAAACAGACACCAAGAGGAATAATGAACAGTAAGCCAGGTGCAGAATGAGCTAATCGAACGCAGCCAAAATGATAAGAAATTGTTATAAATACTTGTAAATAATTGTTGTAATGATCAGGGCTCAATCTCATTCGGCCGAATTGGGTTGAGTCCGTGTTGTTGATTTATTGCAATAAAGCCTTAAAACTCTGTCTGTTTATCTCGAGTCCTAATAGCCTTTATTTTTAGGTAAAAAGCCTTCTAATGATGAATTTTTCACCACGACAGGATCACATGAAATACCCCTCGCAAATCGTTTCACACGCTGCATATGGCGATTCACCTCCGTGAGAAACATGCCTCTATGAACAGGCTCGGAGGTGCCAGGAGTTGGTGGGCGTAGCTCCTTCCTGCGTGCGCCATAGGTATCTTACTTGTTGGGGGCTCAGTGAATCCACGCCCCTTCCGGCGTGCGTTCCATGGTTGTCTTGCCTTAATGAATCTATAATAATAAAAGGTGAAGCCCTCACTGACTGACTGACTGACTGACTGACTGACTGACTCATCACTAATTCTCCAACTTCCCATGTAGGTAGAAGGCTGAAATTTGGCAGGCTTATTCCTTACAGCTTACTTACAAAAGTTAAGCAGGTTTCATTTCAAAATTCTACACGTAACGGTCATAACGGTCGACAACATCCGCCATGTTGAACTTTCTTATTTATGGCCCCATCTTCACGAAATTTGGTAGGCGGCTTCCCTGCGCTAACCGAAACCAATGTACTTACTTATTTCGGTGGTATGACGCCACTGTCAGCCGCCATATTGAACTTTCCAACATCACTAATTCTCCAACTTCCCGTGTAGGTAGAAGGCTGAAATTTGGCAGGCTCATTCTTAACAGCTTTTTGTTTAATCCACGGCTTCTCCGCTGTTTTATTGTTTGTTTATTACAATTATAGTTATTGTGTAGGTATTTTAGACTTACTTTACATTGCTCAGGTACCCATTTCCTTTATTGTTCCAACCCCAATTACCATGTCTATCGAGATGATCACTAACCGAGTGGTTTCCATGCCCGGAGATGGCACCTACCTTTTCCATTCTCTTTGTTACATATTGCAGGGCCATATCAGGCTCACTCTTGATATCCGGAGGAACATTGTGTCTTATGTATTGAATGACTGGGACAGGTTCAAGGTGTGGACTGATGACGGTACAGGAGATAATTATACTACACAGGAGCACTATAAGAATGAAATGCTTAAGCCCTTCACCTATGGTTCTGCATGTGAGTTGATGGCTGCTGCTGAATTGTTCGGTTGTCGCTTTCAAGTGTACCAAAATGGCCAAATATTTTACACCTTTCGAAACCGCCAATGCCTCTTAAACATCTTAGATTGACAGGTGACGATCTCAGTAGTGGACACTTTGATGTTTATGAATGTTTAAACTCTCAAAAGCTGGATGTGATTTTATCGATGAAACCGGTTGTGTGCTTACAACGCTTGACAGATGCCGAATGTCTCATCAACACAAGTCCTACAAATACTGTCGTAATTGAAACAAACCATGAAATTCAAACCGATTATGACAGCAGCAATCCAAGCTGTGAGATTTGAGACAAGATTACTGTTCACATGGCCAACTGTACGTTGCATGCTTAAGAGTAAGCTCAGCGCACAGCTTGGTCATGTTACAACCGGAGGGCCGAACTGACAACATGGTATACAAAGAGATCCTTAACAAATAATTATTGGCATATTTTCCCTCAGTTTAAAAAGGTTTAATTTTTTCTTAATAAAATTTTAATGCAGTACTTTGCCGCATGACAGGTATTTTGCTATATATATATATATATATATATATATATATATATATATATATGTATATATATATATATATATATATATATATAGATAAGACAACAACACTCATATCAATGACAAAACAATTACATTAACAATCATGTTACGTTATTTTTAAAATTTTTCCTTTTCTTTTTCATAACTTCTTTAACACACTACTTCTCTGCTGCGAAGCACGAGTATTCTGCTAGTTATATATATACTGTAGATAGATAGTATTGATCTTTAATTTCTAATGCTTTAATTGCTTTCCTCTGAGAAAAGCTATTGTGTCACATCGCCATTTCCAATGTCTGCATCATGAGAGAATAAGAAAATATGAAATTTGACAAATGAGAGGAGTGCATTCAGTCCATGAAGCTTGTTTGTTAAGCTAATAGCTAAACTGTGCTGATCGCTTATCCACATACTTTTTAAAGGTTGTCAAAAGGTTCTGTTTCAACTACATGTCTTGGTAGTTTGTTCCAGATTCCCACAACTCTTTGCATAAAGACATTCCTCCTGGCTTCACTACTAAATGCACTA
This sequence comes from Polypterus senegalus, assembly GCF_016835505.1. Lineage (NCBI taxonomy): Eukaryota > Metazoa > Chordata > Cladistia > Polypteriformes > Polypteridae > Polypterus > Polypterus senegalus. The sequence goes on from NC_053155.1 coordinate 59,863,196, forward strand.
CCGTAATTCCTGCTGGATCTTCCTTGTCAATGTCTCTGAGGTTTTTGAAGACATGGAATAGGTCCCCATAGAATCTTCTCAACTTGCGACTAAACAGATTTAATTCTCTGAGTCTGTCAGAGTAGGACATGTCCTTGAATCCTGGGATGCACTTGGTTGCTCTCCTTTGCACAGCGCCAAGTGCTGCTATGTCCATGTCGTACCATGGTGACCACAATTGCACACAATACTCCAAGCGCAGCCTCACTACTGCAGGGGTGGGCAAACCTTTTGGCTCAGGGGCCACATTGACTTTTAAAATTTGATAGACGGGCCAGGCCAGCACTAGATGCATACATATCAAACATAAACATAAAAAAGGCATACAGTGTTAATATTTACATTCACTTTTAGTGGGAACAGTGTTGTTGATCACCCTTTTTTGCCAGTGCATCGAAGTCTGGTGTTAGTTTTGTTGTGGAAATTCTCAGAACAGATCTGAGCTGTCCATCGCTCAGCTGGGATCTGTGGGGTGCTTTGTTGGTGTTCATCACACTAAAAGTCTGTTCACACATATACGTAGAGCCAAACAACACCAGCATCCTCTGTGCCATCTTCTGGATGTTTGGAAATTTGGCTGCGCTTAATGAAGCATAAAACTCATCCAGTTTAAGAGAGTGTGTTCTCCTTTAAGACAGTGTCACATTGGAGATCAATCAGTTCCAACTGCAACTCCCGTGGTGCCGTTTCAGGGTCCTGTGTGAAGGGACATGACACCAGCTGAAGTGACTTGTACATTTTTCCAAAATCAGAGAACCGACAGTAGAATTCTCCATGCAGGTCGTCCAGTGATTTTCTGTATTTTTTCACAAGTCAAGGGGCCTTTTTCAGCGTAGCAAGTGTGGGGAAATGAACGAATGAGTTGTTTGACATTTGCTTTGAGAATAAAGCTAGCTTGGTTTTGAAGGCTCTGATGTTTCATGCACATACTGGTCTTTCCCTTGTAGCTTCACGTTCAGCTCATTCATTTGTGTCAGTATGTCCACAGCAAAAGCTAAATCACAAAGCCAATCTGTGTCACTCTGCTCAGGAAAATCATCAGCTTTCTCAACTAGCTCAAAAAATGAGATCATCTCCTGTTTGTGCTCCTACACTTGTCAACATACTTTCACCAAACTTAACCAGTGGACATTGTAGTGGTAAAGCGAGTCCTGGTGATCAGCCTCAATTTCTTCAAGAAACTTAAACTGACAATGCTGAAGTCCCCTTGCTCGAATAAAGTTAACGAGGTTTACAACTGGCTTCACTACGTAGTCAAGCTGCAATACGGATTTACACAGTGCTTCCTAGTGGATTAGGCAGTAAGAAAATTACCTCCTGCTCAGGGTTGTCCTCCTTCACCCTTTCCTGGATTCTTTTAAGCAACCCAAGGTTTTTTCCAGTCAGATTTGGCGATCCATCTGTGGTAACATTGGCGAGCGTACTCCAAGGTAGCTTGTGCCTTTTGATGACAAGTCCTCTCCCTGCGTTTTCCCCTTTAGGGATTCCATGGCCAAAAACTTTTTACAAAGTTTACAAATTTACTTGCTATACTGAAATTAATGTCATTAATATACATCAGAAAAAGTAACTGTCCAAGGTCAGACCCCTGAGCAACTCCACTGGTGACATCACTCCACGTAGAGCAGTCTCATCTTATCTGTACTATTTGGTTCCAATCGGTTATCCAACTTGAAAGACAGTTTTCGAGTTTACCATTCATACTTAGAGCTTCTAGTTTCAATCTGTGATTTTTCTTCGGTTGTAGGAACTGAGTATATTGAATACAGTAGCAGAATAGAATGGACAAGTAACTAGAAACTAGCTGTAGAATATGCAAACTGTTTATCTAAGGAAAGTAAACTGTTGATATTTGAGCCATCAGCATGATTTCTGTGTCTCACCCATAGCTCAATAACACATCAATCACAAGGGCGGATGTCCACAAACGGGTATCTACAGTGTTTTAAGCACCTGCCCGTCTCCTCTCATTGGCCTACGTGCCCTCTTTTCTCATTAACACAAATGAATGCTCTAAAGCACACGTGTACACCTCCATTTGTATTTTGTGAAACAGAAGAAACAGCAGTGATAAATAATGTAACTTGTTAAAGATAGGTACACTACTCAATTCACTACGGAAATAAAGCAAGGTTTGTGATTATTATTACTATTACTTTCAAAAAAATGTATAATAAATATTGGTGTGTTATTCATGTTGGAAGGTACCAGTAATGTCTGCACAAAAGACATTCATATTCACTTTTCTTATAATGCTCATTTTTCCAGCAAGCTTGCTCAGTCATTCCCCACTTTCAAAACAGTTTTGCAGATTTATAAAATAATCTTTTTGCACAGCGCATACCATTTTCAGCCTATGAAATCAAGAGCATTTCAACTAAGCAAAGCATTGTAAACCCATGGGCGTCTGCAAGAATGCATCTCCATGTCTGCAGAAACAAACTCTTAAACCGCAAAACTTGAGAGCACTAGAACAGATGCTTTCACAAATGGCAGAAGGCACACAGCAACAGCTAAGATATCCATTCAGGTAACCGTTTTTATTTCCATTGTTCCTCCCAGCACATGACTGTAGTAGGATTAAAGTTGCAATCCAAGAGATACTAACAGGAGGGGATGGGCTAAAGGATTGGCCAGACCAAACCAAGAACTAGAAATACAAAGGAATAATTAAAAATCGATGAATAAAGTGCATACATTGGCGAAGTTCAGCACAAATCAACCTTTACTTTCTCTCTTGAGGTTTCACACACAGTAGTCCTCTTTTGCTATTATTAAAGTTCCATCTTCTGTGGAGTTGGTGATCAGTCAACTTTGTTTCTACAGCAATTACTTTTATGTACAGTTTTTCTTGCTTGTGCAACTTGCTGCTTTTTAGCGAGGGTGGACTTACATCCAATTCCAACTCCATTATTGCTCTTAAGGTCACTAGGATACCTTTGAAGTAGAAGGCTCCTGCTTTGTTGTGACCCCAATTTAGGCCAAAGGGCTACTGCATTTTGCCAAAGGTTTCTTGGGTGCACATAAGCCCAACGTTTTTGTTTGATAATTAGTATAAAGTTTGTGGACTGAACAAGTGAGGTATTTCTGAACCAGTACCAGTGCCATTTGGTTATGATTGATGCAGCCTGGCCAGACTCAGAAACCTGGAAAGTGCATTCCAAAGAGAGACCCAGTGCTGCTCTTTTTTAAAACCTGGACTTTTGTGGAACTGACTTTAAGGAAAGGAGAGGGCTGCAGATGTAAAATCTCATGTGCTATGCTATACAAAAGAGGGTAGTGCCACTTTGTTCTATACCAGCTGACTTCTGACATAGGTCTGGTAAGACAGTTAGTCGCTTACCTCTGTCAGAAAAAAAAAAAAAAATCAAAATAACTGCACGTGTAATTTTTCTTTTCTTGTGTCCACTGCTTTTGTGAAAAGTTCAAATGACCAAATATAAAATATCTTTGTACCAGTAATGGCGCACTGCACGATAATGTATAGTTTAGTATAGTTAGTTTCCATACTCTTTCTCTGTACATTAAGCATTCGTTTGCTCAGAGGCTGATGTGCTTGGTGCTTCCTGAGCAGCTCTTCTTTCCTCCATGCTAGCGGCCCGCTTCTTCTCTTCTTTCTTCGGCATCTTCTCACTTTAAAACTGATTAAGTCAGTGTTTCTGTTGCAATTAATTTATCACTTAAGCTGTCAATTAAGTCTTCAATCTGCCTCAAGAATGATTTAAAATATGAAGAGGTAGGGGAAGTGACGGCAAAGGTGGTAGGGATGAGAATGTACACATGCGCCTGTACACATGCGTCGCATGGCCACCCTGCTGGACGCTGCAGAGGGTTGATTCTATAATTAAACAAAACAAAAATAAAAAGAGGAATAACGTTGGAGGTCAATCATCACACCGAAAGCGGATAGTAGACATCACGTAGTATATGTGTACCAAATTGCAGATCAATAGTTCAAACGGTTTGTGAGCTACAGGTGATTTAAAATCCTGGACAGACAAACGGACAGCCACGGTAGCGTACTATATAAAAAGATAGCTTTGTTCCTAGGAGTATTCCAGAAGCAACAACAATGGTAATTCACCTTTGGTATTCTTTGCAGACTTGCTCATCATTAGGACTAATCCATATATTAACTTGGCTTTGCAGATTTTATCATCAACGTCAGTTTTCATAAATAGTCACTGCTAGAGGTTGTTGGGATATAAATTCATTTCCAGCTCAGTCAATACAACATATTAAACGTTATTTTGAAATTGATTTTATTTTCATTTACAATCTAATCTCTTTAACAAAATTATATCTTTCAGGAATCTTAAATAATTTTATATGTTTTAAGATGATGGCAATAACTTTAGTCTGGTCAGTTTGGTTACAATGAGGTTTTATAAAGAAATATTGCAGTTTTAATTAAAGTTCCTTCTACAAAAGAATCAAATACGTTTCTTGTGACCTACTGTGTATATTAAATTATTCACACAATTTCAATTTTTCTGCTTGTTTCTGAATGAAACTACACCTAAGCCTTAGGCTGCATACATTTTTTTGATGTTTCTTAATGAAGGTATAATCCCTAAATAGCACATTTTTGCAATTTGATTAACATATTCCTAAGGATAGAAGTGGTGCTACTGATTTAGAGCGCTGCCTCTCAAGCACTCAAGAGGATTGCAGGCTATATTTAGCAGTTCAGTTTAATAAAATAGGTAATGCCTCAGTGTGCAGTACTAAAGTGGAACCATAGTAACCGTCCTCTAAATCTAAATCCACATTTGGTTTACACAAGAGAAAGTATCAAAGGAATAAATCATTTTTTGTAGCTTTTACTGAGCACCAAGGTTTGGAGCATAAAGAAGATTTTTAAATGTGTTTTTCTGTGTTAGTTAAAGTGAACTGAGCAGGAGGTAAAATGAGTCACACTTATAATACCATGTATGAAATAATTTATATGGCAGGCTGACATGCATCACAGCTATGCAAATCTGACACAGTGGCACCTCTGCCATGGTATATGATAAACATGCAAAATAAAAAAAGCTTAGAACAAATAAATCTTATCTATGTAAAAAAAATACATTAGGTGTTAGAAAAAAGGAGGTTTCCTAAGTAACACAAATTCATGAAAAGGAGATGAAGGCTTAACATGCATTTTTACTGCGTCAAGCTGAAGTGAGCTTACATCGTTTACCTGCAATGAGCCGTCACCCTCCTACTCTTTCATTTAGCAATTGAGAGTGAACTTCGAAGGAGGAAATTTATTAGCAAGGGCCGTGAGGGGTACCACAGGCCTTAATTAAAGGAGGATTCAATGATGTGAGTCACAGATAAATTGCCAGTAGAGGGGGTAGGTAGATGTAATTGAACATACTGTTCATTAACTTGACTAGCAAAAAAAAAAAAAAAAATCCAAACGGAGCTGGCAAAAGTGCAGTCTAAGCCAAATAAAAATTGTAAAAAAAAAAAAATCAAAGCAGATAAAATTTTTTGCAAAAGATCTAATGTGAACTAAAACAAGAAAATGACTCACTGAGAAAGTATAAAGTTGGAGCTCATTTAAATAAGGTTGTCAACAGGGAAAAATAATCCCAGGTGGTAACCAAGTCATTAGCATTGGCAAGAAATTATTAACAAGAGACAGAAGTAGTAATAGTAATAGTAATAGAAGTGTCACGTGAACACAGTAGAGCAAAATTTTTACTTACAAGTTCAACCAACAATGAAATACGTTGCCACTTTCTTGCATCATGATAAACAGGAATGTATTAAAATACATAATTCAGTTTGTCAAGGCAAAGGGGTGAGGGTCTAAGAGGACAAAACCATAAAGTAGAAAGACTTACATTAACAGAACTACTGTATAAAGGAATAATTGTCAAAAATAGACACATTAATGTTAAATGATAATAAATGTATATTGTAATGATGATTCAGAAGATGATCAACCCAAAAGAAAAGAAGAAAAGGAAAAAAACACATTCTGCAATTTCAGAATATAAAATGAAAATTTATACAAGTGAGAAAATTACCCACAATCTTTAATATTACATACAGTATGTATCACATATATTGTGGGGGACCAAAGGATGTCCCTTCCCAAATGGGTCCCGTTCCCTTATCTGGTCAGGAAGCCGTGGGAAATGAAGGACAGCTGGGCAGCGGTGATATTTCCCTGCTGTGAAAGAATATGGACCCAGGAAGATGCTGCTGCAGCAGCAAATACGCCGGTGTTGGTGTCAAATTCTCAAAAAACATCTTCTAACCAGCCATATAAACACAGTGACCAGAACTTTTTACTATTCATTTTCTCTTTTCCTGTATGTTTGTATCAGTGCTATGAATAGATACTGTATGCTAATATTTATGTTTGTTTTGGGTTTTTTTCATTTTTATTGTGTTTACACAGTTAAAGTCAGCATACAGTATATTTAATATTAACTCTGTTACCTGGTGTCACACAGGAAATTTCCTACGACAATGGTTATAATTCTGATTGTTAACAGTATCTGAAGTACTATCTAACTTAGCACTTTTCTTTTTTCTTAGCAGGAGATAATATTACTAGGTCACTAAAAGTGCTTACTCTTGAACATGCTACATACATGCAGAAAATCAATTCATGTGTTTCCCAGTGACTGACCTTGGCTTTTGTTGATGGTCTTTGCAAAACATAATTTTACAGAAAACTCTGTTCTTTTGAATTGGAATGGGTAATCAATAGGAATAATGGGAATTGAGGATGCAATTTGAAAATGGAAATCAACAGAAAGTCAAATAAAAAGACAACAAAAAGCAAATCTAACCTTGCAATGTGCACTATATCCGTATCACATAATGGAAGCAGGCCAATTGAACTAAACTTGGCTGCAGATGTTGGTTTTTACTTTGAAGTTTATCGCCAGTCTCATGTTCCTGGGGTTTGGTTCAGTGTTTCTATTATATATATATATATATAATGTATATGTGTTGATTATCTTCTGAATTATTATTACAATATAAATGTATATCTTTCAACATCCAATATACCATATATGTGTGTTTTGTATTTGTAATGTCTTGAACTCTTGAATATACAGGGTGGTCCAGATCTAATTATGCAGATCCATATCGTCTGGATGACTTTGATTTATGCAGGGTTGATTCCAGTTCAGTGCAAAGACGATTCTTCATGTCGTCAATTCGCAACACTTCTTGATGGTCTGGGATTCTACGGGTGATTTTCTATGTAATTAACTTAATTAACTTAAGTTATAGTGTAATGAAAATTGCTTAATTAGATCTGGACCACCCTATAGGTCATCTTGTGTCTGTGATTTATTTTAGCTATAGCAGTACTTTTTTTTCTGTAATCTTAAAATCACTAAGTACATTATTGTAGAGAAGAATTTAAATGTGTCATAAAAAGCTTAGAGAGGCATTTACTGGTTCTGGCATGTCACCTAAAACATTCTGGAACATCTCTCACTGTCTTGACTGTTTAAACTGCAGAAAAGAAGGCTATTAAGCAGGAATATTGCCATCTGTGTGATATTAAAAATTCAAAGAGGATCAGTTGCCACCATTTTATTGGATGTATAGTTAGTTTTATGTCATGCAGTGATTGCTATTCCAATAGAAAATGCCTAGCGTGAATATGAATAGAGGGCACAAGGAGATTATAAACGTTTTTAAAAATGAAAGATTACTTTTAAAGCCCAAAGTCACTTTCCTGCTCTCCAGGTGAATCTGAAGTATCCTCAAATTTGGAATTCATCTCATTCATTTTTTGTAATTAATGCGATATCATGTCTCAGCTATCTACTTACATTGCTCTTAGGGTAGCAGAAATCACATTAGACAACAGATGTGATTGACCTCACCATACTTCAACAGTTACAGCAGCATGCCATTTGCACCACTTAGTATGTTCTGAGACATAATTAATGCTAGAGAGCTCAACCTGACATAAGATAGTGGTGCCATAGGTGGGGTAAAATCAATCCTTGAAGTGCACCAGTATAAACCAGTACTCTGTGCCAGTTTTTCCCTGTTCTTGTCTCATAATTATCAGTAGCTAAAGTATGGATACTAGTAGGTACTGTCAGTTCAGACTGCATTAGCAAACCTTGTTTATAACAACAATATGTCTTTTCACACCTCCAAGGGGGACGCTCACCACTAGATCCATCTGCATTTCGATATAAATTGTACATATCAGAGCACATTCAGAGCTCTAAGGGGATACTCCATACAGCCCCACCGTTCTTCAAAATTCACAACAATGAGTACCGGCACATCTTGTTTTCCACTTCAGGCGCTGTAATTATTACTATTGGAACTCTATAATTTTAATCCAGTCCAAATTGCACAAATGACCATGTTTAACTGATTTGTTGATTTGCATAGTATTAGTTTAACCTGGGATTGTCTTTTTTTACAGACTTTTCACAAATGGTAAAAGGTTATGTAATCTTTACTGAGATATGAACATGCAGTCCCTAAAAAGTTGCTGACATGAGCAATTCAGACAATACTAAAATTACAGAGGTCAATAAATCTATCCATCCATCTTCTGCTGCTTATCCAAGGTCCGGGTTGTGGAGGCAGCAGTCTAAGTAATGATGCCCAGGTATCCCTTTTCCCCACCACCTCCTCCGGGATTGATACAAAGGCATTCCCAGGCCACCTGAGAGATGTAATCTCTCCAGCATGTTCTGGGTCTGCCCTGGGGTCTCCTCCATTTTGACATGCCAGAAATACTTCCCTAGGGAGACCTCCATGAGGCTTACTAACCAGATGCCCAAACTATGTCAACTGGCAACTTTCAATACAGAGAAGTACAGTGGGTACGAAAAGTATTCAGACCCCCTTTAATGTTTTACTCTTTGTTATACTGCAGCCATTTGCTAAAATATTTAAATTAATTTTTTCCCTCATTAATGTACACACAGCACCCCATATTGACAGACAAAAAAAAGAATTTTTGAAATTGTTGCAGATTTATTAAAAAAGAAAAACTGAAATATCACATGGTCCTAAGTATTCAGACCCTTTGCTCAGTATTTAGTAGAAGCACCATTTTGAGCTAATACAGCCATGAGTCTTCTTGGGAAAGATGCAACAAGTTTTTCACACCTGGATTTGGGGATCCTCTGCCATTCCTCCTTGCAGATCCTCTCCAGTTCTGTCAGGTTGGATGGTAAACGTTGGTGGACAGCCATTTTTAGGTCTCTCCAGAGATGCTCAATTGGGTTTGTCAGGGCTCTGGCTGGGCCATTCAAGAACAGTCACAGAGTTGTTGTGAAGCCACTCCTTCGTTATTTTAGCTGTGTGCTTAGGGTCATTGTCTTGTTGGAAGGTAAACCTTCGGCCCAGTCTGAGGTCCTTAGCACTCTGGAGAAGGTTTTTGTTCAGGATATCCCTGTACTTGGCCACATTCATCTTTCCCTTGATTGCAACCAGTCGTCCTGTCCCTGCAGCTGAAAAACACCCCCACAGCATGATGCTGCCACCGCCATGCTTCATTGTGGGGACTGTATTGGACAAGTGATGAGCAGTGCCTGGTTGTCTCCACACACTGAGGAGAGGCAAGACACATGACAGCCCGCATGGAGTTTTCTAAAATACACCTGAAGGACTCTGAGATGGTGAGAAATAAGATTCTCTGGTCTGATGAGACCAAGATAGAACTTTTTGGCCTTAATTCTAAGCAGTCAGTGATTGTCATCCTACTGTATTTCTAAGGCTAAGCCCAGCCACCCTGTAAAGGAAACTCATTTCTGCTGCTTGTATCTGTGAGTAAGTTCTTTCAGTCACTACACAAAGCTCGTGACCATAGGTGTGGTAGGAACGCAGATCAACTGGTAAATCGAGAGCTTCACCATTAGGCTCAGCCCCCTGTTCAGGATTACAGAACTCCTCTGGTAATAATTACCACCTCCTGGTGTGAAGATAATCCCATCTGAATAGGGCTTAAGTTGGCTAAATCATGACTGAGGAAACGAAGCACAGGGAATTGTGATGAAAGAAGAGGATTTTATGGAAAGAGTTATAGAAAATATAATTTTGTGAGAGAGAACGTTTATACAGGTTTGACTTTAACTATGTATAATCTGTTTACAGAAATACAGATTTACAAAGAATTAAATACTGTTGTCCATTTTACAAACCATAATGAGGCTGAATTTTCATGGGTACAAAGTCTGAACAATTTCCAAAAGGACATTGCTAGCATGAACACCTGATCATCTTTGCTGTTATTGTGAGTATGCCTTGCTGAAGGCTGTGTCAGGATGTTTGGGGCGGGGCTGGATGATGGTGCTATGCAGTCACAGTCTCAGTCATTTACTGTACATACAGTAGATATTGATGCTATCATGTACTATGATTCACTTAACTTGTCACATATGTTGCTCTCGTGCCCTCTGACATTAGCTTAAAAACCATGTCTCCAAAAAAATTTGTGAAAACTTGGAGAAGCCAAGAAACACTGCCACTCCTTTGAATGTGAAACTTGAAGTGACATAGTCAAGGTAAATAACTGTATTGCACACTATTTAATGAGGAGTAAATGTCTTGTAAAGATTTGTTTTGATGATTAATGTTATTATTAAACCAATTCTGTCATTTTTGGGGAGAGTGAAGGCCCACATTTTTTAATGTTCACCTTACAAAGGGGGCTTCAAGAATGGATTACTTTAACAGAGAACAGAAAATCATTTATAACCCTTGATGATTAATGGCATTAAGATACTGTACATTATAAGAATATTTGGTGTACAGGTGTATAAACTCTTCACTGCAAGCCTTCTCTATGTCCCATGATGCTGCATGTCTCTCTTAAGCTATTTTAGTCACCTTTTGTCCTGTCCAGGATTGGTAACCAACTTGTACTCAATGCTGCCAGGACAGACACCAGCTCCCCATGGCCCTAGCAGGATGAGTGGGTTAGAAATTGGATGGGTAGATATTCTAGTCCTCTTTTGACTATAACCTGTACTTCTCCATACTGAATTAACCATTATTTTTGTGGACAGGAGAAAGCTGAACTTTTTTGGGATTTGCATTTCCTCTGCAGCTAACTGGAACATTTACTACTGTAACAATGCAGCTTTATATATAGAGCAACGTCCACTTCATAGCCCCCAGAAGAGGTGCAGGTTGTTGTATAGCTTTCAGAAAATCACTTTTAATATAAGTTACCAGCTACCATGCATTTTAGCTCAATGTCAGTGATATTGAGACAAACAGAAATATATTAATTTTAGTAGAAGCAAGGAAGAGCAAAATGGAACTTTGTTTCTGGATATTACTCCATTCTGACAAGTACTGTTGCAATTAAAATTTCTCAAGGATCCACAGGATCTTCTTTAAAGTTGAGAAAGAGCAGATGAGAAGACATTTACTAAAACAGCACAAAAGGGAACTTTATTTAACATTTGGAATGACACAGAGTATGAGATTTGATAAGTAAAAGTACCTTCAAACTAGACTTATTATTAAGGGTTTAATTATTCTGTTAATCACTCTCACAGATGCTTTTTGCTATTCTATCAGATAAGAATTTCATTTTACGGCTAAGCGAGTAACAGTTTTAAACAGGAACCAGCGTAATATTTAATTACACATTTGTTTCATGAGGAACCTTATACAGTGGAACCTTGGGTTACGACCGTAATTCGTTCCAAAATTCTGGTTGCAACCCGATTTGGTCATGACCCGAAGTAACCTCCCCCATAGGATTTATGTAAATACAATTAATCCATTCCAGATTTACAAACTGTATGAAAATATATTTTTTTTAAAGATTTTTAAGCACAAAAATAGTTAATTATACCATAGAATGCACAGTGTAATAGTAATCTAAATGTAAAAACATTGAATAACACTGAGAAAACATTGAACAGAGAAAAGTAACACTGCAAGAGTTCACGCTACAGCCTTACGAACCACTCGCTGCAAAACACTTTTTTTAATGAGTTTTAAGCACAGGGAAAAAAATGAACATTTGAAAAATCTTTAATTTATACAAAAACTAACCATAAAAATCCAAGAAAACAAACATTGCATGAGTCAAGTTCTGGCATGAAGGAAGTGAGCAGGAAGCTGGGTGGAGAGGAGATTACAGTTTTGAGGTAAAGTCCCTCTGCACGATGAACGTCTGACCGAGAACAATGTACTGTACAGGGAGAGACTGAATATGTGCGTAAATCACTGGTGCATACGAACCGGAAGGGAAATAAAATAGAGCACAAAGAGTTCACAGTGAATAGACAAGGAGAGACTGAACACGTGTGGAAATCATCGGCACTTATGAACCAGAAGGGAAACTGGCTTGTTTGTCACCCGAGTGTGTGGTCATGAACAGATGCAAAAGTTTGGTGAACTTTTTGGTCGTAACCCGATTTGTATGTGTTCCGAGACGTTCGTGACCCGAGGTTCCACTGTATACAGTTTCTTGCATTCTAGTATGCTTTTATTTTCTGTTAACATATGTAAAAAATGTATTCACTTATGGAAATCAAATAATCAGACACCATTGATGCTAATAGAATGCTTCTAGTCTTGATGTGAGTCTTAAATGTTGTTTTTTCAGTTGTGTGAGGCCGTTTGTTCCCCAGACGCACAGCATATTGGGGGTAAAATGGAAATCCACCCATAGAAAGCAAGCTAGAAGTCATTAGTTATATATGGTAGTGCGCCATGCACTTGAAAACCATCAAGGCAATGTTCAAAGCTGAGAGCACGGACACATTTGGTTTTTAGTGTTCCTAGAAATTTCAGAGGTTAATCCAGTTTTGAAAAATATTGATTTGACCGTCCCGATGGAAATCCTTTAAATGTGGTTTATGTTAGAGATCAAATGCTGTGACAATAAGATATGATACAATACAATACAATTCATTTTTGTATAGCTACAGTGACCAGACGTCCCGGTTTACCAGGGACAATCCCTATTTTTAGATCACCCGTCCCAGCGTCCCCGAAAGATCAGAAAATGCCCCGGCCTGTGGCGTTTTCCGACAAAATGAATACTTTTCCCTAGAAGCCTAGACCCCATTCAGTCTTTCTGATTCCAGATCATACTTTCTACCTTGACGTCAGACGGTTAGTCGACCTTTTTCTGAGTCTGACGCCTGCTGGTGGCCATTATTTGCAGTTTGGAAACGCACGGATGGCGAGAAGGAGGAGGCAGACGCATCGTCGGATGGTATCGGCCGTGCCTTGTGATACGACGCGTTTTGGCTATGCTACGCTCTGAGCCAGGAATTATCTTAGTATTCCTGCTCTGAGCCTGATATCAGAGCTGATGCCTGATTCAGACATTCACTTGTCAATATGCCGTTCGAAGTGAGCTGTGTTCACTGAACCTAAAGCTTAAACTCAAAAGAGTTAAACTTGCCAATTTATTTTGTAGGACAAAATTGAAAGTGCTGACAAAGTTTATTTTTTTAACTTTAATTTTAGCTCTTTATTCTTTAAGTAAGTACTGCTGTACACACTTTACTGTATAGTCTCAAGTCTGCAGACTGTACTCTCTGTAAATTTCGTCGTAGTTGTGAATCTGATAATATTAATTTATATATTAATAATGAATGAATATTTGACACAAGTCACAACAACATTTGCGGATGCTTGCCTGTTCCTTACACTACAGCTGTATTTTACTTTGTTTTCCTTTAGTTTAGAGTGCAGAGTGACATTGCTTCTTCTCTTGCCTCTTTGGAGTTTGGTTTGCTGTTTCTTCTTTTGAAGTCGGGACACGCACTAGCAGTAGCACATGTACGTGGGATGCAATATTGTGAATGAAGCACGTTTATCCTGCAAGTGTAACTGACCTAATAATGTACATTAATGAGTTTATTTGCTCTTTAGGAAAGCGTGTCTTTCAGTCAATTTTTACAAACTGTTTCTGGCAAGATTTAACCTGTAATTTCACGAAAAATAGCATACAATGGTATAGAACCCTACTTTGAAAATGGGGATATGTTTGTGGTTTAATAATATGATTGTTTCAAATGGAAGAAACTCGTACAGAATAAGATGCAGGAAACAGGAAAATAGGCATTTCCATTATTAAAGTCTATCTGGCCTCTGGGGGGCTCTGCCTGGTGTCCCAGGTTGCCCCCAGAAAAATCTGGTCACTGTAGTATAGCCCAAAATCACACAAGAAGTGCCGCAATGGGCTTTAACAGGCCCTGCCTTTTGACAGACCCCCAGCCTTGACTCTCTAAGAAAACAAGGAAAAATTCCCCCCCAAAAAAACCCTTGTAGGGATAAAAAATGGAAGAATCCTTGTGAGATTGAAATTCAAATAGAGACCCTTTTCCAGGTAGGATATTTTTATGGTAACTTACAGCCCTAGGCAGTTGATACCCATGCCAAATCCATCCAGCAAAGAGGTACAGTATCTCTTGCAGATTCCTGGGCAATTACTTATATTCAGGAGTTCTTGAGATGCTCAGATGTACTTCTGTACTGAGCACAGTGTACTGAGAAAGATGGGGGTGAGTGCAGTAGGCACATCAACTGGCAGGAAGGAGGAAAGCTACACTAGAAATGAATTGTGTGCAATGATATCTGCTTCTTCTGTACTGAATGCTTGTTTTTTAGCTTAATGTTTCTGTTCTTCAGTCTTTGAGTATACTTTGCTTATGTGCTTCCTAGACCATCTCTTGTTTAAAATTTTGTCGGCAGCTCACATCCCCATCAAAAAACTGGTACTATGTCAAATATTTAATTATGAACTATAAAGATTAGGATGAAAGAAAAATAAGCCTGTGGCACTTTTTTATCTTTTTTGGCTCCTTCTAATGTTTGGGACCAAAACAGATGCTTCCGAAAGAACAAAATGGTATGCATACATATTATACTGGGCCCTTCCACCACTCTTTCATTTTTCTTTATCTGCAGACTTTTCTTTTCACCCTCTCCTATGTACTGGCTTTCTTTTCTGTTTTCTAATTTTGAGTCTTTTGGCAGTCTTAAATGCGGTCCTCTCATGACAAGCTGCTTGCCAAGTAGGTCTTTTTTATATACGTACTCTATGATGTATACTTTTCAGGTATAAGAAATAATGATGGACTCATATTGGATAATGCCGGGAAGTTAAATTCTTCAATAAATAGGCACAGAATAGTCCTGTATCTTTTATTTTTGCTACAGGGTTTCAGGTTTCAGAATATTGGAGTGTTCAGATACATGCCACAAAGCATTTATTTTTATTTTTTAACAAATATTTAGTAAATCCAAGTTCATCATATGACCATCTCAGTTTTGTATAAATGAATTAAATGACAGAAATGTAAACATGCCTTCAAACACCACATGATCCAAAGCTATTACATACTCTATTGTTGTTAAAATTCTTTGAAAGAATGTTGGTATGAATTAAACTTGCTATTTTGCAATGAAAAGAGAAAAATCTGAATATATTTTTTAGAAAATAAAATCTGTGTTTTACCAAGAGGGCGTCTGATGTCAAAATTTTTGTAAATATATTGCAGAACAAGATGGGTGTCTTATAGCATTTTCTGACCTGTGAAGGAAAATTAATAAATGAGTAGACAGGAAATAGCAGGATATTCTTCATTGATATCTAAAAAAACAGAGTAACGTTGATTTGTCTGCTCAAAGTTAATGTCACAGCAGAAACCACACTCGCTTGCAATGGCTGTATGAAATTTGATTTATTCGCAAATCCGTTATGCAATTGGAGACTTAGGGCTGTGGTTGGGAATCTCATTTTACAGCAGTAGCCAGAGGAGTATGAATTATTGCACACTATTTCCATGAGGGCCTTAATAAGATTCAAAATGCACGTACTGTATGTATTTTCTGCAAATAAAAAAAAGACGCTTCAAATTTCTCTAACACTTGGAATGGTCTAGAGCTCCTGTAGCACATCCCTTATGCATGCCACGGAGGTGCACTAATAACTATATACTTAGAGGGTATTGTCATTACTTTAGCACTGTGTGACACTATGGTTTAGTATTCAAGAACAGATGAATTTTAGCTCAATGACCCATTCTCTTTGAATGGCTGCTGGTGTGAACCTCAGGAAGTCAAACAGTTTGTGTTCCAAAAATACAAATAAATGCTTTGGTGCTTAGTATCAAATGCTTTTAATTGAGATTGAGATTAAGAGATTGATTATTGATTGGTATGCCCTTACATAGGTGTCGTCAATGCCAATGTTCCCCAGTCTCAAAGCAAATTTAAGGAAAAGCTGAGATGATAAATGTTAATTGAAAAATTAATTGTATCAGTTGCATTTGAGTCTATGTGTTGCTATAGGCTATTAAAGCTATATTCAGACTGTAGTTCAAAGTGACTTAATTCAGATTTTGGCTCACATCCTATTTTTTGGTTGACTGCTCAAATTAATTTTACAAGTGATTCAAGTCAGATATGACTGTCTACCAATGTTTATCTGGAATCAGCAAAATGATTAAAAATGACTTTAGATCATTAGATGAGAATGGGCCATTCCACCCTACAAAGCTTGCCAGTCCTATCCACTAATGTTTCTAAAATAACATTAAGTCTGTTTTTGAAAGCCCCTGAAGTCCTATTGTCAACAGCACTGCTTATTCCATGTGTCTATGGATCTCTGTGTAAAGAAAATATTCCTAATGTTTGTTCAAAATTTACCCTTAACAATTTTCCAACTGTTAAACTCTTTTTAAAGTAACCATCTCGATCCACTGTACAAATTCTCTTCATATTTTTAAACACTTCAATCATGTCACCTCTTAATCTTCTTTTGCTTAAACTGTATAGGCTCAACTCTTTTAATCTTTCTTCATAATTCAACCCATTGTAGCCCTAGAATCCGCCTGGGCACTCTTCTCTGGACTTTTTCTAATGCTTCTCTGTTTTTTGACAGCCCAAAGACTAAAACTGCACACAGTAATCCTGATGAAATCAAAATAGTGAATTATCAAGCTTGAGCATAACCTCCTTGTACTTGTACTCCACACATCATGCTTTACAGTATATAACCCAGCATTGTGTTTGCCTTCTTAATGGCTTCTAAACATTCAATGGGAGGGCCTTCAACAGACAAATTCTACCTAATAGACAACCATGAATAGCTGCTACATGCAGACTGTGTGGGATGTCTGCAAATATGTCAGCTCACAATCACAAGTACTCAATGATGCTTTGAGTAGAGGTGTCACTGCTGGATCTGCATGTAAAAATATTTGGATACGTGAGGGAGTCACTTGACAAAAAATATGTGCATTTTAGAAAACATGTAGCAATTGAGCTCTATTATCATTGAAAGATGCTGAGAAATTAATTCACACTTTTGTTTTCAGTCGACTAGATTACTGTAATGCACTCCTCTCAGGACTACCCAAAAAAGACATAAATCGTTTGCAGTGAGTGCAGAATGCAGCTGCTAGAATCCTAACTATCCATTCATCCATTTTCTAACCCGCTGAATCCGAATACAGGGCACGGGGGTCTGCTGGAGCCAATCCCAGCCAACACAGGGCACAAGGCAGGAACCAATCCTGGGCAGGGAGCCAACCCACCAATCCTAACTAGGAAAAGAAAATCCAAGCACATCTCTCCAGTTTTGATGTCACTACACTGATAACCGTGTCTTTCTGAATTGACTTTAAAATTCTGCTTATGGTTTATAAAGCCTTAAATAATCTCGCTCCATCTTATATATCGGAATGTCTGACACCTTATATTCCAAATCGTAACCTTAGATCCTGAAATAAGTGTCTCCTTAGAATTCCAAAGGCAAAACTTAAAAGATGTGGTGAGGCGGCCTTCTGCTGCTATGCACCTAAAATCTGGAATAGTCTGCCAATAGGAATTCGCCAGGCTAATACAGTGGAGCACTTTAAAACACTGCTGAAAACACATTACTTTAACATGGCCTTTTTATAACTTCAATTTAACTTAATTTAACTTAATCCTGATACTCTGTATGTTCAATTCATCATAATAACTATTCATAGTGGCTCTAAAATCCGTACTGACCCCAACTCTCTCTTCTGTTCCTTTTTCTGGTTTCTTTGTGGTGGCGGCCTGCGCCACCACCACCTACTCAAAGCATCATGATACAACAACATTGATGGGCTGAAAGCCAGAAGTCTGCATGACTATCATCATCATGTCCTTTTGTGAGAACCCTAAATACAAAGATAACTGTTTCATTTATTTTAGGTAGAATGCCCAGAGGGGACTGGGTGGTCTCATGGTCTGGAATCCCTGCAGATTTTATTTTTTTCTCCAGCCGTCTGGAGTTTTTTTTTTTGTTTTTTCTGTCCTCCCTGGCCATCGGACCTTACTCTTATTTTATATTAATTAATGTTGACTTATTTTTCTTACTGTGTCTTTTATTTTTCTATTTTTCATTATGTAAAACACTTTGAGCTACATTTTTTGTATGAAAATGTGCTATATAAATGACTCTGTGAATTTCCCCTTGGGATTAATAAAGTATCTATCTATCTATCTAAATAAATGTTGTTGTTGTATTAGCAGGCTGCTATTTTCATTTTTGTTTTTTAAAATTCCCTAAAAAATCAAATCATTGTCACATGGGTAAAAAAGGAATTATTAAACTGCAGTATAACAAAAAGTGTTTAAAGGGTCATGTTTTATTTATCCCACCCGCCTAACAGATATATTACGCTGATGGCGACAACATAATCATAATCTTGCTTTGTAGCCCTATACACATATAAATAAAATTTAGATCCCTCAAATAAAATAACTAGCCTAGTATAATCAAACAATTCAGTAAAATTGAAGTACAATGATTATATATAAAAACAATTCCTCATAATTCTTGGTTAATGTATCCTGGTCTACATACAGTATGTAAAAAATGCAATATTACAGTCCAATCACAGCATAAAGTCAGAGTTTGTGCAAGGGAGAAATTTTGAGTGTGCTAGAAGCAAACATGAAGAATAAGTCACAGGTGGTGATGAGCGATGAAGAATGATATTTTCTTGAGTTTTAACAGAAGTTCTGCTAACCTTTAGTAATGCATTCAAGGCCTAGAGCTCCAGCCCTGTAGGTATTTTTATTGTTTAAATTTATTTTGCCAAGCCTCCCATTACATGCCAATTTAAGGATCATTATTATTTTCATTATTATTATTATTGTTGATTTACATTTTTTTTTATTTTGTAGCCTGTAATTTCTTGCCACCACCAATAGTTGTGATATGTCAGCCCCCTTGTGCCCTGAGCTGGATTCGGTTCCCATCTAGTGTTTGATATCTACATTGTTTTCAGTACTGCTAGATGTGTTCTGTCTACCTCTAATGCTGTAATGAAAAAAGGAATCCCTAAGGCCTTATTTAACATTTGAAACTACACTGTAAATGTAGTCAAAGAACAACAGAACTGCCCAGTGCAAAAATGGGAAGCCCTGCGTGGGCTAACTGAAATTTAATGGTAGGAAGCTTTCAACGTATACATTTTATCAAACCTTCTTTTGTTTAAATGCCATGGTTGTGGTGAGCACACTAGAAGAACAGAGTGAAAGGAACCATCTAATAACCACTCTTAGTCCATTCAATCCAGGGTAGTAGTACAGACACCATTTTCATTCTAACTACCACACATTTTGTATGTTTGTTGTTTTCAATTCTAGTACCCCAAATGGGTTTTATTGATCCTAATTGCCTAATACTGTATTTAAGTATACAGATTAATATTTATTCTGAACTGACCTTTTTTCTTCCATGTTTTATATGCTTTTTTTATTGTTCAATGAATGAGCTCACAGGCTGTCAAGGGCATCACCTTGCATGAATCTTAGACACTAACATACTTGAAATTATTTAAATTTCCTTCCAGATAAGGATGCAAAGTATAATTAGAAACAACCTTGCTAAGAGCTTTAAGACGTCTCAAGTAAAATACCATAGCCTAAGTAGATTTTTCCTCATTACCACCCAGCAAAGTAACAATTATAATTGAAAAGGATAAAAAGAAACAGGTTAACAGCATGTAGGGATTAAAGAAATGTGAAGTTAAATTAAATTGAATGTGAAACCTAAGATTTATAGCATACTGTATATTCACAGAAGGCCTTTGTTGAGTGTGTTACTAGAAATTAATGAAGGACTTTTCTCTATTTGAAGCATACTATGCAATTAGCATGGCTTTTCAACTCATTCAAGAAAGGCCGTAGTGGTTATAAATTTTCAAAAGATCCAATCTCTTAAAAAGTAACTTCTTTGAATCCATTGGTTCTAGTCTCTGTTTTTAAACAGGCTTTTTATTTGCTAGTTTCTGCAGTTGGAACATCCATGAAGTTAAGGTCTGCATAGAAAACATGAGCTCTTGTGATAAATATTATTTTGCAGAAGTGTAGTCTACTTTTAATCCTCACAAAGTCTTCATATGCTGACCCGATGCTGTACCTTAGTATTTTTTTATATTGATTGACCATCTTACCCCACATTACTGATTATCTTAATTCTTAGAACAGATGACATTTAAGATGTTTTTATGAGTTGTGAACAAATAAAGCATCTTAAATATCCATTATAGTTAATGGTGGGCCAAACCTGACCCAAAGGACATGACAATTTTCAAACTGCTAAGCAGTTGTATAAAAATGTGACAATTGGAAACCTCTTTGTTTTTATAAAGTTAGATCACTCAGACAGTGATGATAATTGATAATAAATAAACTCATTTAATTGGCTGGCCTTTTTTCCTCTGCTATTATTCTACATTCAGAAAAGCACAGCAGTATGACTTTTACATTTATAAAACATTTAGAAATATTTTTGTTTTTTGCTACATTTTTAAATGTTTAACTCACTTTTTTTTTACCATTTTTCTGTGTCATTTGCTCCCTTCAGTGTATTCTAATAATTAAAAACAAGCAGAGCAGACACCCGGGCAAGCAACACTGAATGATGAAAGGCTATAACCACTTCAGCATCAGAGCCACTAATTAATATATATTGGATTGAATAATCAGAACACTTGGAAAAATAGAATGAAAATATTGTTTAAGATGTAAAATCAAATACAAGTAAATTATCCTGATATAGCTGCTTGGTGCATTTAAATACAAATTTACCAAACTTGGCTTTGTAATTTCTACATTCACCCAAAAACACAGAAACTGGAAAATAACAGCAAACCTAATTAGCTAGGAGACAAATTAAAAATAAAAGCTGGTTGGAACAAAAACCTGCAGCCACAGTGGGTCCCCTCAGCTGAGTTTGGGAAGTACTGGGTTTAGATCAAAATCAATATACATCAAGTCGTAGTTTCATTTAACTTATTACACACAGCATTGATGTTTACAAGCTGAACATTTACATGGCCTATGCAATGAATTGAACATTTTAAGCATTGCACAGAGGAGTACAGTTGAGAGGAAACAATATTATGAACTTTTTACTGAGCTGTGCAAGCATTTAAATTTACTAAGGCATGCCATCACTCCCGGTTTATACCCAGAGCTGAAAGTGTACCAGCAATTTCCTGTTTCTACTTTGCGAACCAGACCATAGCAGCACCATCGTGGTGTGACCTTCAAGGAACACCCCAGTTCTCTGCAATATTGTATGTATTTCACCACAGAGGGCTACTCATCCCCCACCCATTCTTTGACACATACTGCATATTTTTAAGCGTAATTAACAATCAAAGTGTAGTCGACAATCAATGGGGAACACCCCCCATCGTATTTGTGTGTATTTTATACTTCATTGCAAGGAGTAATAAACAGCCAACAGAATAAGGGAGTATTGTATGCATCAAAGGATCCAACTTGCTATGCACATCTTCTTTTGGTTTTGCCAAACATTTGTCTTTACACTTTACATCTGCTAGCAGCCTTCATTTGCATAAAACAGCAGACCCATTTGTCTGTGCGATTCCTTCTTAGTACTCTACTGAAAATGTGACACTTTAAAATAGCTAACTCTGCACAGTATTTTTATCGACAAATATCAACAAATAAAAAAAAAGTGACTTTTTCTATAATGTCAACAAATTTCAATCAATTCAGCCAAAGCATTTCTGGAATTTTGGGGTAGTTCATTTTTTTATTGCAGGGATTTTTTTTTACTCCTAGATATTAATAATTCAAAAGATATATATATATATATATATATATATATATATATATATATATATATATACAGTATATAAACAGAAAGAGAGAGATCAACTGTTTTGCTTAGTATTATACAAAATTTAAAGAAAACCTCACAGTCTTTAGACAACAATAATATCAGCAAAGTAGAAACAAGCAGGTTGAATTGACACATTTTACTTTTTAATTCTTAATTAATAAACTCTTTGCACAAACCAAAGAAGAGAACCTATGTCCTAATCTCAAATATTTACATACCTGTATATGGTTGGATAGATTGGGAAGATACTGTCACCCTTCATTGAGTGAGCAAAATAACCATGATATAAAGAAAATCAATTTACTTCCTATAATATGGCATGCTTTCTTGGAGAGAAGGGGTGGCCATAGACTAAAGCAGGGATCTCAAACTTCAGTCCTGGAGGGCCGCAGTGGCTGCAGGTTTTCATTCTAACCCTTTTCTTAATTTTGCTGCTAATTATCTTCTTTTGAATTCATTTTATTTGACTTGCTCTTGAAGACTCAGACCCCTTCATTGTTTCTTTTTCCTTAATTAGCTGCCAAATAATAATGAGATACAAAATGAGCCAAAACATGATCAGCAAACTGTGGCCATCATACAATATCTGAAAATAAAGAAAGGTGAAGGTCTCAGGAATGCTGATCTGCTCAGGTCCACAAAACATTTTAACAGTGCTCGTAAAAAAGAGAAAATCAACAGTTTTGGAAATGTCTGCTATTGCACAATGAGAGCAGCAACAAGCCATGGAATTAAACAACGGGTTTAATTAACAACAAGACTCAGCGCCTCATTAAGCGTGAAACTGGTTGGAGTCTGAGGACCTGACTTAGTTGGTCTTCTGTTGGCTCACTCATTCCACATTTCATTTCTGTTTAAGGAAAGAAATGACGCAATTCAGAGAAATGAGGAAGAAATTTCGGAAAACGAGTCTTAAAAAACAAGTCAATTAAAATGAATTCAAAAGAAGTTAATTAGCAGCAAAACAGGTCACTAATTAAGAAAAGGGTTAGAATGAAAACCTGCAGCCACTGGGGCCCTCCAGGACTGGAGTTTGAGATCCCTGGACTAAAAGCTGGCAGTGGATAAGGTTAGGGTGTGTCAAGACCATACAGCACAGAGGATAAACCCACACTAGTAGCAGGTATACAATTCAACATGGCAGGATGGGAAAGGGGGTTAGCCCTATAACTGTCCTGGGTATCCCCAAAGGAGACCTACAAAACCCAATGAGAAAGAACAGAAGGCTGTGTGAAACAGGGCAATATTATCCCATGACACTAGGGGCAGACATTCTAGCTTAAATTAATGATTTCTCAATGCAAAAGAGACAGTCCAAAGAAGATGAAACGATGACCTCTAAAGGAATGCACAGCAGTTTTGTATGGCCAGCATTTTCCACCAGGCCAATCCTACCATACAACTTCCAGTTTAAAATAAATTATTGAAGGCTCAAGGACTTCCACCAAATCTCCAAGCCCTAACCAGATGAATAGATTCATCCCTCTCATGTTTGCATGCAGTCATGCAGTTGAACATATCTCATTTACTTATATTGGTCAGTAAATCTAATCTTTTTTTAAACTACACAAAGAACTTGCAAAATGTATATCAAAATGAAATGTGCAGTGTCCTTCTTTGTAGCACTTGACAACCGCCTCAGTGTTGGTCCATTGATTCAACTCTGAGAACTGAACGCCAGTGAGCACCTTTGCATCACCAACCCTCATTTGAACACTATTCATCAAACACAAGGTAAGTACATTTTATCTCTCATTACTATTTATATAATCAACGTAGAGCTATGTAGGCAAAGGTTTTAAGTGTGCCACTGTGATCTGTAAGGTTTATTACAAACACATTATTTTATAAAAGATTATTGAAGCCACACAAACCAGCTGACAGGTTGAAACTGGCTAGGAAGATGGGCAGAAACATGTAAGAGACAATCCAGACAGGCTATTTTAAAATGTCGACATGTGCTGAATCAATATACAGTATGGCCAGAGTGACCAACGGCTACTGACTGTAGAACCCAGGGGAAGGTGTTATTTAGGCATAGTCCAAATGTAACATGGACGGCTCTGTTGGAATTTGCCCATACTTGGCAAATATGTAAATATGCCAGTGTGTGTGAGTGAGAAGCCGACCAAATATTTCTCTCCGCCCTGCTGGAAGTTTGCATCGCTGGCAGCATCCCCACATTGAAAACTGAATGACAGCTGTACGTTCCATTGGCTTCCATTGGCCTCTTTCCTGTCTTGGATATGTACTATCCAGTATTGCATTCTTTTGGGTGTAAAGCAGGTTAAATACATATATGTGTTTTTGTACCATACTGCTCTTATCTGATTATTTCTGCCACAGTTGCTAAAGGTATGTGTATGGTTCAAGTCTGTTCTGCATCAATAAAGAACATAATTCTAGGGAGCAAGTGCCTCCTGCTGGATACAAGCTATAAATAACTATTAAAAACGTATCCAATATTATTAAATGGCATGGTGTGTCACATCCTGAAGTCAGTCCTTCACCCCACCCCAGCTGGGTCACCAGTTTATTCATGACCTCCATCACAAACCACACCAGACAAAGACAGCACAACCTTTATATAGATGGAGGAGCAATAGGATTTTGCTTTTGTTTTTCTTTATCTTGAATCGTACTGTTTTTTACTTCTGTGTGCATTGGTAAATACACACCATGTCAATAGATTTTTGAATTGCAGTTTTATTATTTCAGGTATAACGAAATGCTGGGTGCTGTTTTCATTATTACAATGGCATTACAACAGCAACAGTAAGTCCCTTAGAGTGTCAAATAGATTGTCAAAAGTATAGAAATTAAAATAATCTCAAACATTTATGAAAATGGGTTGTGGTCTTTGTATTAAACTTAAATTCAGATGAACTAAAAGTATGTTATAGCTCTGCCCTTCCAAGGACCATCTAAAGTACAGTAAAGTACAGAATTGTCCAAGCAATGAGTGGAGACAGCACCATCTAAGTATTGTCTTTAATGATTCCGTGGTGAAATAACAGAATGTTTTCTCATACATGACAAATAAATAAAATGTTATGTTCAGCCTATTGAGAATCTAAAAGTAATCTAAAAGAAGTCATCTACAAACATTAAGTAAAATCATGCCTATCTTCAATCTGTGCATATTTCTAACATACTGTTTTCTTGTTTCTAAGCCAGAATTCAATTTTTATTTTTTGGTGCTGATGGGAAGGTAAGAAAAGAGCATGCTGTATGTCAAGTCATCATTAAATAGTAATCCTTTGACAATACTTTCCTGATAGCTAAGTCTTTATTTCAAAGAAATCACTTCTGTTCTAAGATGTCTAACATTTGCCTAATTTCTTGTTCACATAATGGAAACCAGAGGAACAAAATCAAAAGTAAAAAAAAAAAGTTTTGCTACCTTGATGCATCTTGCTTTTTCTTTAGAGGGCCAACGTTTAAAAAATCGGGGCCACCGTGCTCTTTTTGGCCAGCAGTTTAACAGCTCCACGGTGGGTATGAGCTCCACCTCAACTTGCAGTTCTGATGTTTCCACAGCAACACGGACCACTGAGCCAACACTTTCTAAAACACTCACTTTGCCTGCAGAGAAAGAAAACAAACAGTAGAGGATAAGAATTTGTATTAGATACTCATCTCATCTTCTCAAATGGGTTTTCGTGGTGAGGGTCACAGCAAGTATGAGGTGTTTATTTTAAAAATAGAGCAGAAAGGTGATCACCAAAAAACACAATAAGAAATAAATGGATGATGTTATATTCAGAGACGAAGAAACACATAGTTTAATTAATCAAAAATCTTATGTAAAGCTCCCTCCATCTCTTAACAGTAATACTAAATGTAAAGGAATGTCATGTGGTTTTAACACACTATGCAAACATCAGCAGCATTGGGTGATTCAGTTTGACCCTTTGGTGTCTCAGCTACACTGGCTTCCTGTTTGTTTCAGGATGATCTTCAAGATGCTGCTGCTTAAAGTTACTACTTAAAGTTCTCAAATAAATGGTGGGTATGCACTCTCATTTGATTGGTTTACAAATAACCAAAATCAAAAGAATTACTTTTTTTGCTGTTCTGAGATTTGTTTACAGAGTCTGGGAAGTTCATAATGTTCTTACATCTCCTCAGGCTGGCAATCTCTCTCAAGCATACCTATCTTTGATCACGGCCCTACGTACAGTACGTATTAATCAAAACTCAAGATAAAATTGTTTCCTTAACCATTTTTATGAATTCCAGCACACTATTTATTGGGTTTTTCATAGGCAAAGGCAAAGCAGGACAGACTGAACAACTTATATCTTTTTTCTTTGAAAACTAGGGGGCTTCTCCCCCTGCTCGCTTCACTCGCCAACCCCCCTGGCCTCCACGATGCACCAGCCACTTTGCGTCTCTGCTGCTCATGTAAGTGGATTTCACTTTCACCAAACAACAAATCTTTTAATACTCGCGGATACGCCTCTTTATTGGGAAAAAAGATCACTTTTCCCTGATGGCATCATGAATTAGGCGATCTACCAGTCTTCGACTTACAGTTTGATTTCTTTCCACTGTTCCATTATTTCACCGAGTAATAATCTCCACTTGTTTGCGCTAATGCAATCTTTACTATAATTTTTTTTTAAACTTTCGAATTTTAGTACTTTCACTATCTCTAACCTGCTCTGCAATTGTTATCGCGCCAATGTTTTTGAATTCTTTACAATGTTCTACTTTGTCATCTATTCTTTGTCTTTTATTTCTGGCCCCTGGCATGGTTAAATATCTTGGCACAAAGTCTCATCTCGTGGGACATGAAAGTGTCTCTCTGAGAAAGTCAAGTGTCGTCCCAGGCTAAAACGTCTCGCCCCAGGATTTTTTTAACATTATAATAGAGAGGTGGCATTCCTGACCTTTTCTAATGAAAAAAAAAATCTCCTTTCGTAACCCAAGTAAGATGTACCTGAAGCTACTCTTGCTTTCATTTTGTTGCAAAAGCACTGAACCATCCATCCCCTTACTGTACGTTTGAGGACAGAGTATAAAGCCGTAGGTCATTTATTGCCAGCAATACGAATACGGTGGCACTCCATTTACTACGCTCAAGCAAAACAAAAGCAAATCAGTACACAACAATCTTTTGCTTTACTGACTTACCGGAATCACAGGGGCCCGGTGTGGGATGAGTAGCTATTATGCACAAACAAAACGTATAAACAAAAGGCAAGAATGGATCCTACAGGGTTGAGTGTCAACTTCAGCATAAAATATTTTGGAAACTAAAAACAATAAAAAAAAGGTTTGGATAAAAAAAATTTCTACATACATTTTTCTACAACTTTCTCGCTTTGACATTTAACGAATCCAAATAAAATGTAGACCTCTCCACTGGTCGAAAAGTTTGATATTAATTGCTGATTGGGTGTCATATAATTTTATATATTCTTTATTTATAAATATTATAAACAATAAACTTAAACAAATTATGCATGGTTTTAAACACAATTAAATAAGAAATACTACACAAAAAATGAAACATTTACATCACTTATTTCTGCAGATATAAAGAGTTAAAGTTAAAATTTCGATTTTTTTCAAAATTGCCGCCATTTTCAAAAAGACTTAATTTTCAGCTTTTTGGAGGAAAATTGAGGCCTGCGACAACTGCCATTATTTTAGTCGGAAAATTTCCTATAGGAAACCCTACATTAGAAAAGCATATCAAAAATGCCGGAGTACATGAGAAACTAAGCGTCATACAACTGTACTAAACTAAATTGTATACCTATATTTAAAGCTAAAAAGGCAAACAATTCTATTTATATTCACAATTAGTTTATAAGAAGCCTGTTCTGATTCTTTTAAAGGCAAAACAAGAAACAAGTAATATTATTTAATTTGTATGAGTAGTCGACTATTGCAGATAAATAAATTATAATTTATAAAAAAATAACAGAATTTACTTAGCTGCACAGATCAATTGAGGATTTGTTAGCCTGTTATCAAGAAATTCAGATTCGTCTGATTTCATTACCTGCTACATGCTTGGAGGTAAGTACCTATTAAATACTTTTATATAGTTATGTGTGCGTGGCGCAATAAATGGTGTTGAGTCGCATTTTAGAAAAAAACAAATATGCATTATTCTCTTCCTGCGGAGCACATTCATTGAATCGTGTAGGAGTTAACACTGCAAAAATCAACCCAAATGTAATAACATTTTTCAGGAATATAGAAAGCTTGTACTGTTTGTTCGCACACAGTCCTGCACGCTGGGAAGTACTGAAAAAACATGTACCATTATCCCTTCAAAGGCTTTCAGAAACAAGGTGGAGTGAAAGAATTCAAGCTGTACGACCAATTATTAAACATTATCCTGGAGTACTTACTGTGCTAGATGTCATTCTTGGAGATTTGGCTACAGGATTAACCCCTTCAGCAATGAATACAAGCAAAGGCCTAAGGAAATATTTTGGATCTTGAAAAGGTCTGCTGATGACAGTGTTTTGCCACAAAATATTAGCAAGTATTGACAACAAGAACGTTGTCATACAAAGTAAAGGAATAACACTCGATGATGAAACTTCACTTGTAAAAGACCTAGTTCAAGAAATGCAGCATTTACGTGACTCGTGGGAAAGTGTTATTCAGGAGGTGAAAGCAGTTGCTGAGGTAGTAGCAGTGTAAACTCAATTTGCAAATTAAAAAAACCTTCTACAGAACCAGAATATGATTTCAAAATTTCGGTAGTTTTCCCAGTACAGTGGAACCTCGGTTCACAAACGTCCCGGTACACATACAACTCGGTTTACGACCAAAAAGTTCGCCAAACTTTTGCCTCGGTTCACGACCACACACTCGGTATACGAACAAGCCAGTTTCCCTTTCAGTTTGTACATGTTCAGTCTCTCCCTGTGCATTTCCTGTGCAGCGAGCAAGAGAGAGAGAGGAGCAAGAGAGAGAGCGAGAGAGCGCGACACACAGACACACACACACACACACAGAGGCAGCCCGAGATGCAGACACACACTGGACGCATTAAGGTAGGAAGGCAGTTAAAGAATGCACTGGGCTTGATTTTGTTTTCACTTCTGTTTTCAGCGATCTGTTCGTAGCGTGCATTGTTGCAATGTTATTTTTCTTGGTAGTTTATTAAATTACGGATTTTTTCAAATGTTCATTTTTTTCCCTGTGCTTAAAACTTATTTAAAAAGTGCTTTTAGCTGGCTATAGCGCAAACTATTGCAGTGTTAGTTTTCTCTGTTGTTCAAGGTTTTCTCAGTGTTATTCAATGTTTTTACATTTAGTTTACTATTATGCTGTGCATTCTATGGTTTAATTAACTATATTTGTGCTTAAACACTTAAAAAATATATATATTTGCATACAGTTCACATGGTCTGGAATGAATTAATTGTATTTACATACAGTCCTATGGGGGAAGTTACTTCGTTTCACGACCAAATCGGTTTACGACCAGAGTTTTGGAACGAATTATGGTCGTGAACCGAGGTCTTACTGTATTGGATTTTATCATTAGCGATTTAAAGACAAGATTTGAAGCAGCAGATGCCATATATGAATTATTCTCACTCATTTTGAATTTTCAGAACTTGGACAATGGTCAACTCACCACAAGAGCTGCAAAACTTGTACATGCACATGTAGAAGATCTGTCAGATGACTTACTGGATGAAATCTTTCACTTCAAAAGTTTTAATAAGACAGTTTTTGCTGTTGAAAAAAGCCCAATTAGAATTTTGAACGCAATTTACGACAAAAAACTTCAAGGTACATTTGCTAATATCTGTCTTGCTATTAAATTGTTTTGTACAGTCCCAGTTACTGTTTGTTCAGCAAAAAAGATCATTTAGCATTTTGGCAAATTCATTAAAAACATGGCAAAGAAGTACAACTAGTCAAAAATTACTTAATCATCTAGAAATTCTGTGTATCAAAAATGATTTAGCTAAACATGTTGATTTTAGTGAGGTCATTGAAAATTTTGCGTCAAAGAAAGCTAGAAAACAGATTTTGCAATAATTTTTGATGCTATTGTACGTTTTTCATTAGGATCTTTACTTTATAAATATATTCAATAAATGTGCATAATACTTCTTATGTTTTCGCATCATTAACCTCGCTTATTTTATTTTAAATCCTATTGGGTATTACGTTTTCCTTAACCCTAGGTGAAGGGCCCGCCAGAGATCCTGGCCTAGGGACCCATGTTAGAATGTGGGGGCCATGAAATGGGGTTCCTATCTGGTCCCCCCAATATTCAGTCCACTTTTGTATACAAAATTACAATAATTTTTTATAATATATATTGTAAAAAGAGATAGAGACACAAAGTTTTGGGGCGCCCAGAGGCAAACCCCCTTTAATTGAAACAAACAAACAAAAACAAAATGCATTGTACAAATGCCTCTTCAGATGCGAGTCTAACTCTTGACTGCCCCAAGATGCCAGCTCCTTTGCATTTAACTGCTTCTGGCAGGAAGAGTCTGGTCCAGGTGGATGGACACCGGAAGTGATATAATTGATTTGGCCAATACGAGTAAGAGATAATATATCCATAAATGTGCCATGTATAAGAATGACTACCTATCCAGGTTGTTTCCTGTCTGCCTTGCACCATAAGTTGCTGCTGTAGGTTCTAGTGCTCCTGGCCTTCATAATGTAAGTTAGGTTCAGAAAATAATGTAATGGAGCTCCAATTGCAGTTTGTTCCCACTTGCACCCAGTATTGCATTGATCACTGCCAGCTCCCTGTGACTTTGAAATGGATGTGTGGTTTGGAAAATGCACAAACGGGCCAATCTTGAATATTTACAATATCAATGCAGCTTGCTTCTGAGCCACTACTGAAAATGGCAGCGTTAATGACACACCTATTGACTCAGTTCAACAACTATTACAATGAATTGCTGGTGGAAAACAGTCTATAAATCCAAATCATTGGCATTTTCTGTGCAAGATGAAAGAAAGTGATACTGGAAAGCAATAATGAACGTTAGGGTGAGGAACTAACCAAAATGATCCAAGTGATATTGCAGCACTTAAACTGTTAGCCAGTGACTTTCAATAACTGCTGAATTTTTTTATTTTATTTTTCAGATTTTTGTGTAAATATTATCCTTTCTCTTTTTGGCTTGCTATCTTCTAATAACACATGGACTTCCAGGATAGTATAACTGTTGTCTGATTATTGCTGTGGTGATTAGTGTGCTCACACTTTGGCGGCCATCTGAACACAGGGGCAGGCTCTGGCATGTGGCATCAACACTGATCATTTAATCTTTATAAAAGTGGCTCAGAAATAAAATGGCAAACATTCAGGGCCTCATTCATTATAGGGTTAACAGCTCCTAATAGTGTCACATGGCGTTTGATGAGACAGTTTTGATATGTTTGGGGAAAAGTGGTCAACTATGACACATAAAATTTTTTAAAGGTCTAATTGGACCAATTGGAATATCCGTAGAAGTGATCCTTCAGTTTTTGAATAGGGTGTTTTTAAAGCGGTTATTACTGGTACATTGGCGAGTTTCAGTATTTTTAAGCAGTTGTTTTTCAACATCTGTTCTAACTTTACTATGAAAACTATGGAAGAAAATTTGATCTGTTTTCATTGGGTGGTAGTTGCTGCTGTCTGCTGCCTATGCAGATGGAACATTGGAGCGAACCTGGGTTTGGGTTCAAGTAATACCAATGGCAAGGACGAGAAGTACAAGGAGGTCTAAGAGCCTGACTGTTTTACAAAATTTTATACTCAGTTCTGTAAGACACCAGGAGCCCGTGAAGGCACAGCAGCATGGGTATTATCTGCTTGCGATTGTGGGCCTGTATAAGAGTCCTTGGAACAAAGCTTTGAACAAACTGGACCTATGCCAATAGACTTGAAGGGGTACTTGCCAGAAGGGAGTTACAGTAGTCAATGAGGGATATAATAAAAGCGTGGACAACTTTCTCAGCATCAGAAAAGGGGAGGAATGAGCAAACAGGATGGAAGGAAGAAAGTTTCTTAATGTGATTTACATCAGTAGAATAAGACAGGGAAGAATCAAAAAAGGCACTTAAAATTCCTACCAGAAGAAGGTGTGATGATATCATCACCAAGGGTGTTTGAAACAGAGTTCATTTTCTTTAGCAGAGCCTTGGTGCCTATTAACATGTCCTCGGTTTTGTTAGTTTAATTTTAAAGAGTTATATTCAACTGAGGTTTTAATTTCACTGAAGCAAGTTGTGAGCTGAGAAGAATCTATGGCACTTTCACTTTTAATACTGAAATACACATAAAAATGAAAAAACCCAGTCCAACTGTACAAATAATATGGACAAGGGGGGCCTTGTAGGGCTAAGGTCAGAGCTCAGAGGAACTCCTTGTGTGAGCTGAACCAGCTGTTGCCAAGACTAACAAACTCTTGATTAACAGTCAGATAGGATTGGGCATAAAAAAGTTAGAAATAATATTCCTAGAAAGGTAATTTGAACTCTTTTCATATTTAACATCATTTACATACTAAAGGCTGTACAGTAAACTAGCGTTTTGCCTTGTTTGTTGTCATGGTGCTTGGCGCCTGCAATTGAGGACTGAAGAGTGCTGCGCAAGAACAAAGAAGTTTCTTCTGTTGTATTTCAGAGGTGGCAATAATAGATTGGCTGTCTCCGAGTAGCTCTGTGAAGAGGATTACTTGTATTCTGTTTTGTGTGTTGTATTTACCCCATTTTTTGACACCCAATTCATGCCCAGCCCACCCTGAAGGGGGTCTCTCTCTCTCTTTATCCATAGAATTCTTTTATTTTTTACTCTACAAGGTTTTGATTTTGGGAGTTTTTACTTGTCTTCTTAGGGAATCAAGGCTGTGAAGAAACAGGGCCTGTTAAAGCCCATTGAGGCATTCCTTGTGTGATTTTGGGCAACACAAGAAATAAATTGTTCATGGTGTTGGTGTTGTGGGGAATACACTACTATCACATTAGACTCAACTTTAAATGTGACCTTCAGTATTGTCACTTCCAATGCTGCAGTCATTATTTGTAATTGATTTCAGTTAGATAGTCTTGACAATGTTCTATACAGTAGGTTGAACACCTCTTCGTAATTTAAGAAAGGGCAGCGGTGTTCTAGTCAGAAAAAGGAAAGCAAAGCTTTCCTCCTATTAATCAGTACATTTGTGATTGCCTTGGATTGATTTATGTTTCTATCTGTCTCTGTGCTTCACTGATCGTGTTAAAATACATATTTCAGGTTGATATTGACCTTTTTGGGATTTCAGACTCTAAAGGCTCCAGGCTAAACTAGTTATAGTGTGTGGCAGCACAGTACTATTTTAAGATTTTATTGTTTTGTTTGTTTGTTTTTTTATGTGACCTTGAGTTTATAACTTAAGCACTATTTTTATATTGTATATTTTTCCTTTTTCCTCCTTTCACTCTTGACATTTTGCAGAACAGCAATGTTCTCTGCCTATTGTAATCTATGGAAATGTGAGTTCCTAGAATAAAGATAATGCTAGTCCACTGTTGTATGTTCCCTCCTATGAAAGGCCTTGCACATTTAATTTGAAGTTGCTTATGGAAACACCACAAATCACAAAATACTCAGTTGCTTCCAAGAAATGCTATCTGAGGCTTTCTTTGTATTGTTTACAAAAAGAAAAGGTTGGCAAACTTTTTATATTGTGCTTTGTATTAACAGTCATTCAATACAATGCCATATATGTTTAGGCCGTACTTTCCAGCTTGATGCTTTAATGGCTTTAAGGGATGTGCAGCATTGATTAAAGTGCATACCCAATTCTGAAAAAGATAAAGCATAAAGATAAAATGTATAATAAACAAAAATGTACTTAATAATCAAATGTACCACATACTGTATATGGCATAGGGTCCCATCCAGATTTCTTTTTTGCCTTGCCCTTTAATTCAATTAAACAGGTTTGAAAATGTATGTGTTTTGCTATTTTGCTTTTATATTATGATCTAGAAATAAGTTAATTTAAGTTATGTTTATAATATGCAATGTTTGTCGATTTTCTTACACTAACTGCAAAATATTAGAGACGACATTTCAAGTGCGGTTTTGATATTATTATTATTTCACATTTAGTCATTAAGAGCTCTTCCATTTAAACACAACAGTAATGATATGCCATACGTTTTAACAAAATATTGTGAAGAGGCGGGCTGAACGCACCCCTAAAAGAAGCGGTCGCTCCTCTGAAACCCCCTCTTAAACGGTGATACAATGGGAACAAATACAGTTTTTTACCTCCTCTATGCTCCATTAGCTGCTGGCTTGCTGCTGCTCCCGTCTCACGCAGTGCTTTGAACATTTAAAAGCCTGTACAGCAGCTGTCCTTGTGTCACATTGCCTTGTCTCTCTTCTCCCCCAGACGTTCTCTACTTTATTATGCTGTTTACAAATAAAGTTTATGTTTCTTGAAAACCCTGAATGAATCTGTGCCAACTGTATGACCCAAGCGTGACAGTATTCTCAAAAGAAAGTCAATCCATTTGACATGGAATTCTACTGCAACAGGGTATTGTGATGTGGACCTTCAGCTATATTACTCAAAACTGCCAATTTCATACTGTGCTTTGTTTATCTTAGAAATGTTGTTAAATGAAAGATGATAAACGACAAAGTCCTCCTACTGCTCCAAGGCAGAAATGGGCAGATTGTCCATTATCCATCTAGAGTTTAAAATTTGGAGAGATCTGTCAAGGGAGAAGGGCACTTGCATTAAGTGAGATCCTTCAACAGGGACGGTGGCACAATGGTATTGTATGGAGGCCAGGGTCCGCGCCCTGGGTTTTCCCTGCTTGGAGTGTGCATGTTCGCCCTATGTCCACATGGGTTTCCTCCCACTGTCCAAACACATGCAGGTTAGGTGAAACGGCAACACTAAATTGGCTCAAGTGTGTGTTTGCCTAGTGATGGACTGGCGTTTTTTGTTCCTGCTTTGTGCCCTATACTAGCTGGGATAGACTCCAGCACCCCCTACTATGACTCTGGAATTAGCAGGTTAGAAAATGACATGATATTATCCATCCATCCATTTTCCAACCCGCTGAATCCAAACACAGGGTCACGGGGGTCTGCTGGAGCCAATCCCAGGGCACAAGGCAGGAACCAATCCTGGGCAGGACACACACTAACACACCAAGCACACACTAGGGCCAATTGAGAATCACCAATTCACCTAACCTGCATGACTGTGGGAAGAAACCCACACAGACACGGGGAGAACATGCAAACTCCACACAGGGAGGACCCGGGAAGCAAACCCGGGTCTCCTAACTGCGAGGCAGCAGCGCTACCACTGCACCCCTGTGCTGCCCGACATGATATTAAGTGTTCTTAAACATTTTGCATCTGATGAATATTGTCGATGTCTTTATTGTTAAAGGATTACTCCTTCAAAAAATATGTATTTTTTTTTTTATAGGTTGCTTATCCCGTGTAGTTTGTAGTAATGACCAAGAAATTTTTTTTCATGTAGAACACAGCTAACAAAGTTGCTGATAAAATATGCATTTATGGTGATCAACAGCAAATAATATCAAAACTGTTAATCAAGAAATCTCACCCTCTGGCTGTATACATTTAAAGCCCTAAACACGTGTATTGTTACTATAATATTGTTAAATGAACTTTTTCTGGAAAATACTCTTTTGAACTAAATGAGAAAACATTCACATGTGGCTGAACATTTCAATTGAAGTCCAGCCTGTGGTAATTCACCAGCCACGTTTGTCTTTGATTACTTTCATTTTGGGACTGGTAAAAAGCATTTAAAATATTTTTCACTATTTTTGATTGGGACATTGCTATTTGCATTTTTTTTTTTGTAAATAAAATTGACTATTGTTTTGAAATACCATCTGTTTATATCTGTGCCTCCATGTATGCCAATTCTTGATTTTGATCACAGTCTGTGGTGAACTACAGGATGCCCACTGTGTAGTCTGGTGCCAACCTTTCTACTATACAGGGCATCACAATGCCCCCTTATTCATTGGTCACGACTCAGTAACAACTTAACCTTTGGCTAATACTGCGCCTGACATGATGCCCACAGTTCAAAGTTTATTAAGAGACGTATACAATTAAAGATTAAAAGTTAAAGGAAGAAAAGTGAAAACATCAGGAAAAGACTTGAGGTTTCAACAAGAAGGAGGACAACTCATGTCTGCAGTTTCACATAATTATAAATATTCCCAAGATGCTCCAGCTTTGGATATGAATATAAAATATTGATGGGAGGCAGGACTACAATTCAAATGTTCATTCACATCTGTGTGTTCAATTTTCATTCCCAAGAGTGTCTATTTATTAACATGTTAGTAAAAATACATGTATTTGAAATGTTGTGACCATACATGTGGATGCCTTGATACATGGATTATACAACCAAGAGTAACATGAGATTTCTTCATGAACAGATTTGATAGTATTTGCTGTTATCTAGCATTGGTCATCATAGATGCCTATTCTTTCAGATACTTTGTTATCATTATTGGGAATTTTTTTCTCAGCCATCACTGCAAAAAACATGGGGTAAGTAATATACAGTATATATTACAATGATATGTATAAATATACCTCCACAATGTTGCGAACACAAAGCACAAGTAATCTCTCCTCTCTTCTTAGCACTGCACTGTCCTTCTACAGTGGAGTGTTGCCTTCCTTATTCCAAGCTCTGACTCACCCAGATATGGGAGTGAGGTCCCTTTTATTGAGGACCTGGGAGTACTGGGAGTCACATGAAAGTCCATAATTCTGGGGAGTGCATCTCCCCGCACTGCCCCCTTGTGGCACTCATGGACCCCAGCATGTGTTGCTGGAGTACAACTCCCAGCATTCCCTGCTAGTTCCCAAATGGGTGCCGATAAAGAGGGCTGCTGACATCTAGCGCCTGGGGGCTGGAGTAAACATCCCCCAGAGACAGTCCTTCCCTGTCCTCTTCTTCTGTTGTGGCAAGGGAAGGTATGAAATCCATATTCAGTCAGGAAGCTTATCCATTTATTTGGGGCTTCCCTCTTGGGTAAGGAACCTTTCATTCTGGCCAGGATGTCTGTCCCTCCATTAAGGACGCCTTGTTCAGATGTGACCCCCTTCCTTCTCTTGGCCATGATGCCTTTATGTTCCCGTCCGGGTATATATACAGTATATATACACAATATATATGTGTGTGTGTATGTGAAACAATAAAGGAACATTCTACTAAAATAAAATAAAGTGTTAAAACCATTTTACTAGTATTTTGTTGAATTGTATTCTAAGAATCATGCCTTGCTAGCCACTCCTACAGCCAAAATAATCTGCTTGCAAGTTAGACAGTTTTATAAAATTGCTTTTTCGTGTGCCCTAACTGTTTATTTTATTAATTAGAATGAACATGGTCGCAAAACAGGAATACAAATTACTTTGAGACACATATTACGGTAAGTTTTAGCCAATAGGCCACACAGGCATCATAAAAATAGCAGAAAGTACTGGTCTAATTTGGCAGGCTGTACCAATAATTTTCAAAGTGCTATTGATGTCTGTCACTTCTATTTTTCTGACCTTTCACTTGCAGCCATTACATTTTCTCTTTCAAATTATGTGTGACATTTCTCTCATCATCTGAAGTAAGTATTATAGCAGTTTAGGATGACTGCCATAGGTGTGGCAGAACATTCTGTACCAAATAACACTTCTGCTGAAGTACATTAGTTAATTTTTGGGTTTTACTACTTTACTAGCTATGCTACCCGTCTAAGATGGGCTGAAATCTAAGTAAGCAATGCAGGCCACAGCAGTGCACCACCTATTTGAATGTATTTTGTAATGCATGTAGTAATAAAATGCATTACTTAAAATTTTTCGGATGCACCATCTACAGGTATTAGAATGATAAAAGCAATGCATTTTGGAATGACATAGCAACCAGATGGTCACACAGACTGACACTCAAACACATGTCCTTTTATTAAGGTGAAAATGTAATTTATTAACTAATTTGAAATATACTGCAGTTAAATTATGAAACTTGCAGGCGTCTGTACTAAATATTGTGTATACTGTAAGTGCATACATATTGTCAACATTCAAAACTGGGTAGAGATGTAAAGAATGACATTTAATATAAATAATGTAAAGGTTTAACCCTACTTTATGTTTGACACATCTAAAAACTAATTTAGCCTTCTGTTTTGAACTTGATAATGCATGACTTTTAAGTTGTCAGAAAAAGTAGAGAAACATAAAAATAAAAACTTAATCGTGGTTTTTCAAAATCTCAAAAGTCTTATATATAAAGGCATTATGTGGAGTCATAATGCCCCTAGGTTCTATAAGCATTTAAACTGACAAAAAGTAAAACATTTAGAAAACAGTAAAGAGTATTGCTAATCATAACACCCTTGTGCCTAAGAATGAGGATGCTCTCTCAGTTTGTGTGGGATCCAGGCCTGGCAAATTGTTATCTGCATTCAAGTTTGTCACACATGCACATCTGTGGATCACCCTTGTGGTCCCCGGCTGGGGCTGGAGCCCGGCCGGGACGCCCAGGAGGACGAGAGGAGGGCTTGTGCCTCCTTCAGACCGCGAGGGGGCATCCGTCCTGGTTATGTTGGGGGCCTCGGGTAGAGGGCTTGGAAGCCCGGGCCTGTGGCCACCGCCAGGCGGCACCCCAGTGCCTTATTATCCCGGGAGCCCGGCACTTCCGCCACACCAGGAAGTGCTGGGGGGAAGACGACAGGGGACAACCGGATGGCTTCCGGGTGCGCAGCCGGCACTTCCGCTACACGGGGGTGTGTCCGCGGGAGATTGCCGGGAAGCAGCTGGAGCCCATCCGGGTTCCTATAAAAGGGGCCGCCTCCCTCCGGTCATTAGTGGAAGTCGGGTGGAAGAGGACGGAGCTGGAGTGAGGACTGGAGGCGGCCAGGAGAAAGAGAGACACAGGACTGTGTGGCCTGGACTTGGGGGAATCGGTGCTGGAGGCACTGGGGTTGTGAGTACACGTATTTATTGTAAATAACTTGTAAATAAACAGTGTGTTGGGTGGAACTATGTTGTCCGTCTGTCTGTGTCCGGGTCCAAGTTCACACCCTCTATGCTCATCTGAAGCAGGTACCACATCCCTGGGTCGAAAGAGTGCACTCACACCAACCTTCCCCTACTTTCTTCCCTCTGCAGCACTGAGAAGATGTCCAGTGAGGGCAACTGACTCTGCTCCTTCTGGCCTCCTGCCTTTAAAACCTACGTACTGCTTGAAAGAGGCAGTCATTTCTGAAC
Organism: Polypterus senegalus; assembly: GCF_016835505.1. Lineage (NCBI taxonomy): Eukaryota > Metazoa > Chordata > Cladistia > Polypteriformes > Polypteridae > Polypterus > Polypterus senegalus. Next base: position 59,902,636 of record NC_053155.1, read on the forward strand.
CAACTACTCAGTAGAGTGGAACTCACTGAAATGTAATAGAAGATGTTACTACAGCTAGATGGTTTTCTTTACTTCAGGGCTTTTCATTTGTTGCTTATAGTGGTGTGCATAGTGACCATTTTGTTTTGTTTTATGACTGAATTAAATAAGGACAAACATGTTGGCTCACGAACATTTTCCTTTCGGAACCTGCAGTACCTCATTCAACCACAAGTTAAACAGTTTACACGAGTTCCTGCATACTGGAGAGGGCTGAACATATTAAGAAGGAAGAGTAGATAAGCAGACAGTACATTTGCCTGTGTGTGCCTCTTCAGCTGCAGACCTTCAAAATGAGCACCTTCTCTGAGTTTCTTTCACTGTTCTTTGACAAAATGTACAGCAGGATGTCCAAGAAACGGAAGATAATATTGAGTTAGGTGCTGATTACCCTACATCTACCTCTGGTGAAAATGAGTACCTTGTAGATAAAACTCCTTCAACCTCTCAGCGACTAAGAGATGACATTTTCATGAAACTTTCATGTCCAAGAAAATAGGAAATATTTTGGTACATTACTCCTCGTGAATGACAGGGTAGGCCTAGTTCTTCAAACATAATCAAATCTGCATTTGAATCGATTGTACCACCATTGATACAGAAGATCATCTTTGAAATGACCATCCTACTGTAGAGGGGAGAGGAGGGCATAGTATAATGATTATCAGAAAAGGCCTGCATTGGCTTGCTGATTTTGGCTGGGGTGTATAAATAAAATGATGAAGCAAGAGCAAGCCTATGGAATGCAGAGACAAAAAGGTACATATTTCAAGCTACAATATAATTGAAAATATTCTGTTTGTTTTTCCAGAATCAAAAACAAGATTTAGTCAGTGAGAACATGACAAACAGTAGCAATAAGGTATGTGTGGGGTTGAACAGTTGCCCCTACTTTACAATCCTCATACCACTGTGACTGTGAATGAATAACAAATGTATGTACCCTATTGTGTAAGTGCTGTCCTCTCAGGTAATACATACAAAACAAAGAAGCAAACCATGGCATACAAATCTTGACTAGACTCAATCTAGCATGCAATATGTAAGTTATAAGGAAAAGAAACAAGCTATGCAGGTTGTGTTAGATATGATCCAGGGGTTTAAGGGTCACATCACATGTAACAATGTTTTCACTGGTTGTGGAATGTCGAGAACACCTACCCTGTGTAGCACGATTACATTGTAAAGAAGGAAGTTGTTGACAACCTGGACAAGATCATAGCCACATACACTTGCCATCACAAGACTTCCTGTTGGCCATTTATCCTTTTCTACATTATTTATGTGAGTGTCCACAATGCATTCATTATATGGAATGAAATAAACACAGAATGGAGGAGTGAAAAGTGATTTGAAGAAAAATCTTCCTGGTACAAATGAGAAAAGCCCTGCTGACATCTTACTGTACATTTTAAGAAAATGACACCTTCCACAGTTGTCAGCCAATGTACCTATTGTGAGGGAAATTCAAGAGGAGACTCACAGGTCCTCTCTGCCAGTGGTTCAGTCAGTAGGCCGAAAAATCTCAGGTGTCAGATCTGTCCTCACCAAAATGATAATAACACTGGCATTATATGCAGTGTAAATGTAACCAGTACAGCTACAAAAGGTCTCTTAATGTGCGGAGTGCTGCACAGAATGATTGGACTATACCTTGAGTTTTTTTCTATATTCCTGATAATGTAAATAGTTTAGTGTACTGTTATCTATAATCTAATAATGCTTTTAAATAAAGTACACCAAGGATCTAAAATGTTTTTGCATGTTGACATATAAAATGTTTTGAAATTTTTGTAAAATGTCTTAGGGGTCAATTTAATGAATGAACATGAACAGATCATATAAAACTACTGTATTTTCATCAACAATAAAATATAACTAAAATATTCATACATATAGTGGATAAAACAAGATTTGACCCCATTTCAAAAGTATTGATAAACAAATAGATTATCTTTTTATAATATAAAAACCACACTTATATTTTATAGTCTATTGCATAATTTAAACATAAATGCAGATTATACATGTCGGAAAACAAGTACATCCCTACATGTATCACTACCTGACTTATTTAAAGCTCAGAAATTTAGTTAGGTTTGCTGTTTGCTGTTGAAATGTGTTTTATCAACGTGCTTAGATTAAAAGAGCTCTCTGAGGCCTTCAAAAAGAAGGTTATAGATGACTGTGAGTCTGGGAACGGATTTAAAAAGATATCCAAGCTGTTGGAAATTAATTACTCCACTGTCTGGAAGATCAACTACAAGTGGATGAAATTTCAAACAACTGCCAACATGTTTTGGGCAGGCCACCCCGGTAAGTTCAGACCTAGAGCAGAATGCAGGATTTTTTAAAAAGGCATTAAGAACTCCAGAATTTCATCACAAAACATACAGGCAGCTTTTGCCACTGCTGATCTCAAAGTGCATGAGTCTACCATTATGTAGAGGCTGCACAGATTAGATCTACATGGGACATGTGCCTGGAGGAAAGCTTTGCTATCCAGTAAGAACGTCGACTATCACCACACCAAAGAGCCTCTATGTCTGGTCACTACTCAGGGAGTGGATGTATGGGTGGTGGACTCCAGTAAATACTTGGGGGCCCACATTAATGACAGGTTGGACTAGTCTCAGAACAAAGAGGAGCTATATAAGAAAGGATAGAGAAAGCTCTTTTTCCTTAAGAGACACTATTCCTTTAATGTGGGAAGGGACAACCTTCACATCTTCTACAAGTCTGTGATGGCCAGTGTGATTTTCTATGCTGTGGAAAACTGGGTTGGTGCCATCACTTCAAGAGAGAACCTTCAAATCAACAGACTATTTAAAAGGGCAGGCTCAGTTACAGGACACACTCTGGACCCCCTGGGTATAGTAGCAAAGGAGGGCTTTTCTCATTTGTACCAGGAAGATTTTTCTTCAAATCACTTTTCACTCCTCCATGAAATTAACAACAGGTGCACTAGAGGGGCAACAGTGAGACGTCCCCCAAAACAGGAATGGTTTAACAGGTGGAGGCCACTGACATTTTTCCCTCCTCATCTTTTCTGACTGTTTTTTCACTAGTTTTGCATTTGGCTACGATCTGTCACTACTGGTAGCATGAGGTGTTACCTCAGAGATACACTCTGGACCCCCTGGGTGTAGTAGCAAAGGAGAGAATTCAAAGAAAACTGAGTGACATTTTGAACATAACTGTACATCCTCTCTCTGACACACTAATGATGAGGACTTTCAACCAACAAATTATGCAGCAAAGTGTGCCAAGAAACACTAGTGGGGTTCCTTTATGCCAACAGCAATACGCCTCCATAATGTCTCACTGTGACTGTTACAGCCAAGTCAGAAATTTTGTTTCTTTTAAAATTTTCTTCCTTTTAGTCATTCTGGTGTGTGTTCAGACCATAGTGTATATATATATATATTGTTATATTGTGGCAGACAGATGGGGTCCATGCTTGGCTGGGACACCCCTCTGTCACTATATTCGGGGGAATGGCCACTTACTTCCCCCCAAACACTTGGTAGTAGCCCCCCTGGGTTGCATCGGGGCCGCAGTCGTGTAACACAGGAGCTCATCCCTGTTGGGCTCCGTGGCCACTGCCAGGGGGAGCTGCACGGCTTAACGAGCCCATCTGGGCTGTGATGCAACCACACCCGGAAGTGCAGCCTAATTTAGGTCAATTATCACCTGGAGCGCTTCCAGGTGGGCTATATATTTGAAGCCGACACCCACCACTCAAGGCGCCAGAGTCGGGAGGAGGAGGAGGACAAAGCTGCATAGGATGAGTGGAGGAGGAAGAAGAGTAAATTTCTGTTTGTTTTGCTTTTGTGTATTTGTGGGACTGTGTTAGGGCTGAGGAACATGGGGAAGAAGTGGCCTTCAGCTGAAGAGAAAATAAAAGTTTGTAAACTTTTTACGCGTGCCTCCGTTGTCAGTCTGTGATGGGTCGGGCACCTATATAGCGCCTTATCACAATATATATATGTAGTGATGCCCTGGTGCAAACCCAACACAGACAGGCTTATACACAACTTCTCTCTCAGCACACAGTTTATTTATACAGTCCAACACTCCACGGCACAAGGTAAAGCACAGTGCACTGATCACCAACACAGTCCCTTCGCCTTCAGTACTCCACAACAGGCTTTGTTCTCTTCCTCCCGAGTCTGGCCGTTGGATGCTGGTGACTGGTCCATTCTTTTAGGGCACCTGGAAGAACTCCAACCACAGCATTTCCGGGTGTGGCAGAAATGCTGCCAAACAGGGCCCTAAAAACATCCATGCGCCCCCTTGCAGCAGCCATTGGCCCCAACAGTATTGACCTTCTATGCTCATGACCTGTGGCCCCGCTGTCGATCCGGGGAAGAAACTGTCCTGGAAATATTCTCTCCCCCGGGCCTTCCATAGCCAGGGCACCCTGGCCACAATTTATATACAGTAAGAGCTTCTATAAAAATCAAATTTCTCCCAAGGACAAATAAAGTTCTGTCTAAAGAACAATGGAGAAAATGTTATTGCTTAGGGCTACTTTGTTTCATCAGGACCTCTGGAACTCACTATCATGGTACCCACTATGAATTCTTCATTGGACCAGAGTGTACTTGAGGATAATACGAGACCATCTGTCACAAGAATGAATCTTAACTGAAAGCAGGCTTTGCAACATGATAATAACCATAACAATAACAGTAAATCAACCAAGGAACAGCTGCAACGAAAGAAATAAAGATAGTTTTGAAATGGTCGAGTCAAAGCCCAGATCTGAATTGCATCAAGATGCAGTGAGGGGATTTGAAACAGGCTTTGCACACAAGATGCACCACAAATATCGCAGAACTGAAAGAATTCTGCATTGAGGAAAACAGAAAAATATACTCCCATTTGATATCAAAGAATGTAGAACAGTAATAGAGAAAAGCCAAGCAAAATGACACCTTTTATTTGCTAACTAAAAAGATTACAATATACAAGCTTTCGAGGCAACTCATGCCCCTTCTTCAGGCAAGAGGTAATCAAAAGGGGCCTGAGTTGCCTCGAAAGCTTTTATATTGTAATCTTTTTAGTTAGCCAATAAAAGGTGTCATTTTGCTTGGCTTTTCCCTACATTCATAATGGCTAACACGGTACAACACCCTAGTACTACAGACAGTAATAGGAAATGCCTACCTGAGAGGGCAATACCAGAATTTAGTGCTAAAGGTGTTCTCACTTTGACCGCAAAAGGAAATTGCATATCTGTTCATTTTGCAAAGTCACATTTTCAGTGTTTTTTTACCCAAATTACATGAACTTTATTTAAAGATTCTGCTTCAATGAAGATCAACTTTTCATATGTCCACATAGTTATAAAGAATTCAAACCTGCTTATCTGTTCTCTATTTTCAGTTAATGATTGCAGTGCACAATTCTTGCCTACTATACAGTATGTATGCAAGCAGCATTAGAACTTTGGAAAACTTTTTTCTAATTTTGGTTTTGTACATTACCACAATGAATTTTAAATGAAACAACTCAGATGCAGTTCAATTGCAGACTTTCAGCTTTAATTCAGTGGGTTGAACAAAAAGATTGCATTAAAATGTGAGGCAACTAAAGCATTTTTTTATTTCAGGGGCTCAAAAGTAATTGGACAATTGACTCAAAGGCTATTTCATGGGCAGTTGTGTCCAAGTCCGTCGTTATGTCGTATCAATTAAGCATATAAAAGGCCTGGAGTTGATTTGAGGTGTGGTGCTTGCATGTGGAAGATTTTGCTGTGAACAGACAACATGCGGTAAAAGGAGCTCTCCATGCAGGTGAAAGAAGCCATCCTTAAGCTGCGAAAACAGAAAAAACCCATCCGACAAATTGCTACAATATTACGAGTGGCAAAATCTACAGTTTGGTACATCCTGAGAAAGAAAGCAAGTACTGGTGAACTCAGCAATGTAGAAAGACCAGGGGCCTCATGTATAACGCTGTGCGTAGAACTCGCACTATAACATGGCGTAAGCACAAAAGCCGAAATGTGCTTACGCACAGAAAAATCCAGATGCAGGAATCTGTGCATACTCCAACTTCCACGTTCTTCCGCTACATAAATCCCGATCAGCGTGAAAACTAACGCTCGTGCACGCATTATGTAACGCCCCAAATCCTCCCAGAATTACGCCTATTTGAATATGCAAATCAATATAAATCGCCCTTAAGTGCAGCCTTCTGTGAAAAGACAATGGGAAAAGCACGGGGAAAATATAAGAATTTCAGCGAATACCAAGTGGAGGCAAAGGAAAAACATACTATTTGTTCAAATAAACCGTGGTATAATCAACAAAAGGAAGTTGATCGAGTGGCATAGCGTGTTGGAGAAACATGAAAGCTCACATTCACAAATCGCACAGTGCCGGAAATAAAAAAGAAGTCGCATATCAAAGTCGCTGTGGAAAGCCGAGTTGTAAGCCCACTGTCTGAGTGTCATATGAAAGCTTATTAGGGTACAGAGAAAAAAGCCACACGGTGGGGAAAAAGCACGAAATGTCCACTTCAATCTCGACATTTCCACTTTAATCACGTAGTTTATTTTGTCATTAAAGTAGAACATCATAAAATTCATCTTAAAATTGTTTAATTAACCAGTTTCTAAAATCACATCGTAATTAAAGTAGCACGTTAAATGCTTTGTTTTGTATTTGATTTTCTATGTGCTCTGTGTGTGTGAATCACTACTTGCTTCTTAAATTGGCTCTCTTCCTCCAACTGGACACAGAGTCCATTATATTCGTGATATTACAGCTCTCTGAATAACTAAAATACTGAGATGTATACGTGATGTCATTTTCATGATGATAGGAGTTAAAGAACGTTTGTGCTCATGACACAAGCATTTAACTTTTGCCGAAATTTGTCGCTGCGTTTTTAGCTGTGTTGTTATTTTATCTTTCTGTTTTGTATTCAATATATATTGGCGTAGCCGTCACTGCAGTCAGTGCTTTTCTTTCCCCAAGTAACCGATCGCCATACAATCAGCTCTGTAATAGACGTTAAGTCATCTGTAAGCTTAGCGCCGATTCTTCAAAACGTTTAAAGAACATTGAAATATCTTCGTAGTACATGTATAATTATTCTATCCTTAACGACACTCCCAGTGAAGAATATAGATTATTTAAATGAAGTTAAAGTTCTATCTGTATAATTTAACAAACATATTTTGCTGCATTTCACCTTAAAAATGATATTGTCATCATATGTAAATACGCGCTTTATAAAGTGGCTCAGGTTGTGATATTATAACTGTAGTGCAAGTTTACAGTGGGGTGATTGTACTTATAAGTACAAACAGTTCTACAAGGAGCACTTGATTGGCTGCATTTAAAGTTCTTGGGATTAAACTGTTTTGAACCGCGAGGTCTGTACAGGAAAGGCTTTGAAACGTTTTGCCGTGGCTGAGACAGCGTGTCCTTAATGCCGTATACCGATAATTCTCTTTCCGATTAGCTGCTGCTGTGATTCACACTCAGATACAGTGATATAAATACTCCGAGTGGTGCAGTGAGAGTAATATGGAAAAAGATGATCCGCTGTGGCAACTCCTAACGGGAGGAGCTGAAAGAAGAAGAAGAAGAAGAAGAAGTGAGAGTAACAACGCTAAAGCAGTTATGGCATTTGGAATACTATGGCTGTTCCCTGGACCATTATATTGTTACGAGTTAATTACAATCAGATGCATTACACTAATAAACAATATGCGGTTAGTTTCTGTGTATTTATAAAGCCGCGTCATGAAAATAATGAGTAATCACACAAGAACAGTAACACTGCTTTGACGCTGGGTGCCGCCAGTTTGCAAAACCGAGCGGAGAACTTGCGTACGACAAGGCATGAGGTACCATGGAAAAGTGCGTGGCTTTACGCCAAGTGTAGGTTTTATACATCGCGATTTGAACGTGGAAAAGTTCTTACGCAACATTTCTGTGCGTACGCACCGTTTATACATGAGGCCCCTGGACATCCATGGAAGACAACAGTGGTGGATGATCGCAGAATCATTTCCATGGTGAAGAGAAACCCCTTCACAACAGCCAACCAAGTGAACAACACTCTCCAGGGGGTAAGTGTATCGATATCCAAGTCTACCATAAACAAAAGACTGCATGGAAGTAAATACAGAGGGTGCACTGCCAGGTGCAAGCCACTTATAAGCCTCAAGAATAAAAAGGCTTGACTGGACTTTGCTAAAAAAACATCTAAAAAAAGCCAGCACAGTTCTGGAAAAACATTCTTTGGACAGATGAAACCAAGATCAACCTCTACCACAGTGAAGGCAAGAAAAAAGTATGGTGAAGGCTTGGAGCAGCTTATTATCCAAAGCATATACCACATCATCTGTAAAACACGGTGGAGGCAGTGTGATGGTTTGGGTGTGCATGGCTGCCAGTGGCACTGGGACACTAGTGTTTATTGATGATGTGACACAGGACAGAAGCAGCCGAATGAATTCTGAGGTGTTCAGAGACCTACTGTCTGCTCAAATCCAGCTAAATGCAGTCAAATTGATTGGGCGGCGTTTCATGATACAGATGGACAATGACCCAAAACATACAGCCAAAGCAACCCAGAAGTTTATTAAAGCAAAGAAGCGGAAAATTCTTGAATGGCCAAGTCAGTCACCTGATCTTAACCCAATTGAGCAGGCATTTCATTTGTTGAAGACTAAACTTCGGAAAGAAAGGCCCACAAACAAACAGCAACTGAAAGCCGCAGCAGTAAAGGTCTGGCAGAGCATTAAAAAGGAGGAAACCCAGCATCTGGTGATGTCCATGAGTTCAAGACTTCAGGCTGTCATTGCCAGCAAAGGGTTATCAACCAAGTATTAGAAATGAACATTTTATTTCCAGTTATTTAATTTGTCCAATTACTTTTGAGCCCCTGAAATAAAGGGATTGTGTTAAAAAAATGCATTAGTTGCCTCACATTTTTATGCAATCTTTTTGTTCAACCCACTGAATTAAAGTTGAAAGTCTGCACTTCAACTGCATCTGAGTTGTTTCATCTAAAATTCATTTTGGTAATGTACAGAACCAAAATTAGAAAAGAGTTGTCTCTGTCCAAATATTTTTGGACCTAACTGTAAATAGAACTGATATTAGAAATGTACATATAAATAAAAAACAGAATATTCGATAATGCAAATATTTTTTTCATGTCTGTATTCTGTTTTTATTGATATGTATTTTCATTCATTTCTTCATTTTCTAAATCTTCTTATATATAGTTTTGAGAAGTGGCCGAGACTTAATGCATAAAATACAGAAAATCATTTGTTTACTTAGGTAATGTTGTATATGAAGTTCAGTAATTTCCCATTGACATATTACACGTTTATTAGCACATAATAGCAGATAAGAATGTCATTTAATTCTGTACATGTGACAATAATGGTCATATAAACCTATAAAATGCGGTATTCCATGCATTTCTGGAACCCACCATTGCTTTCACAGCTTGCCAAAATGGCCATGAACAGCTGAATCCTACTGATATGGGCTGGGTTAGTCAACTTTGACACAATAATTAAGATCCTTTTCATTTCATAGGTTAGGCATTTATCCATTAAGCGTCTTAAAATGGATCAATGCTTATCTCTGACTTGATAGAGCACTTACATTTTGAGCTTAAGCAGATTTGTGTTCATTTCTCTTTTATTCCAGTGCCATCTGATAATCCATTCAGATATGTGAAACCTTCAGCCAATCTGCATTTAAAAGAGTCCCCAAACATGACTCTACTCATCACCTGTTATACATCACAGACTCATTTAAGTAACACAAGAATGGCTTGTCAGTTTGGGTGGTGTGTGTATGTAGTTGCTTGATGACTATGCTTACTTTTCTTTCAGCAGGCAGGCTTTTATCCAATAATAAAAAATCCCCCTTCAGGAACTGTGGTGGGTCATAGTTTTGCTCTTGATAACTATGATTGCTTTTATGCAAAGAAAACAGATGAGGGTTTAGTTTTGTAACGCATATATTGTATGGTTTCCTTGATAGGACACTTTCTTTGTCAATAAATTCATGCCAGCCTATTCTTCTCATTGATCCAGTAGCATGTTTTCAGATGAAATGTAAAGTCAATAAAAAACTGAAATCCTGAGCCTGTCAGCTTTCAAAAGAGCCCTCACATGTTACTCCAGAGTGAATCAATTAGCTTTAATGCAGAAAAAGGTCTCCCCAATATGCATGCATGCCTAAATGTTTAATTGATGCAGTCAATAAAATAAATATTTTTGTTTATGTTAAAACATTTGAAAAATATTACAGAAGTGCTCTTCTTTCACATAAAACTAATAAAATCTGATTTTTAGTTACAAGCATATATATATATATATATATATATATATATATATATATATATATATATATATATATATATATATATATATACAGTATATACTGCTCAAAAAAATTAAAGAAACACTTTTTAATCAGAGTATAGCATCAAGTCAATGAAACTTGTGAGCTATTGATCTGGTCAGGTAAGTAGCAGAATGGGTTGTTAATCCATTTCAGCTGCTTTGGTGTTAATGAAATTAACAACAGGTCCACTAGAGGGGCAACAGTGAGACGTCCCCCAAAACAGGAATGGTTTAACTGGTGGAGACCACTAACATTTTTCCCACCTCATCTTTTCTGCCTGTTTTTTCACTAGTTTTGCATTTGGCTACGGTCTGTCACTACTGCTAGCATTAGGCGATACCTGGACCCTACAGAGGTTGTACAGGTAGTCCAACTTCTCCAGGATGGCACATCCATCCATCCATCCATTTTCTAACCCGCTGAATCCGAATAGGGTCACGGGGGTCTGCTGGAGCCAATCCCAGGGATGGCACATCAATACATGCCATTGCCAGCAGGTTTGCTGTGTCTCCCAGCATATTCTCAAGAGCATGGAGGAGATTCCAGGAGACAGGCAGTTATTCTAGGAGAGCTGGATAGGGCCATAGAAGGTCCTTAACCCATCAGCAGGACCGGTATCTGCTTCTTTGGGCAAGGAGGAACAAGATGAGCACTGCCAGCACCCTACAAAATGACATCCAACAGCCCACTGACCAAATAATCAGAAACTTCAAGAGAGTGGCCTGAGGGCTCAACGTCTTCTAGTGGGCCCTGTGCTCACTGCCCGGCACCATGGAGCTCGATTGGCATTTGCCACAGAATACCAGAATTGGCAGGTCCACCACTGGCACCCTGTGCTTTTCACAGATGAGAGCAGGTTAACCCTGAGCACATGTGACAGAAGTGAAAGGGTCTGGAGAAGCCGTGGAAAACGTTATGCTGTCTGTAACATCATTCAACATAACCGGTTTGGTGGTGGGTCAGTGATGGTCTGGGGAGGCATATCCATGGAGGGACACCCAGACCTCTACAAGCTAGAGAATGGCACCATGACTGCCATTAGGTATGAATGTAATCCTTGGACCCATTGCCAGACCCTATGCTGGTGCAGTGGATTCTGGGTTCCTCCTGGTGCACGACAATGCCCGGCCTCATGTGGTGAGAGTAAGCAGGCAGTTCTGGAGGATGAAAGAATTGATACAACTGACTGGCCCCCATGCTTGCCTGACCTAAATCCAATAGAATACCTCTGGGACATTATGTTTCGGCCCATCAGACGCCACCAGGTTGCACCTCCGACTGTCCGGGAGCTCAGTGATACCCTGGTCCAGATCTGGGAGGATATCCCCCAGGACACCATCCATCGTCTGATTAGGAGCATGCCTTGACGTTGTCAGGCATGCATACAAGCACGTGGGGGCAATACAAACTACTGAGTACAATTCTGGGTTGCTGTAATGAAATTTGGGCAAAATAGACTAGTCTGACGCATCATTTTTTCACTTTGATTTTCAGGGTGTCTTTGAATTCATCCCTCTGTAGGTTGTTAATTTTCATTTCCATCCAACAATGTGGCATCCTTTCATTCCTAACACATTACCCAGTCCATATCAGTAGAGATATCCAGCATGATTTCTTTTCTCGTTGAGATCTGAGGTGTTTTCAAAGTGGTCCTTTAATCTTTTGAACAATTTTATATAAACACCTTATACGATTTGTGATTGAAAGAGTCATACTGTAGAAGTCTATGTGGAAAGCTGTCAGTCAGATTTTATGACTCCTCTACCTGCACATTTTTTGTTTCCTCAGAATTAATTATAGTCAAAAAACATAGTTAATAAATCTGTTCTTCAAGATTGTTTTTATACTTTCACAAAGTAGGCTTGACATAAGTTGGCCCTGGTGTATGTGTAGTATGTGTGATGAACTAGCACCCTGTCCAGGGATTGTTTCTGCCTTGCACTCTGTGCTTAGTGAGATAATCCCTATTTGGGATTGATTAAGTGGGCTTTGGAAATAGTATGGTATGGTCATCTGTTCTATGTATATTTTTATGAAATTTTAGATACTATCAAAACAAAAACACCATGTATGACGGTTGTATCTGAAACTAAAATTGGCTATAAACTGAGGCCTTTGATGTTCTCAGAATGTAACTATAACATACTGCAACTCTGAGATGCTTCCTAAGAGACACAGTCAAAGACTTGCATGTGTTTTGTCATCCATCATCTCTAATTCTTCTACAAGACTTCACAACCCTAAATTGGATTAAGCAGATCAGAAAACAGATGAATGAATAATCCATCTTCACTTTCTTTCTCTCACCTACCTAATGTGAAATGTTTAATGACTACGTTGGTACAACTTACATCCAACACGTGTGCAACCCTGACATCTAGTGGCTAACATAAATAATCACATATTTGGTTTTCGACTGACTCAATTTGTAATTGTATTCATTGTTCACTCTTTACAGCATTGGATAAACATGATGTAAGACTCTCATTTTAGTTTAATCCAGCTCAGTGTTGCAGAGCGACTTTGAAAATTAACTGTTTTTTATTTATTTCTCTTCTTCATGGCTTTTTTTTAGCTAAAATACTTAGGCAGCATTAATTTAAATGAAAAAGGCCCTTTATCAATAAATACTGCAACTAAATCGAATACACATGTGAAACAGAAAGGAAATACAGAAAAACACAGACATTTAATTGTGTTCATGAACCATTTATACTGCATACTGCTAAGCCATTTCGTGGACAATTAACAAAAGGAGAGAACTTTGTATTTAACAGCATTACGATAGCATTTCATGAATCCACCTGAACAAATTCAGAGTAATGGAGGAAAAGGCATTAATACACGCCACATAATTCAAAATAAGGAGAAATAACTGCTTGCTTCAAATCATATTTTTTAATCTGTTGCACTGAAAAGATTCAGTAGTGAAAGTGAAATAGTACAAAATTCTGGGAAGTATTTATGGAAATTCCATAAAGAAAAACAGCATAGCAGATATACAACATTCTTAATACCAGTTATATCATCTGTGACAAAAATGTTAATGTCATGTCATAATGTGTCAATATGTCAAGTACCACAAAATAATTCAATAATTGTACAAGCTTTTTATTTTTCACCAAATGAGCGTGAAACAAGTTTCATGGAGTAGTATCTATTTTGATAATGTTAAGGTTACCTAAATAACTCATATAAAAGTTTCAATTAAACCTATGGGACATTCGCTAGAACGGGGATGCCAGGATTCTCCCCAGTAGTGAGACCTGGAATTGGTATTAACCAGTGAGTGGCTGGTGGCCTAGTTGAGTTCAGTCCAAAAAAGCAGTATGGCGCCATCATACTGTAAGAACTTAGCATCCACATGGCCAACGTTGAAGTCTGGTGCGTATCTGACATTCTTTTACACATACCAACCTGTAATTGCTTTGTCTTGGGTATGATGTTAACCTGCATCCAGCCCTGCAACCAGGTCCTCCAACTTACAGGGAAAACTTGAAGGTTGGCGGCAGGATTGGCACTCCAGCCACCGTAAAAAAACATCTCACACTATTCCAGTGTGGTGCTGAGGTATCACCTGCTGCATTCAGGTCCCAATACAGGCAGTTTGTTGTGTGGTGGGGACAGCAACATGCTATCATCACATGCTCCCAACCTCTCTCTCTCATTTACAAAAGATACAGTTAGGATCATACTGCATAATGGCTATCTACAAATAACTGAAGGTTTGGAGCTAATTATGGTAAATCCCTAGGTTTGTCACGACGAACTGTAATCAGCGCATGCCTCCAACCTCCTCCTACTAGTAGCTGGAGTAAATAAAGAAAAAAACTGTTTCATCAACCAAATGCTGTAGTTAGATTACTATCTTCCTGTAATTCCATTCATTTTTAACAAATACTTTTATTTTTGGAGGAAAAAAAATTACAGACGGTTTTTGTGAAGGTACAGAAAACAGTGATCTTAAAAACAACTCTGAGACTTACCTCAGCTGGTTAAGACATTTGAATTAGCTTATTGTAAAAATGTGGAATGGTTAATTGTTGCATTCCATATTATAAAGTCTAATTACACTACTCAAACCAAACTAATTAACAAGTTAATTTAGAATGTTGTATTATCAACATCTAAATCAACTTGAAAGCATATATTATTCAATTAACTAATTAATTTTCAAACCTAATTATTTTAAGACATCTCTACCTTAGATGCAGTATTAATAAAGTACTGATATATTAAAATAAATAAAGAATTAGTGTTTTCTTTCCTAACCAAAGAATGAGCTAGTTAGTGTAGAGCATTTGTTGAGCCTGCAAGAAGAGCTTCTTTCAATCACTTGACCCTAAGTGGTCAAAGTCAGCACCTACCTACTCAGATTAGCTCCTAGTGAGCACAAAAGAAATACAAAAATGCAGAAAAGATTAAACCATAACAATAAATAGAAAATATATTTTCTAAAAATACAAATAAACATGCAAATATAGATAGCAGTTCAAAAATAAAACTTTAAATTGACAGAATCTGGATTCTATTAATTCTATTAAGCACACAAGAAATCTGACCCTGGGCTTCCTATTAAAAGGAAAATGGCCATTATGACATCACACATCAATAAATATGCACACAGTAAAAAAAAAGAAACAGGAGGTCAGCAGAAACAAAAAATGTAAGAAGTAAAATGCACAAAAATAATGTGACAAGGTGCCACCAATCCATATACGAGAACTATGTTATTACTGTTATAAACACCTCTCATACTGTACACAGGGGTGTGGAAATCAAATTTATTTCTACTTGTCCACGGACAAGTAAACTTAGAAAATCCACTTGTCCGCCAGTTAAATTCACTTGCCCATAAACAAATAACATAAGTGAAAAATAGTTTATTGATACCAAAACTGCCTTCCATTTTAAAACTGAAAAAAGTTCTTTCAGGAAGTAGTATTTTGCCACCTTGCTCTAGAACATTATTTTAAAGATTCCCTTATTTTAACTGGCTAATAAACAATGCCTTCATTATAGCTACACTAGTTTTTTTTTCACATATTACAGTTACATAACAGAACACTGTCCTGATTCATTTTCTGCCATGTTCTTCAGCTTTTGTCTTGCAACATCTTCTCCCCCAAGAATCTTTACTATCTCAGACAGCATGGGCTGAATGCTGTTCATTTGTGCTTGAGCTGAACTGCATGGTTCCTGGACTGATGGTCCTGCAGAAGTGGATGCTGATGACTTTTCAGGTTTTTTATGCGTGATGTGCCTGTTGCCAGGTGACAGTCAGAATTCCACAGCTGGTCATGGGTCAAACTCTTCTAAAGAAGCAGTATTGAACAGCCTAGCATAACGCTCACCCTCCGAGCGTTCAGCTTTAGAAAACGCTTTTTCAATTGAACCAACTTTTTTCTTACTTTTAGACTCATGTCTCTATCTGACGTACTAAACCCCCAGTTCCTATCCTTTTTCTTTCTGCACATAACCAATCACCACACAATAAACATGTTTGTGAAATTAAAACTAGTTATAAGCTTAGACCTCTGAATGGATGGCATAATTAAACATGTATAACGAAAATTTTTTTTTTAAAGTTCTGAAAACTCTGAGGTCTAGGTTTATAACTAGTTTTAATTTCACAAAGACGTTTATCGTGTGGTGATTGGTTATGTTGAAAGAAAAGGATAGGAACTGGGGGTTTAGTACGCAAGATAGACACAGCAAACATGCAATAAAGAAAGCCTGTTCAGAAAAACATCCATTGAATTCTGCGTTCGTGTCTCCGACCTCCAGATCACAGAACCCAACATTTACATAACATTTCAGTTAAACCTGTGCGATACCCATTCAAATATCCACTTTTTTGGAGCCTCGTCACACCTGCCATAAACTTTCTACACTGAACGTAGACCTGAGGACCCCTTAATGCAAGGGAGCAGCACTACAGCCACGCCACCATGCCCCCCGCCACCCATGACTAATACATGCTTTAATGAATTTCATCGTGAAAAAGATATCAAGTATTTATCTTAGTATTCTGAATGTTCATTGAGCAGGAATATCATGAAGTCAATGTGCGGCGATGTGCTTCCTCAGTGCAAGAGGAAGTCAGTTTAAGAAGCGAGCAGAAAGTAACAACTGGGTCGGGGAACACAATATAAAGCATTTAATGTGCTACATTAATTTATGACGGGGTTTGAGAAAATCTAGTAAATGAAACATTCATTTTAAGATGAAATTTAGTTTGCGACATTCTACTGATAAATAAACTACGAGAATAAAGTGGAAATGTCGACTTTAATCTCGACATTTACATTTTTTTTGTCTTCACTGTGTCTGTATTTTTTTCACTGTGGCCTTAATACGCTCCCGTAGGTTTTCAGGGCTTGTTGTCCCAGTTTTAATCAAGCAATGATCCATTTCTCATCCGCGATGCTACTTGTTTCAATTGTATCCGAGAGCAACGTGCAGTGCATTATGGGTTATGCAGGTAATTCCTAATGTCATATTTGAAATTCCGCAAGATGGTACATTTCCAAAGAAGTAAATATTACCGATGTTGTCAGGAAAAAAATGTGAAATTTTTATTGATATTTCATAACATTTGGAAACCGTTAGAATGTTTTCTTCTTTATTTTTAATAAACTGACAGCGCGAAACCAACTTGTTTTATATGAAAAATTCTCTAATCAAAAACGATCTATAGACAGCTCATCAGAATTGATGTCACACAATAAATTTCTTAACTCCTCAATATATCACAACCTACGCGAAATCGCAAATTTCAGGAAAGATTAACTGCCTAACAAGCTTTATGTGGAGCAAACAATTGCATTGTAGGTGAAATGACCGCATTTTTATGTAGAAAAAATACATTTTATCAATAATATATAAAAGTTATCGATTATAATGAAAAATCATCAAATTACATCGTAATGTCGGCATGAAAAAAATGACCGCATCTCCAAGCATGTAAATAGTAAGGTAAAATACTTATGTAAGACCACAACAGTGACTCCCCTTTGAAAAATCAGCCTTCATTTTGTAAACAATATTGAATAACAATTTGAGACATGAAGAACATGCCTAAGTAGACTGTTTCCGCATGAAGCAAGTACCCAAATGTTTAAAATTTGAAAGTAGTGGTAAAAATGTGCCCTGCACAGCACATATAATTCTTTTTTCTCCAGAAAATTGCACTTGTCCGCGGACAACTGAAACCAGAAAACACGCTTGTCCGATGGTCAATTTAACCGTGTCGGACGAGTCGGGCGTTGGATTTCCACACCCCTGGTACATATTGTACAACATATTCCTTTTAGGATTAAATTTGAGATTTTAACTTTGAGGTTAATTATCAGGCAACACAGTTGCTAAGAATTTCTCTTGGAGTTACATCCGTACAGATAACAATGTGCACACAATTAACACGATATATGCAATACATGGCATGGTAAATGCAAATATGTCAAAAATATAGCAAAGTAGAATTGCACTCCCACCCAATAATATTTTAGGTAAATCCTATGGAAATAAACATAACTTATATTGAATGTACAAGAACAGAAATCAGGAAGAGACATAGATGAATCAGAGAATGTGTTTAACCATAGTGCCTGCAGTAAGAAAGAAACTGTTTCTATGTCTTGCAGTTCTTAGGTTTAATGACCCGTAACGTTTTCTTGATGGTAATAACTGAAAACGATGGCTACCTAGTTAAGTGTAAATCTGCCATCGGTCTTTTACATACTAGTGTTTTGACAATGATGGATGGTCAATAAATAAATAAAATTGTAATGATTGCAACAGAGAGGAGTATCATTAGAGAGGTTTCTAACATTTATATTGTTTAACAGGCCAGAGTCACAACCACAAAACTCCTTCTCAACACAAAAACATTACACCACAACAAAAAGTGCAATCTACTTCTATGTCTAAAGATCTTTTTCCTACTTTATAGCTCACAAAAAAAATCATCTGAAGTATATTTTATTCACAGGTTGTTCACTACAAAATGTGTCATGCCTTCAGTTAAAACATGGATATCACAACACTGCGACATCACAACACTGCGACATCAAGGAGAGGGAACTAGCAATGGCTCCACAGAAAACATGAAAAATACATTCAAAATTGTGATGTAAGTAACAAGATATTTTCTTAAAACTGTGGCATGATGACATCCATCCATCCATTATCCAACCCACTATATCCTAACTACAGGGTCACGGGGGTCTGCTGAAGCCAATCCCAGCCAACACAGGGCGCAAGACAGGAAACAAATGCAAGCCAGCCCCCCACAGACGATGACATTATTTTCTTAATGATAAAAATAAACAGCAATGAAAAAAAAACAACATAAAACTTCCATAGCAGCTAGAAGCATACTATACAGTGTCTGGTCTTCTCATGGTTTTTCTTAGAAATGGTACTTTCATATCACACAGCACATGAATTGAAATTGCAAGCAGTCGTTATTTAATGGGAAGGTATTGAACAAATACTGTAGATGGTGGAATATGTTATAGGTTTTTACATTTTAATAAAATGTTTCATAGACTGTTTTATAGGACAGAAAGTGGTGGTTAGTACTCCTGCTCCAAGACTCTGGAGTTCTACAGTTAAAAATTCCATGGCCTGTCTGTGTGAAGATAGCACATTGCATTGTATCTGCATAGGTTTCCCCAGTACTCATTTTATGCACTTATGACTAATGGTATCTTGACCAGCGTTATTTCCCACCATATCTCACTGCTAGGGATAGTATTTGGCCCTATGTGAGTCTATAATGTAATAGGAAAGTTTGCAAATGATATATTAAAAATCAAGATGCATATATATTGTTTGCCATAATCAAATTCACACACCTCCTGTCAAGCCATGCTCATTGCTTTATTCATGCATTTTTGTAAACAAAATGTGGGTAATGTAGCCTTGTATGATTATAAATAAAAAATACTGAAATGGAAAGTAAGTGCAGAGTGCTAAACAGAGTCAGCAACACCTGATACATACAAACTCTTCACGAGAAACCGAAAGCAAATTAGGATAACAAATAAAATCTTACCCCCACAATGCATTTTCAGATCAGCAACAATATGTTGTTAAAGGGGGGCAGAGCCTATTTTTCTGATACTGACTTTGAGGCAGGAACCAATTCTAGAAGGTTCACTACTATATTGCAGGGCTTTTATTGTGGTGTCAGTTTACTTGAGCAACAAAAAAGCATGTTAGATGTTACTCAGGAGTTATAAGAGATCTAGTGGATCACAACTGTATATGGTAAAGTGAATGGGGAAGCCTTTTCTTAAGCTGTTATTTTAATAAATAAACTCTAGTTTTTAGTTGTGAGAGCTTTGAGTTTATTATATGATTGTCAGAAGAACCCATTTACTGTATATTACAGTCTCAAGTCTTGTAGCGCATTTACAATTAATTTGACTGCAATGAAGAAGCAGCAAACATGAAGTTCTGCATGAATATTAATTGGAGAACAAATATAACCCTATGGGTTTCCAATGACACATGTGGAAGATTCCAAATCAAAAGTCAATTCAGGCCAGCTTTTCCAACTTGTTATCACGGTGCTGATTCAAGATTCAAAGTGGAAATGACTAGAAATCTGTACCCATGGTCTGTTCGGCCTTCATTTTGTGTTTTACACCTAGTGTTTAATGACAAATACCTATAGGTAATGGTTGGGTAAAGTCTTAAATTTGATTTGAAACTTGTTTCAAGCAGAATTACTGGGATCCACCTATCAGGCCAGGTCCAGGAGGAATATTCATCTATTACACTGAGATAGATGGCTGAGGCACACAACCTGATCATCGGATAGCCTCCATCAATATTGTATGTTTAACTCTTACTTGTCATATTTACTGCATTATTTTTCTACAAATCACAGTTAGGGAGCACATCAGGTAAGCATTAATGAATTATCTGTTTTAATATATTCTTGTTTATCATGGCATTTAAGTATGGTGACATGTTGCAAGAAAGAATCTGACTGTATGCTATAGATATGACAAAACTACTACTGTTATTAATGCATTATTGGAATTTAAAAAGATAGCTTACCAGTCAAGTTGCATACTTTGATGGCATTCTCAACCAGATCTTTGAAGAGACTGAGGACCTTGGCTGGGACAACGTCTCCTTCAATGGCAACGCTGGTATCATGCCACTCCTGGGCACTGTTGCTGAAATTTTCCAGCTCCAGCCACCTCAGTAATTTTTCTGGTTCACGAACTGGAGAATTCAGTTTGGAGCCACTCAATGTATAGTAGCGCCACTGACGGGCTTTCTTTTCCCTATACCCTGATAGTCCTCTGATAGGCACTGAGATCAGGAACAAAGATGGGGTCAGCACCTATAGAATACAAAATAAAAAAAAATGTAGAATATAATTGTCAGGAGCATTACGGAAAACTGGTGAAAATAATGATGAGTTAAAATAACAATCCAAAAATGTGTTTCCATAATGATTCAAATGATAGCCACAACACACCTATCTAGAACACAATTACTGGGACCCACATATCATGCCAGGTCCAGGGAGAATGTTCATCAACTACACCAAGATAGATCACTGATGAACACAGCCTGATCATTCTCAGCCATGTGGAGCTGTTCTATGGAACTGTGTCCATCAAGGCAAAGTATGGACATTAGGGAAAATACCTAGTTTGCAACATTAGCGGAACTAGGAGAAGACCTCCAACTTGCTTGACATGGTGAGGATGCTCACTGGGGCTTTCCGCCTATGATGCACCAGTCACATGACACTAGGTGGAGATGAAGTGGTAGTACCACTACAAGTTGAAGACTATTGTTAGGGTTAGGGAAATGTGGTTTGTTACACACATGATATTTAACAAGGAAAGTGAATAGAAAATGAGATGAATTCATTGTTATAGTAATTCACTTTACTTACTTGTTTATTTAAAAACAGAATCATGAGAGACTCCCCAGAGGGGAGACACAACGGGCCAGTTGATAGTTGCACATCTTTACAATGTGGCAGAAAACTGGAGAAACTTTAGAAATCATATCTGAATTCAGTAGTATTGCAATTAATACATTTCAAAAACAATCATTAGAATATTAATACCAGAAATCATATGATATGTGATGAGAGAGGTGCAGGAATGATTGGGGAGGTTATATAATATTTGGTTCCATGGTGAAAATAAAGGAAACCAATTTTAGAAAGAGATAAGGTTATTACTACAGTAGTCCAGTCTACATTAGAAGAGCCACTAAAGTGATAAGGGGGGTTTTTGGGGGGTTAAAAAATCCATCTACCTGGATAGCTGGGTTGAAAGCACCCTTTCCTCTCAGAAGTGCTGACCATTTAGCCATTAAAGAAGACGGAATCTGATTGAAAGAATAGCAAAAGGAATGAAAAGAGCACAGTAATTATAAAAAAAAACAGAATGATTATGTCTCCATATTTAATACCACCTCTGCAAACCACAAGCTGCAAATTACAGGTCATGACATTATTGCTATGTCCTATATATATATGTAGAAAGCATATTGAGATAGCACTGAATCCCATTCAATCAATGACAGGTTAAGTTTCCATTGTAAACAGTCTGGTAATCAGAGGCTAATTCTGGCTTATTAAAGGACTGCATTGTTAGTTTGACTTCTGGTTGTCTTCCTTCTGCAATCAAATTGTGCATTCAGAATTAATGGCATAACAATTTGATCTGCATGGATGCATTTCAGTTGTACTTTGCTATTATTTAGCTAAAGTACATGTAATTGGCACTGAATAAGCTCATGTGTAAGCAATAATGAACCCAGTTCTCACAAATGCCCACAGAGAACAGGAAACACAGTAGTCACATCAAA
Organism: Polypterus senegalus; assembly: GCF_016835505.1. Taxonomy (NCBI): domain Eukaryota; kingdom Metazoa; phylum Chordata; class Cladistia; order Polypteriformes; family Polypteridae; genus Polypterus; species Polypterus senegalus. The sequence continues at coordinate 59,924,928 of NC_053155.1, forward strand.
GAGGCAGAATAGAGCAAAGGTAAATGAAGTACCTGAGGAGAACTCCATATCATAGAAAAAACCATCAGAGAATATGAGTTCATTTAGTATCCTTATTCCGATGCAAAAAATTTGGAAACTTGAAAAATTGTGTAAGGGTAGGTACTACTCTATTAAGCCTAGCATCACAGCATTTTATATTATTTTGCCCAGGGAGAGTATCGTTAACAATTAAATATTCAGGGCTTTTCAATTTTACGCCTTTAAATGATCAAATTTGTAAAAAGAGACTTAATACTAAACTAGACATTAATGGGTTATTGGTTTCTCCTGGCTGGTATTGGAAAAGCTCTTCTATTGTCAGATTCAATGGACAGCAGAACACCTTCAGCTCTGTTCTGTTCTCTTCAAAGAATATGAAAAGTACCTACTGTCAAAATCATGTCTGTTTGTCTGTCTCATGAAACAACTTGGCTCTGAGTGGACTCATATTGTTGATATTTGATATACTTCCTCAAAAATATTGACAGAAAAGTTAACTTTCCATTGAAATATCTTGAATAGAGTGCACAGAATTTAAAAAAAAATCTCATTTAAAAAAGCATTTAGAAATTTTCATTGTTCATTCTGTGCTAACTCAATTACTGATTTACATTGAGAGAGGTTACATTCTATATTTGTATATTTTTCTCCTTTATTCTGGCAGATCAAATCAGTTGTCAAGCAGAGAAGACCAGACATTTAAAATCCTCAAAGGCATTAATAAAGTAGATCCAGCAACATTGTTTCAGCTTAAGGGTGAATTACGTACTTGAGGACATCAGTCAAAATTAATAGGAAGTGCATTTTAAAACTGAGGCCAGGAAGCACTTCTTTATGCAAGGAACCAACTACTGAAGCATAGAGTGAAAACATGAAACTTAACAACCTTTAAGGAATTTTGGATGAGATGTTGGGACTTCTTAGCTATTAGCTAACTGAATGGACTTGATGGAATGAATGATCTCAACTTATTTGTCAAAATTTCTTATGTTTTGATGTTATTTTAATAGCCATTCCTGATAACAAAACAGATCTCCAACCCAAGTTACTGAGATGGGAGCAGAATCTTGAAACGGCAGCAGTTTTTTGCGCAGCAAGAAAATTATTGTCGCATCAACTGCTTATGCAAACCTTTGCCGCAACAACTTTCTTTTCTGGTGCTTGAAGTCACAGGAGAAAATGAAATGATGTTTGCAAACATAAAAATAAAAAATGCAAGCAAGGAAGGTAGAAAGTCAATTAACTTATTCAGAAGTGAATGGAAGAGGAAAGGAGTTCCTAAGCATGGCTCTGTAAGCTATTGTGCTTAAATTTATGAATAAACTTGTACTCAGTATTTATTTTAATCTAAAGATAACCTCATGGCTGTATTATGTATGGATTATAATGATTCAAAATTTCACTGACACTATAATTTATCAGGAAAGCACCACAATTACCTGCTACCCATTATGGCATGTTGTAGCCAACAAGTTTTACCTAGACAAAATTGATTTTAACTGTCCATCAGTTACTTCTTTCAAATGTTTTATGTTTAAAAGATAAAAATTACAGTTAGCTGTAAACCTTGCACAATCAATAACTAATGATAGGACAGAAAATGTCACTTTGCAATACTTAAATTAACATCTGGTTAGGGTTAGGGTCACAAAGCTATTTCAGTCACTACAAGTCCATTTTTTACTCTGTTTTAACTACTTGATATTGTGAAAATACTATTAGAAAACATGTATTGTATCTACCATAATATTACATATAATTATGTACTATTATAGATTATATTTTTGGGTATTGTTACAATTCTATTTAATAACAAAAAATGTGATATTGGCCTTTTTAAAAAAGTAAATAAATCGAAATGATAAAATGCTTAAAATTTTAAAACATTTTTGACCTTGTCCATTACACATTTGTAATTCCTTGAAACTTAATTATATTTTGTATCCTACTGATTTGCCTTTGGACGATGCTATTCTCAATGTGCTGGATTACTCACTGACACATCCGTTAGAAAACTGGTAAGTCTTAGGCCATTTTTGCTCTTGAAGGACTAGACATTTTGAGGAGGCTCCTTATATACTGAAACATGACTGCCTCAGCTCTTTCACATCACCTTGTTATTTCAAATTGTCACATCAGCATTGGTCCTAAACTACCCTGTTCCAACTTTTATGAAATGTGTTCGAATACAAGACAAAGTAAACTTTTAAAGTATCGGTGTATCATGAGTTCATTAAATCTGAATCTTAAATTAACAGATCTGTTAAGTGCAATACTTGAATCCTATTTCAGAATAAGCATTTTTAAAAAACAATGCAATTGATTAAATAAAACATAAAATACATTGTGTTTATGCTTTTTTGTTTGAATACATTGCGGACAACCAGGCTGGCACCGCCTCCTCAACCCTACACAGACAAGCGTGGGACATAAGTTCAAGGCACACACGATTTATTTTTTTATTTTTTCCTCGTGGGAAATGGCTTCCCAGTTTCCCACAAGCCCAGCACAGTCTTACAGCACAAGATCAAACAATTCTCTTCCTCTCTTCCTCCAATCCTTCAGTCAAGCTTTGTCTTCTTCCTCCTGAATCTGGCTTCTTTTGTACTGCACTCAGAAGTGCTCCAGGTGCTTGATGACCTAATTTTCAGAAGCACTTCTGGATGTGGTGAAAGAACTGCCCAAAAGGGCTCAGCATATCCTGCTGCTGGTGGCACCCATAGATCCCAACACGACTGCACCAAACTCAAATTCCCATGGAGACCTGCGGGAGTCTGAGGCACCGGGGGGCTGCCATCTAGTGTCCCAGGGAAGGTAATGCTCTGGCTACCCTTGATCCCCTGATCCTCCCAATGTGGAGACTTCCCAGCCGGGTAAGCGCCTTGGCCACACACTACAACATTTTAAACTGAAATTACAGATAACCAGTTTTGGTTCTCATTAACATTTTCCATACTGTCCCAGCTTTTTTTGGAATTTGCACTGTAAGACATTAAAAGCATCTGAATGTTACACCTTGCATATATTTTTCTAACTTGTTCAGATACTTTTACTCTTAATACATTAATAAATGTCATTAAACTATAACAAATTTCTTTTCACTCTAATTGACTAATCTTTAGTTTAGAAGGAGCTACACAAGCTAACATTTTCTTTGTGGATGTTATTTTCATATGAAAGTTTAACTATATTGTTTCGATCTTAAATTTTGGGTCTCTCATAATCTCAATAAATTTTAAAATTATATTTTCTATTTAACATTTTATATTTTTCCATTCTTAGCCAGTACCTTTACTGTATTAGCCAGGAAAGGAGCAGAGTACATGCAATTTTACAAGCTCTTAAACATTTTTATTATGTCTCACAGTACAGTATCAGGGATCTGGAAATGAGTCCTAGCTCAGTAATTGTAGAGTTTACTCAACGTTTCTGTGTTTTCTTCAGGTTTTCTAGTTTAATCCCACAAAGTAGTAATATGTCAATGAGCAGGGATGCATACATGAACATGACCTGCAGTAAACTCTACTCTAAAATCTTTGGTCCTTCCTGGGTCTTGTGGCTACAAGTAGGTTTATAAAATGGATGGGTAGACACTTTGAACACAAGACAATAAATAGACCAAATATATAATAATATTTTTGTGTCAGAAATTTCACCTTTTCATTAAATCCTAACAAGTTAACCAGATCAAAAAAATGCTAAAATGTCCATATCCAGATGAATTTTAAAATTACCCATCAATACTGGTTTTTCACAAATTATAAATATGGTCAATAAAGAAAACACCAATGAGTAAGGCAAATAGCACAAGAGGTCTGTAAATCTTACATCTTTTGTTTTGTGTAAGATAACCACCTCAGTGGCTCAATGGATGTAACATCATCACTTAGAATTTTTGCGTTTTAAATTATTAAATTCATTCAAAGTCTGTTGGCTGAACATATGTTTTTATAAATTTGAAAGAAAAACATTTTTGGGTTGGGGTTGAAATCTGTTTTGTTAAGTTCAGCTTGACTGTATGGAATATTATTTTCTTCAAATAAAATAAAAAAAGAAAGAAAGAACATCATAACCATGAATTTCACCATATTTGTGTCTAGATTAGATTAGATAATACTTCAATTTTCCCCAAACACAACATAAGAATTTCTGGCTTAAGTAACAGAGAGCTGCTGCTCTCAATAACAGGATTGTCAAGATAGACCTGCTCAGATTGTATCACAGTTTATATTTATTAAAGTCATTAACATTTGAATACCACATATCCATCTTGCAGTCTTTAACGGGCTTATGAAAAAACTCAATGTCTTCTAAAAGATTAAATTGCATAGGTTCGAAGGTAGATAACTACTTTGTGTCAGTTTTACAGCAACTTTGCTGGACTCACATCTCATTACTCACCTTAATGTTGTCATTGTAGAAGCCAGAATGGGAAATTGACTGAAACCTGCCATCCTTGGCACTAACCTCTGCTGTGAGTTGCTGGATGATTTGCTGCACCTCTTCTACTGTTTTAGAGACTTGGCGATGTCGAAGATCAATCTAAATGGAGAGAGAAAACAATTCCTGTTTTTGCATTGTTATTTTATTCAGTAACTTAATTTTTATTTAATATGGTGCCTTTGATAGTGCTGTTGTGTTTTTGCGTATTTTAGTATTTATAATTTATATCCTTATGGTATGCGTAAAATTAAAAAATTTGTTCTGGTCACACAGTGAAAGAACCTGAAAGGGGGCTGCTTGTTGCAAAATACATTATTCACATGTCTCTTAGTACAGAAGTGATGAAATGTTTTCATTGATTATTTTCAATCATAATGGATGAGTATATCAACTCTCAATTGATAGGTTTTAGTTATTTGGTTTTTTTTTTGTTTGTAAAAGTTTGTCTTTCAATCAGGGAACCACTGTATTCCAACCTGTTGAGTTTCTTTGCATCATTAAAAAGTCTCCAAAATAGTTTATGCCTCAGTATGACATGTACCATTTAATATCCACTTTCTCCATCCAACCGCTTCTTCAGCCTACTCAGTCCAATTTTTAGGGCCACAGTTGACTGAAATCTTTTGTATCAGGAGTGGTTACATTAGTGCACCACACTAACTCATTTATTGTTATGCCTGTTGCAAATATTCAAAGAGCATGTGCAGGACGGCAGCATAGGCAGACAGCAATTCTCTGAATGGCCTGTTGTCTAAAGGGAATGTGAGTAACCGTGAGAATGATGTAAACCAGACCAGGGGCCTCATGTATAACACCGTGCGTAGAACTCGCACTATAACATGGCATAAGCATAAATGCCGAAATGTACTTACGCACAGAAAAATCCAGATGCAGGTATCTGTGCGTATTCCAACTTCCACGTTTTTCCGCTACATAAATCCCGATCAGCATGAAAAGTAACGCTCGTGCAAGCGCTTTATGTAACGCCCCAACTCCTCCCAGAATTACGCCTCTTTGAATATGCAAATGAATATAAATCGCCCTTAAGCTCAGCCTTCTGTGAAAAGACAATGGGAAAAGCACGGGGAAAATATAAGAATTTCAGCGAATACCAAGTGGAGGCAAAGGAAAAACATACTATTTGTTCAAATAAACCGTGGTATAATCAACAAAAGGAAGTTGATCGAGTGACATAGCGTGTTGGAGAAACTTGAAAGCTCACGTTCACAAAATCGCACAGTGCCGGAAATAAAAAGGAAGTCACATATCAAAGTCGCCGTGAAAAGGCGAGTTGTAGCCCACTGTCTGAGTGTCATATGAAAGCTTATTAGGGTACAGAGAAAAAAAGTCACACAGTGGGGAAAAAGCACGAAATGTCAACTTCAATCTCGACATTTCCACTTTAATCACGTCGTTTATTTTGTCATTAAAGTAGAACATCATAAACTTCATCTTAAAATCGTTTAATTAACCAGTTTCTCAGATCACATCATAATTAAAGTAGCACGTTAAATGCTTTGTTTTGTATTTGATCTTCTATGTGCTCTTTGTGTGTGAATCACTACTTGCTTCTTAAACTGGCTCTCTTCCTCCAACTGGACACAGAGTCCATTACATTCGTGACATTACAGCTCTCTGAATAACTAAAATACTGAGATGTATACGTGATATCATTTTTATGATGATAGGAGTTAAAGCACGTTATTAAACATGAGTTTCACGGCGCAGTGATTGTGTGCGACCTTCGATGAAATAATTTATTGCAGCAGTACTCAGGGCTCTCTAGGCTTGTGGTGGCACTGGGCAGAGGAAGAATCAGTGGCTCCTTCGCCAGTAAGGTAGCTTATGCACGGTGGATGGCCACGTCCGTTGCAGACACTGCATAGCCGCCTCGTGCTCATGACACAAACATTTAACTTTTGCCGAAATTTGTCGCTGCGTTTTTAGCTGTGTTGTTATTTTCCCTTTCTGTTTTATATTCAATATATATTGGCGTAGCCGCCACTGCAGTCCTTGCTTTTCTTTCCCCAAATACCCAATCACCACACAATCAGCTCTGTAATAGAAGTTAAGCCATCTGTAAGCTTAGAGTGCCGATTCTTCAAAATGTTTAAGGAACATTGAAATATCTTCGTATGTTTAATTATTCTATCCTTCACGACACTCCCAGTGAAGAATATAGATTATTTAAATGAAGTTAAAGTTTTATCTGTATAATATAATAAACATATTTTGCTGCATTTCACCTTAAAAATGATATCGTCATCATATGTAAATACGCGCTTTATAAAGTGGCTCAGGTTGTGCGATATTATAACTGTAGTGCAAGTTTACAGTGGGGTGATTGTACTTATAAGTACAAACAGTTCTACAAGGAGCAATTGATTGAGTGCGTTTATAGTTCTTAGGATGAAACTGTTTCTGAACCGCGAGGTCAGGAAAGGCTTTGAAAAGTTTTGCCGTGGCTGAGGCAGTGTGTCCGTGAAGCTGTATACCGATAATTCTCTTTGCGATTCACACTCAGATACAGTGATATAAATACTCTGAGTGGTGTAGTGAGAGTAATATGGAAAAAGATGATCCGCTGTGGCAACTCCTAACGGGAGGAGCTGAAAGAAGAAGAAGAAGAAGAAGGTGCAGTGAGAGTAACAACGCTAAAGCAGTTATGGTATTTGGAATACTATGGCTATTCCCTGGACCATTATATTGTTACAAGTTAATTACAATCAGATGCATTACACTAATAAACAATATGCGGTTAGTTTCAGTGTATTTATAAAGCTGCGTAGGGAAAATAAGGTGTAACCACATAGGAACAGTAGCATTGCTTTGACTCTGGGTGCCGCCAGTCTGAAAAACCGAGCGGAGAACTTGCGTACGACAAGGTATGAGGTACTGTGGAAAAGTGCGTGGCTTTACGCCAAGTGAAGGTTTTATACATCGTGATTTGAACGTGGAAAAGTTCTTACACAACATTTCTGTGCATACGCACCGTTTATACATGAGGCCCCAGGAGATGTAAAGTATGTATGTTTGAGAAACTGTAATGAGAGTCAATTGCTAAAACACAGGGAGGCCAAAAAACTCAAGAGCGAAACCATAAGTGAAACCAGGATAGTCAGTGTTCATGAATTAGAAGTTGTGTTATCACTAAAATCAAGATGCTAAAATTGGAAATAAAGTTGAGAAGTGAAATGCTATGAGCTGTGAACCAGAAGACACTAAGAGCGCAAACACTGTAATTGTTGTACGGATGAATTTGTGATCTCAAACGCTGCACTGAATGCCATTCAGGGTTTTAAAGCAAAGCATCTATGATGACGGGGGCAACCCCTAACATCAATGAATTGTGTCACAACAGAGCAACAGGAACACATTATTTAAAACAAGAAAAAAAAATTAGCAAAGTGTCCAAATTTGAAAAAGACTTATGGCAAACTTAAGGTCACCAAGAAACTTCACTTGCATAATAATATTTTGTAAAATGTGAAGACTGAAAACATACATTGACACATCCAGAGATTCAAACTCAGCCTCTGGAAGCTCTAACAAAGGTTCTTTAATGTCTTTGGTACCATACCAAACCGTCAGGTATAAGAGATACTTTAAATATATACAGTTTGATTGGATGGTGTTGTGGAAGACAAATGTTCTCTTCGTTCCCTTGTACTAATTCATGTCTGAGAAGTAAGCTTTACAAAAATATGTAATAGCATGCTTTGTTTTAGCAAACAGAAAAATATTTGTGCAAACAACTCAAGGTCTGAGCATTCCACACATGAGTCTGCCTTATCACGTTTTCCCTTAGCTTACATCTGAACGCCATAACAAAAGGAGCCAAGAAATCAAATTGCATAAGGGACATTGAAGGGGCTCAAGGATTGTGTATAATAAAGTGTTGACTGTTGCATTTTATAATGATATTAAATTACGCATTCTAGGGGTATAAAACTGGACCCCACCCAACAGACGGGGTTCAGAAGAGCCCTGACGCTGTCATGTATATTTGATTGTCTGCTTTTCTGAAACTCTTCTCACTGTGACTCTGAAAAATAAAGCTGCTTTATAACCACACCTGCTGTCGGGTCTGAGTTTTCGTCCACAGTGTCAAACGTTTGTCAGGCCTGATTGAAGAAATTAACAGTTTATTGCATTTCAGAATATTTTAAAACAGGAGGGTTAAATTGATAATTGATCAAATGCCCTATGTCTAGTCCTTCTTACTCTCTTTATTATTGTATTTTTTAATTATTTTATTTTGTTAAGTTATTCAAAAGAGTTCATTGCTTATGTTGATATCTAGCATTCTGTGAAAAAACTTGTGACGGATATATTGTGTTTTCACAGAAAAGTAACAACTTTAAACAAGCTTATGTTTATTTTATGAACATTGCATGTTACAGTATTCTCAGTTACATCTGGTCATTAAAATGTATTGTTTCACAAAAATGATCAGGCAACATATTGTGATAAAACTTTTCAAATTATATACTGTATGAGAGCTAGTGCAAAGGAAACCTAATCCAAAGCCTAACTCATCTCTCTGAATTAAAATTTCAAAATGTAAAAATAAAGATCTAATAACAACAACAACATTTATTTATATAGCACATTTTCATACAAACAGTAGCTCAAAGTGCTTTACATAATAAAGAATAGAAAAATAAAAGACACAATAAGAAAACAAAATAAATCAACATTAATTAACATCGAATAAGAGTAAGGTTCTTTGGCCAGGGGGTACAGAAAAAACAAAAAAACTCAAGACGGCTGGAGAAAAAATAAAATCTGTAGGGATAATAAAATTTAAATCAGGTTCACTGAACTGAAAGCTGTGACAAGACAAACTAGCATTACTGCCATCTCTTAACAGGCTTGATCTAATCTGGGAGAGTCTAAGCTTAGAGAATCGATTACACAAGACAAGAAAAAATATTTTTTGGTAAACATCAGAGACCATAACACACTTTTCTAAATCAGTTTTTCAAGCTGATTTCAGATCCGCATTCAGTCTTTTGCAGTCACATCAACTTTTTGAGTTATTGGTAATGTTACTTTACAGTGTACTTGCATGTATAGCTGTGCTTGAAAGTTTGTGAACCCTTTAGAATTTTCTATATTTCTGCATAAATATGACCTAAAACATCATCAGATTTTCACTTTCAAGTTTCAAGTCCTAAAAGTAGATAAAGAGAAACCAGTTAAAAAAATGAGACAAGAATATTATACTTGGTCATTTATTTATTGAGGAAATGATCAAATATTATATATTTGTGAGTGGCAAAAGTATGTGAACCTCTAGGATTAGCAGTTAGTTTGAAGGTGAAATTAGAGTCAGGTGTTTTCAGTCAATGGGATGACAATCAGGTGTGAGTGGGCACCCTGTGTTATTTAAAGAACAGGGATCTATCAAAGTCTGCTCTTCACAACACATGTTTGTGGAAGTGTATCATGGCAGGAACAAAGGAGATTTCTGAGGTCCTCAGAAAAAGAGTTGCTGATGCTCATCAGACTAGAAAAGGTTACAAAACCATCTCTAAAGAGTTTGGACTCCACCAATCCACAGTCAGACAGATTATTTACAAATGGAGGAAATTCAAGACCATTGTTACCCTCCCCAGGAGTGGTCGACCAACAAAGATCACTCCAAGAGCAAGGCATGTAATAGTCGGCGAGGTCACAAAGGACCCCAGGGTAACTTCTAAGCAACTGAAGGCCTCTCTCACATTGGCTAATGTTCATGTTCATGAGTCCACCATCAGGAGAACGATGAACAACAATGGTGTGCATGGCAGGGTTGCAAGGAGAAAGCCACTGCTCTCCAAAAAAAACATTGCTGCTTGTCTGCAGTTTGCTAAAGATAACGTGGACAAACCAGAAGACTATTGGAAGAATGTTTTGTGGACGGATGAGACCAAAATAGAACTTTTTGGTTTAAATGAAAAGTGTTATGTTTGGAGAAAGGAAAACACTGCATTCCAGCATAAGAACCTTATCCCATCTGTGAATCATGGTGGTGGTAGTATCATGGTTTAGGCCTGCTTTGTTGCATCTGGGCCTGGACGGCTTGCCTTCATTGATGGAACAATGAATTCTGAATTATATCAGAGAATTCTAAAGGAAAATGTCAGGACTTCTGTCCATGAACTGAATCTCAAGAGTAGGTGGGTCATGCAGCAAGACAACGACCCTAAGCACACAAGTCGTTCTACCAAAGAATGGTTAAAGAAGAATAAAGTTAATGTTTTGGAATGGGCAAGTCAAAGTCCTGACCTTAATCCAATCAAAATATTGTGGAAGGACCTGAAGCGAGCAGTTAATGTGAGGAAACCCACCAACATCCCAGAGTTGAAGCTGTTCTGTACAGAGGAATGGGTTAAAATTCCTCCAAGCCGGTGTGCAGGAATGATCAAAAGTTACCGGAAACGTTAAGTTACAGTTATTGCTGCAAAGGGGGGTCACACCAGATACTGAAAGCAAAGGTTCACATACTTTTGCCACTCACAAATATGTAATATTCGATCATTTTCCTTAATAAATAAATGACCAAGTATACTATTTTTGTCTCATTTGTTTAACTGGTTTCTCTTTATCTACTTTTAGGACTTGAGTGAAAATCTGATGATGTTTTAGGTTATATTTATGCAGAAATATAGAAAATTCTAAAGTTTTCACAGACTTTCAAGCACTACTGTAGTTTTTACTAAAATGTAATCACCAATGAATTAAATATTTGAATATCTTCAGTGCAAAGTCAAATAGGCACACACTGTGGTATAGATATACTGAATAGTATCAGTCAGCTATCACTGTTTCTTCAAAAACTCTTAGATTAGTTTTTTATTTTTTATTTTTTTTGCCTACACTGTGTCTGGATTGACACGGTACAGCATCCAGCCGTAGTCAGCCATCATACCCTCATTCCAGAAACCTTGGTAGTGATGTTCCATTTTCTCCTGGTGAAAACATTCTCCTAACTCATCAATCACCATACCAAGACTTTCTGAAAAGTGCTCTAGATGTGAGTGCAAGAAGTGTATTTTCAATGACATGCAACATCCCAGTTTCTGGTATGAATCAAGCAGATTCTGAACTCCTTCCTTGTATGCAGGAGACTTATGGCTACCCAGAAAGATTTCACAAAGCCACTTGAATGCCTCCCAAGCTTCTAGCTCAGCTGCAGAGAGAGACTGCTTTAAAACCATCATCCTACAAAACAGACCTCTAAATATCCCTTCTAACAGATGACATGTAGAGCCCAAAATTTATCCTGGTCACCAAGTGGACAGCCGAAGTACAATGTTTATCTTCTTAAGATCTGTGGTAATTGGATGAAATTGTGCTTTCGTCTTGAATAAACCACACACTTAACAGAAACTGTCTGGATGATTAATACAATTTCTAGGCATGATAACAACTGAAATCAATCACAGTTAATGCTGTCTGTAGCTTAAAAATACAGACAACTCTTGTAATATGCTTAGGCTAATTATAATAAATATCATGCAATATATAATTAGCTTAATCATAAAAACTATATATGCTAGAAAAAAGCTAAGCACAGACTTGAAATCAGCATTCACATTACAAAACCACATTACATTATCTTTGATGAAAATGGCCTGTTGACCCGTGTTATTAAATCAGCATAATGCAGTGTAATCCATTGCAGGGCCATAGGAAGAAATACATGTGTTAGACATTAATGTTGTGTTCATCTGTTTTCATTTAGTGAAGTTCATTTCATACAGTACATCATGACAAAGCAAACATAAATATCTTTCAGAATTTAAGTATTACATATATTTAAGTAGGCAGCATGGTGGCACAGCTGTTGCCTGCAGTAAGGAGACCTGGGTTCGCTTCTCAGGTTCTCCCCGTGTCTGTGTGGGTTTCCTCTGGGTGCTCCGGTTTACTCCCACAGTCCAAATCCTAAATTGTCCCTAGTGTGTGCTTGGTGTGTGGGTATGTGTGTGCCCTCCAGTGGGCTGGCGTCCTGCCCGGGGTTTGTTCCTGCCTTGCACCCTGTGCTGGCTGACTGACTGACTGATGACTGATATTATTAAGTAGGCTAAGCAAAGATGAACTGACTTGTAAAATTAATTTAAATTATAACATTTGAACAATTAAATACTGTAACAGAATACATTTTCAGGTAGAACAAAGCAGGTTTATTTATATAACGCATTTCTTACCAATAGGCAATTCAAAATGCTTTACATTAAATGACTAAAATACAATAAAATGAAACAAATAAAATGAAAACAGTAAAAGATAATGCAGTAGTAGTTTAGCGAAAATCATTTTTTAAAGCTCATGGATCAACCACAGGCACAAAAAAAATTAAAATGTTTATAATTCAGATTTTAAAGCAGCAACTGATGGGGCATATCTGACATCTTTAAGTAGATTGTTTCTCCGGGTGGCATCATGGCTACAAGCCATTTCACCCTGTTTAGTTCTAGCTCTGGGTACAATCAAAGAGGTCTATTTGGTGTAAATTCAACTAACATCTCTGATATGCTTAGGGCCTAAGCCATTCATACACTAACCCAATTCGACCCTGTAGCTTGGTCACGTTCAAGTTGAAAGCAAGTAGAGGTGTGTTTTAAAGCATTTTTCTACCTGATTGTAATAATTTAAGTAATGACGACAGAGAGTCTGACATGCTGAATGGCTTTTTAAGTCAGTAGGTTTTGAACATAATGTGTATATTTTACTAGGAGCCAATATAACTAACCAAGGCTACAGAAGTTGTATTCATTATGTTTAGTCCTTGTTAGAACTCTGGAAGCAGCATTTTAAACTTGCTGCATTTGGGTAATAGAGTTCTTCAAGCAAAGAGACCAGGAAAGTGAACTGCTGTAACCATGTTGAGAGGTGATGAAAGTATGACCGTGTGTTTGTCAAACAAAGAACCCTGGCAATTTATTATAAGAAAACAAACTCATCTATTGCATTGGTGGAATTCAAAACTTAAGAGTGTTGTCATTAATAATCCTAAACCCAGTATCACTGAAACTGAGTCAGGCATAACTTTGCAAGAGCCAAGACCTAGTAAAGAGGACTCAAGTTGTTAATTAAATAAACATTTCATAACTACAAACTGGTTAGGCACAGTGCTGAATTGGTCTGTGATATTATAACTACATTTTTAAAGACTTAAACAGGTTTTTGCACAATTTCCTTACACTTGATTTGTGTTTACAAAGCATAACTGTGTCACTAGGTTAGGCATTAATAAAATTTGCAGCATTGTTTCCATTCGTCCAATCATTTTGATTTTTATTTTACTTTAGTCAAGTCAACAGTGGGTACAAATCTGGAGAAAGGCCAAGGTAGGTGCACTGTCTCTGAACACATCTACAATTGGGGTAATTTAGAACCAGTCAACTGATTTAGCACAAATTATTTAGAGAAGTGTAAGAAGAATAGGAATAATAGGAGAAAAGCATGAGTACAGAGAGAACATGCAAACTCCATGCAGATAGTGGCTGCATTCAGATGATACGCCATTGGCTCACTCATCTTTAAAAAGTATTTTTCTGCTGTGCATTTAGTCATTGCACACAGAAGTACAAATTTTATTTCTGGTTGTATATGGAAGAAAATGCTTTTATTTGATAATAGGCCATTCAGGATTGTGGTTAATATGGAAATAAAGTTTCTCTGATTAAAATGTTATTTTTTTTTAGCATTTACCACTTGAAAAATTAAATCTCAATGTTATTTTATTACATGATAAGTAAAGCATAGTGGCAAAAACACTAGTGCTGCTCCCTTATAACTATATGGTCCACGGTTAGAATTCTAACCTGGACACTGTCTACGTGTTTTTCTCCTTTTGGACACTTCTTTCCTTGTTTATTTTTAATAAATGGATTCCCTCATTTGTATTCTTAGTATCACTTTGATACATTGTGTTCTTTAAGATACAATCTAACATAAAATGCAGCATAGATCTAATTTCCTAATTGTCCTATACTGCTCACTAGAACAATATATTTAACTGGTTTAAATGAAACAAAGAGTTTTGAATTAAACTTTATTGATCAATAATCAACAAATCATTTACTTCATTGAAAGTGAAACAAACAATGAAAAACCCAACTCATCCGAACAAGGAACCAATATCTAATTCATATTTCAAACTAGGCCCCTGCTCACTTTGCTCGTCCACCCCCTATCCTGGGGTGCGCTACATGCCAGCCACTTCTCGCATCTGCCACTCACGTTGTGAAGAGTGGGGCTGAATGCATGGAGATGCGGTTGGATCAGCTGCTGGCTTGCTGCCGTACTGTGTGACTGTTCGAACATTTAAAAGCCTGTACAGCAGCTGTCCTTTTGTCTCACTACCTTGTCTTGCAGGATGTTAAAGTGTCTCAGAGAAAATCACGTTTCGTCTCCTTCCAAAATTTTTTTTTTATAATAGACAGATAAGAAAAATAAACTCCTTGTCTTCAACTATACAGATTGTCTCATGAACACACCATCTTTTCCACAAATGAATTTACATTTAATTTCCTGAAATATTCTTATCATGTCACAATGCCTATTGGACTTGACTTTCTCTTTTCTTGACATATAAACAACCAGCTTGGCCTGTCCAATGAGGAAATTCCCAATTCAACATTCCTTCTGATTATTCTTATTGCCGGTAACACCATAAACAAATGCACATTCAATAAAAGGCAAGTTAAGTACACCAAAAACAGAGTTAAGTCTACTACAGAAAGGAAAACAGTGGGAGACGCGCTCTCTCTCTCTCTCTCGCTCTCTCTCATTCTCCACAGAAAGGACATTTGCTGTAACTGAAGGATCAATTAGTGAGACTAAGAATTAACAAGAAAGAAAGAAAGAAAGATTGTCATCTATAGTCAGTGAGATGCAGCTAAATTATTTATAGCACAAGCAACTACTATATTTAAAGTCAGATTGGTTCACTTATGTACACTGACATATTCTCAAGCCTGCCTTGGCCAGTTCAGGGTTGCTGTGGGCCAGAGGCTTATTGCAGCAGCCCTGGACAGGGTGCCAGTTCTTCACGGAGCCAATGCACTTGTACACTGTATTTGAGATATTTAACTATAGCAACCTAAAAAATATTGATAGTATACAATGATTTTCTTAATTACGGTTGCAACCATGGCAAATTAACTAATTCTCAGTGTCCACAGAGTGGAGACTAAACTGACAGCCTGATTCTTTACTGTCCACTGTCTTAGTTCCTAGACCATGCAACCCACTGAAAAGCTGAAATAAAATTGACATTGAAGTATCTCTAACTGCTTTCATTCTGGTTTTCAAAAGTATAAAAACTGAGAGAGATTTTGAAATAGTTACCTACCTGGCTCTGTAAATAGTTGTTCAAGTCCTCTTCTGTAAAATCATTCATTTTTCAATGCATGTGCGCTCATGTCCCTTATTTCTTAAAAGTTAAATAGTTAGCGTAGTTTGCCACAACAATAAAAATGACGTTAAGAAAGTTAATAACCTCTCAGCGTCCTCTCACTTGTCATCACTGCTCTGGCAGTTGTGTTTGTATTTACGGTAAACAGTGAAGTCCCTGCTGAAACTAGCTCATCCAGGCAGTCAATATTTCTACCCCCAGTTCCCTACCCATGATGCCCTCTGCTACCCATTGGAAAGCACTTAGCTTTTCCCTATTGATTTTAAAATATCAAGTGTAAAATAAAACTGTGTTCTGTTAGCAACTGTCACAAATGAAAGTCAGTTATATAATAATACTTTCATACTAACTCCTCAATATCTGTTCTGATGGAGATATTTTGCACAAAATGTTGACTCCATTAAAATACATTTTTTGTAACTGAGCTGATCAAATTTACAGTTACAGTTCATTCACTTTCAAATGTTTCTTGGTGGCCACTATATGAAACATCCATCCATTATCCAATCCGCTATATCCTAACTACAGGGTCACGGGAGCCAATCCCAGCCAACACAGGGTGCAAGGTAGGAAACAAACCCTGGGCAGGGTGTGCGCACACACACACACACACACCCTAGGGACCATTTAGGATCACCAGTGCACCTAACCTGCATGTCTTTGGACTGTGGGAGGAAACCGGAGCTCCTGGAGAAAACCCACGCAGACACAGGGAGAACATGCAAACTCCACGCAGGGATGACCTGGGAAGTGAACCCGGGTCTCCTAACTGTGAGGCAGCAGCGCTACCCACTACGCCACCATGCCACCCTATATGAAACAATCAATGCCAATATTGTTTTGGAAGTATGAAAGTTACATTATGTGTAGTTTTGTTTAGCCAAGTTAAAGTATGATATTTAATGGAAGTGTTACAAAGAGTATACTGCATATGCATGAGAAGATAAGCATGACACAAGAAAGTGGATGTAACACATGACTGTCTTGTCATTAAACTTTTTTCACTACAATTATAAAAATATGAATAAAACTAGCACTAATCTATTTATAATAATTTATACTACAGAAAATATAAGAAGTTTCCAAATCATTTGTTTCATGAAAAACACCACCAGTTGCCCTAATAAATTAGAAATGATATTCTTTCAGTTTAATAAATGAATTGGCTGGTGAGGTAGAGAAGCAACTAAAAGAACTGACATTTTAACTATAATTTTCTGAAAATCAGCTTATAAATATTCCTTACTTTCCCCAAGCGCATCCATTGTAGGCATAGAACTTGAGCTGCACACTGCAGTATATGTCACTGTAACCTGACAAGACTTTGATGGTGCTGTGGCTCTGCATAGCTCCCTGGGGCTGTGTCGATAACATCTGCTTCTGCAAGGATGCCAAGTCAAATTGAGCTGTTTACATTTTGTTATTTGCCATAATGTAATGATCAGAAGAGTTTACAGCATTCGTCTACTCAGTCCAGTGACTGTGTATGTCCTTTTCCTGGGCTGCTCTTTCTGTCATTCTTCTTCTTCTCTTTCTCTCACTCAGTCTCCTTAAGCACCAACAACACACCTTTGTCTTAGGGAGCTTTGATTTTATAGCCCTTTTGAATCTGGTGGCACCACGTGGATAGATATATCTAAATAAACTAAATATTAGTTTACAAGGCAAACAATACTGCTTAGCTGGAATGCAATCACAGAACATTATGTGATACATTGTCATTCATAGCCAAATCTGTACTTCACATTTTACATAAATTTCAAATTAGTTTTAAATTTCAAGGCTGTGTGAACATTGAAAACAAATCAAAACAAGAATAACAAATATTTTGTTAAAAAATGTTACAGAGATGTATGATTTCTATTCCAATTGTAAGAATCACTCATCTAAACCATCATGATTATACAGTAATCTTTCCGGCCTCAGCTGTTTCTTTAAATATAGTGAGCTCAACCTAATTCATAGCAGTCCTTGCTTAGAATTTATAGCCCCATAACACCCTCAATCAATTCAGATTTCTTATTTATGCAAACCCAATGAATGTGGCACAATCGTGAGATTTCTTAGCTAATTTATTAGCCAGATTTACTTTGCACTAAATCACTTTGATTATATCATTGTACATTTCCATAATGAGGCCCATTAGTTGTGTCAATATTGGCTTGCCAAAAGGAATCATCTTCTTTTAGAGTGATCCAAATTACCATTCCAATAACAAGCTCAACTGTACACAAGGTCATAGCTGAATATGCTGTATATAGTAAAGCAGTACTTTGCCAAAGTAATCATTTTCAGTTGTATTGTCCAGATTATATTACAATCTCTGAAATAAATCTTTGAATAAGAAGCAAAAAAGGGTACTAAATGTTATATCCATCAATCCCTTTACAAAAATGTGCCTATTTATCCATTTATTTATATTATATATATATATATATATATACAGTAACAAGGCACTATATGGGCGCCTGACCCGACACAGTCTCACACCGGAGGCACGTAAAAAACCAAGAAGTTTTATTTTTCTTCACCTGTGGGGCATGTCTTCCCCGTGACCCCCACAGGCACAACACAGTCTCAAAACCCCACAAGTAAAGCACACAAGCAAAAAGACTCTTCCTCTCTTTCACCACCACTCCTCATGGCAAGTGTAGTCCTACTCCTCTCGACTCAGACTATTGATTGGTGGCTGCTGGCTCCTTTTAAAAGGCACCCGGAAGTGTTCCAGGTGGTTGACTGCCAAGTTCCGGCTGCACTTCCAGGTGTGGCAAATACACTGCCCATACGGGCTCAGGAGTCCCAGCTACAGCACCCCCTGGCAGCACCTGCAGGACCCAAGAGGTCTGCACCCAACTCCAATTCCCATGGAGCCCTGCAGGAAACCGAGGCACTGCTCCAACCCAGGAGGGCTGCCATCTAGCATCCAGGGGGAGATATTGCACAGTCCATGGCTGCTCCCCCTGAACATATAGTGAAGCGGTGCCCCTCTCTCAGCTGAGCCCCGTGGGGCTTAGTGGCCCGTCCCACGAGGACTGGTCTTCTCCAGGATGGGGAGTTGCCATCTTCCGGTCCACGGCACTGCCCTGTGGAAACAAAAGCAACAGATCTGGGGGTGTTGCCCCAACGTCCACGCACTTTGGACGTCCTCTCTGGACAACACCACCAGCCGTGACCACAGCGGCCGCAGTTATAGCAATGCCACTCCCCTCCGGTGCGATCCCTGTGGGACCGGAAGCAGGATGGAAACTGTATATATATTGTGACCGGTGTCACCACTCTTAATAGAAACACAGCTTCTATTCAGTAACTCCCTCTTGAGCAGTATTTCAATGGGAAACAAACACACACTTACCCGTCCCCTTTGCGGGATCAGCTGAAGGCTTCCTAGTTTTTCGTATGAGGCTTGGAACATCTAAAAGACCAAGCCCCAGCCAACCTAATGACTCACTCTCCTGTCCTCTCTTCCTCAGGCTGCCTCTGCTCCAGTTGCTGCCTCCGAGCCACTAGACCCGCTTGATGAGGAGGACTTTGTGTTCATATAATCTGGAGATGGGAGCTGAAACGTGAAGTTTGACAGCTTCTTCCTGTGTGCTTTTCAGCTGTTGACAAACCCCGAATGGATAAGCTCTTGTGTTTGTACCTGCCAGATCAGCAATAAAGATATTCCTTGGAAACCTGTTCCTTTTTCTAGTCTCCTGTGCAACTTAGTGACGCAAACTTGACTATATATACAGTATACATTTTATATAGTATCTGCCAAATAATACAAAGGGTACACGACACGTGTTTCACCCTTATAGGGGCTCGTTAGGTGTACACACCTTTGCATTCCCTTGAGAGGATCGAACCTCAGACGTCAGCGCCTGAGTTGAAGCCTCTGACATTGCGTGTCACAGTGGCTGCTTCACTTATGTGACAGACAGAGATGGGGACAAGTCGCATATGATCAAGTCCAAGCAAGTTTCAAGTGTTAACCATCAAGTCTCAAGTCAAGTCTCAAGTCACAGTTAAGACAAATCAAGCAAGTCAAGTCAAGTCAAGGGTTACCCTAAGCAAGTCAAGTCGAGTCCTGATAAGTTTCAAGCCAAGTCAAGTCAAGTTGCAGTACTAAAACAAACAGAGGTTAAATTTTCGATACATTTATTTTTGCACAGAAAAATTTTTACAGAAAAGATGAACTTATATACATATATTATGTATCTTATTTGCATTGCTATATTTAAATTATATGCATATCTGTACTACATTAATATCTGATAATAAAATTGTGTTGCTTACACAAAATGTTTAAAACTAAGAAATCCAGTCTAAAATGTATAATGCAATTCAATCTGAAAGGATTAGTTTACTTTGACAACAACAATGTACAGATAATGTACTCACCCCCTTGTCATCCAATATGTTCATGTCTTTCTTTCCTCAGTCATAAAGAAATTGGTTTTTTTTTTGTTTTGAGGATAACATTTCAGGATTTCTGTCTATATATAATGGATATGTATGGCGCCCCGAAGTTTGAACTTCCAAAATGCAGTTTAAATGCAGCTTCAGAAAGCCCGAAATGATTGGTTATTTTCCAAACAAATTGACAATGTATATACTTTTTAGCCTCAAATGCTGGTCTTGTCTCCTCTCTGTGCAGTCTGTGTGATTCGGGTAAATACAGTTAATAGATGTCAAAAAAACAACAATCTCTTTTATATCTTTAATGTCAAAAACATTCTGCAATGCTGTTTTTACCTTTTTTTGTAAAGGGCATTTGAGCTTCTATACATGTTAACTGTGTAAACACTGTGTCTGCACTTTTGCTGCAATCTAAGACTGTATTTACCCGAATCACACAGACTGCGCAGAGACAACACAAGACCAGCATTTGAGGTTAAAAAGTATATAAATTGTCCATTTGTTTAGAAAATAACCGATTGTTCCGCTAGATAAGACTCCTCCTCCTCGGCTGGAATCATTTAGAGTCTTCTGAAGCTGCATTTAAACTGCATTTTGGAAATTCAAACTTCGGGGTGCCATACATATCCATTATATAGAGAGAAATCCTGAAATGTTTTCCTCAAAAAAACATTTTCTTAATGATATGTACTATATGTACTGACAGAATGTAAGACTTAAGTATTTATACAGGCTATGAACCTTATAAATTAAAGTATTGTGACTGAAGATTTATCTAATATGTTTTATATATGATGCTTTAATACTTATGCTGTCCATTATAAGGCACAGTAGGGGATTTATCCACTCTTTTTAATCTAACGTTAGTGATGAATCTCGTTAATTAAAATGAACGGATCTTTTTCATTTCAGCAGAATATAAATATAATGTACAAAGTATGTTAATATAGCCCAGTGATGAAGTTATGAAGCTTAATAGTCATCTCTACGGTGGACGCGTAATATACACGTTTCATACATAATATATAATCTGGTATATTTGTTTTCTATTTGAACTGGTTTCATTGTTATACAGCACACAACATTTTGTTGTTATTGTGAGTGTACACAAAAAAATTATAGAGACTTAACGTAACCGATTCGAACGATGAAATTATTCTTGTCTGTATGACCAAAAAGTTTTGAACGAGTTATTGAAGGAGAAGTGATTGCACCGACGCTTTCATCTTAGATTTTCATGCAGTATAATGTTACACGAGCTGCCATTCAACTAACCACACGCAGTCAGTCCATACAAACGCTTGAAAATGCGCACATTTAATATAGACATCATAGTTTACATGTAATATCGAGAAGCCCTTTTATTTCAAGTTGCACTCAACATTAAAATGTGGCTACACCACTGGTAACGTTATAGCGTTTTATTTATGAGATGATTATCACATTTCTGATAAAAAAACATGCAACCAAGGCTAAATTATGACAACCAGAAAAGATTAATTTAATTAATTAGTAATCGTTTTATTAAATTGACTATAAAGAATTCGACTTTCTTACCTTTCCTTGTGGTTTTTGAAGTGCCGGATGAAATTTGATGTTGTGGTTGTCGTGTCTGATACTCTTGCGTTGCATTCTCTGCATCTGGCAAATCTTTTTTTGTTAGTACGGTCTAGTTCAAAGTCCTTATAGCCAAACGTGACTATATGAGGAGCTCGATTATTGTCTGCCATGTTTGGCGCAGTTTGAGTTCTGCAGCGTTCTTCTTCTTCTTCTTCTTGGTAACGTTAAAAGTTGTGCACCAATTATGGTGCTGCTGAGTCATAATTATTTTATTAAATTATTTTATTTTATTAAACAAATTATATTTAATTATATTTAAAAGTTCAAGTCATTGTCGAGTCTTCCACTTTAAGTCAAGTCAAGACTCAAGTCACTTACTCTCAAGTCAAAGTCAAGTCAAGTCATTTTCTTACTTCAATCAAGCAAGTCTCAAGTCCTGAAAATTGTGACTCGAGTCTGACTCGAGTCAAGTCATGTGACTCGAGTCCCCCATCTCTGGTGACAGAGACCTGAGAGGATGTGATGGATGTTGGCCGAATGGCTGACCAACCACAAGCATTACCCTCAGTAAGAGAGAAAAACTTGTCATGTACTCTTTTTATTATTTTGCAGATACTTTATAACATATCTGTGATCTGCTTCTCACATCTGGCTGACCAACCACAAGCGTTACCTGATAGGTACCCGCCACCCAAATAAACAGATTGCGACTCCAACCTAAGGATATAAAATCAAGAAAAAGATGAAGCAAAGATTCATTGCAAGTCTCCAAGAAACTTTCTTTTTTCCAGAGTAAAGAGTTTTAATTCTCTTTACCTGTGCAAGCAGGACACATCCTTTTCTCTTGATATATTGTACACTCTTCTCTAAACAGCTCATAGCACTGCAAGGTCCTATTTGTACTGTTGGGTGGGGACCAGAAATGCGCAAAGTACTCCAGATGCAGCTTTACTAGCACATTGTAGAGTTTGAGGACACAACCATAGTCTTTCACAACAGGCACATTTAGTGCTACAACCTGATCTAACAAGCATGTACAATGCCTATGGAAGTGTATATTGTTAATACAACACTGCATCACAATGGATTTAATTGGCTTTTTTTTAAACTGATCAACAGAAGAAGATTATTTAATGTAAAAGCGAAAACAGATCTCTGAGAAGTGGTCTAAATTTTTATAAAATACAAAACAGCTGATTTTATAAGTATTCAACCCCTAAACGGGCGTAGCCCATTGCTTTTAAAAGTCTCACTTAAATGGAGATCACCTGTCTGTAGTCAAGGGCTTTCAACTGATTGCATTATAAATGCATCTTATCTAGGAGGTCCAACATCTAATGGAGTCAGTATCATGGCCTAACCTACATAATGAAGACAACAAAAGAGAACGCACCAAGAACTCCATGAAAAATTGACTGAAAAGTACAAACCAGAGGACAGAGATAAGAAAATATCCAAGTCACTGAATATCTCTTGAAGTCCACTTAAAGCAACCATTAAGAAACGGTGGCTCAGGTGTAAACATACCTAGAGCATGCCATCCACAAAAACTGAGTGATCATGCAAGAAGAAGACTACTGATTGCGGCTAACAAGAGACTCTCAATGAGTTGCAAGCAACAGTGCCTGAGATTAGGGATACTTTGCAGATAACAATTGTTGCCTGGGTGCTTCACCAGTTTCCTCTTTATGGGAGAAAGGCATAAAGAAATCTACTGTTCAAAAAACGTACAGAACGTATATAAGAAATTCTGAAGTCAGCTGGAAGAAGGTTCTAGGAATTGCTTAAATAAAAATTGAGCTTTTTAGGAATCAGACTAAATGCCATATTTAGCATTACACAAATTTTGCACCTAATCAAAAACATGTCATCCCACTATAAAACACAATGATGGCAGCATCATGCTGTGGGGCTGCTTCTCTGCAGCAAGTTCTGGAAGGCTTGTGAGGGTAGGTGGGAAAAAGAATGCAATAAAATTCTGTAAGCCATGAAGGAAAACCTCATGCAGTATTCAAGACACACACACTGAGGGAGAAGGTTTGGTTTCCAGCAAGACAAGAACACCAAGTATCAAGCTAAAATTGCACAGGAATGGCTTAAAAACAATAATGTGTCACACATGCATGCTTGGGAGGCAGTCTAAGGGGTTAACTAAAGTAAGAAGCAGAGTTAGGGGTTGATGAACTGCACTGATGCCTTTTCTCCGTCTTCTACAGAACACCAGAAGAGAAGCCCAGCTAGAGCTCCGCCCACTTCCATTCCCAGACCACGCCCTCCTGCCGACATCAGTTGCACCCAAACCTGTCTCTTCTAGCCTAGCCTCTATAAAAACCGAACCCTTCATCCTGCAGTCATTCATTGTGTTGACTCAGTCTTTTACAAATGATAATGTCCTGGAGTAGTCAAATCAGAGTCGGATCCAACTGAGAATTTATCGGTAGACTTCCAAAGTCTGTTCACTCACGATCTCCATGTAACCTGACAGAGCCTAAGCAATTGTACAAAAAGGAATGGGGAAAATTCGTAGTGTTTAGATGTGCAAACCTGACAGAAACATGTGCACACAGACTCAAGATTGTCATGTTTGCCAAAGGTGCATCTACTAAGCTGTGTGCATGGGAAAAATAAACTGGAGAATGTGGAAACACCACACAAACAGATCTAATTCAGTGCTGCATGACTTCCAATACAAAGTGTGAAGGCTAAAATGCAGTCAGTACATGTAGTCAGTCAGTCAGTCAATCATTTGCCAACCTGCACAGGGTCACAGGGGTCTGTTGGAGCCAATCCCAGCCAGCACAGGGTGCAAGGCAGGAACAAATCCCGGGCAGGGTGCCAGCCCACCGCAGGACACACACACACACACACTAGGGACAATTTAGGATCGCCAATGCACCTAACCTTCATGTGTTTGGATTGTGGGAGGAAACCGGAACACCCTGAAGAAACCCACGCAGACATGGGGAGAACATGCAAACTCCACGCACGGAGGACCCGGGAAGCAAACCCAGGTCTCCTTACTGCGAGGCAGCAGCACTACCACTGTGCCACCGTGCCGCCCAGTACATGTAGTGTTCAAATGAATTCTGGAATTAGTATGCATTTCACAAAGTAACAATGTCTTGGTCATAGTCAATCCAGAATTGTGGTGAAATGTGACATCTTTGCCTGCTTGCAAGGAAAACTATGGAAGATATTTATACTCACTCCAGAGTAAATGTATCAGTCTGTGGAATTATTTACTATACAACAAAACACTAATGTCTGAATGTGTGTGTGTGTGTCTGATTGGTCATTTGTGCTTTAGAGTGATTCAGCACTTTGGCTTTGGTGATGAGATTGAAAGGTGAAGTTTAGACACATGAGGAGGATCATGTTGGAGGTACATTGAAAGTCACCTTCAAAGAGAGGAGTATAAAGTAAACAGGAGGCAAGCAAGGCACCTCGAAATGACAAAGTCTGAGATGCAGACTTTTAGGGAATGCAATCGACCGAGAGAGAACCGGGCAACAGAGGTTCAGACACGTGGATGCCAAGGAAAGGCGCTGAATCTACATGTAAGACAAGAGATATCAATTTTTTATTTTTATTTTATTTCATTACTTGTCTTTGACAGGTATCATGGCTAGTTGTTGTATAAATACTGAGTAAGAAGCTCCAACATGCACTCAAACTCAGGATGAAATAACCATAAAGGCATTGGAAACAAAACAAAATGAATATAGTTGTACCATTATACTAATTTGCAGAGATTGCGTCTAGTAATTTAATGTATAGCAGCATCTATCAATAGTGTATGCAGCAGTAAAATAAAAGAAAGACCACATGAAAAAGGAGTTAAATTCTGAATTCAGAATTACAAATGAAAATACAAAGATAGTCTTAGGTTGATTGCCAATCAGCTGTGTGTGTCTACTATAAAGAGAGGTCTTGTCAAATACTGCTTTGAAATGTAGGTTTTCCAAAACACAAGGCCACTAACAGAGTTCTAAAGAGACCAAATGCCTGAATTGCTAGTGGAATAGTCATAAAACCAGGAACCCTAAACAGTGGAAAAACATAATATGCATCCAGTTAGCTTCATGTTTGGAGAAATTAATACCTGTAAACCACAATGTCTGCTACCAAAGATTAAACATGGTAGATAACCTGGAATGATTTTGGCATCCATTTTGTATGAGTCATTAGGCCTAGTGAACTGCTCTGCATGGCATACCATATACAGTCACATGAAAAAGTTTGGGAACCCCTCTTTCTTTGGATTTTTGTTCATCATTGGCTGAGCTTTCAAAGTAGCAACTTCCTTTAAATATATATGACATGCTTTATAGAAACAGTAGCATTTCAGCAGTGATACTAAGTTTATTGGATTAAAAAAAAAATATGCAATATGCATCATAACAAAATTAGACAGGTGCATAAATTTGGGCACCCCAACAGAGATATTACATCAATACTTAGTTGAGCCTCGTTTTGCAAATACAACATTGTATAACAGCCTCTAGACACCTCCTATAGCCTTTGATGAGTGTCTGGATTCTGGATGGAGGTATTTTTAGACCATTCTTCCATACACAATCTCTCCAGTTCAGTTAAATTGTATGGCTGCCGAGCATGGACAGCCCGTTTCAAATCATCCCATAGATTTTTCAATGACATTCAAGTCTGTGACGGCCATTTCAGAACATTGTACTTCTCCCTCTGCATGAATGCCTTTGTAGATTTCGAACTGTGTTTTGGGTCATTGTCTTGTTGAAATTTCCAACCCCTGCGTAACTTTAACTTTGTGACTGATGCTTAACATTATCCTGAAGAATTTGTTGACATTGGCTTGAATTCATCCAACCCTTGACTTTTACAAGGGTTCGAGTCCCTGAACTAGCCACACAGCATGATGGAACCTCCACCAAATTTGACAGTAGGTAAGCAGGTGTTTTTCTTGGAATGCAGTGTTCTTCTTCTGCCATGCAAAACTCTTTTTGTTATGACCAAATAACTCAATTTTTGTCTCATCAGTCCAAAGCACTTTGTTCCAAACTGAATCTGGCTTGTCTAAATGAGCATTTGCATACAACAAGTGACTCTGTTTGTGCAGTGAGTGCAGAAAGGGCTTCTTTCTCATCACCCAGCCATACAGATGTTCTTTGTGCAAATTGCGCTGAATTGTAGAACGATGTACAGATACACCATCTGCAGCAAGATGTTCTTGCAGGTCTTTGGAAGTGATCTGTGGGTTGTCAGTAACCATTCTCACAATCCTGCGCATATGACGCTCCTGTATTTTTCTTGGCCTGACAGACCTGGTTTTAACCGCAACTGTGCCTGTGGCCTTCCATTTCCTGATTACATTCCTTACAGTTGAAACTGGCATTTTAAACCTCTGAGATTGCTTTTTGTAGCCTTCCCCTAAGCCATGATACTGTGCAATCTTTGTTTTCAGATCTTTTGAGAGTTGCTTCGTTAATCCCATGCTGTTACGCTTCAGAGGAGAGTCAAAGGGAAGCACAACTTGTAATTGACCACCTTAAATTCCATTTCTTATGATTGAACACACCTGTCCATGAAGTTCAAGGCTTAGCCAATTTGGTGTTGCAAGTATTCAGTATTGAGCAGTTACATGCATTCAAATCAGCAAAATGACAAGGGGACCCAAATTTTTGCACAGCCAGTTTTTACATTTGATTTAATTTCATACAACTAAATACTGCTTCACTAAAAATCTTTGTTCGGAAACACCCCAGTACTCAGATGTTCCTAGGAAATGAAAGACATACCACTGTTATCTTTTTTGTTGAAAGTAGAGTCAATTATTATGCAGGCCGATAGGGGTTCCCAAACTTTTTCATATGACTGTAACTTCCAAAGAATGTGAGGCCATTTTAAAAACACCATTCCCTTATGGTATTCCCCTATTCAATGCCACTATAGAACTGCTAAATGAACTTAAGAGGGGCCCATTAACACTGGGTGAACTCAAATGCCTGGCTTTCCGAATAGAACAAGCAATAAAACTTTGTGGGGAATTCTGGAGCACAAATTAATAAGTACATTTCTATTTTCTTCATCATAAAAAAGGCTTTTCTTTCTGAAAAATGAGGTCTTATCCCATTGTACACAGTTCAGGACTCGACCGACTGTATTCCGAAAAGGAATAAAGCTGCTCTGAAGTCAAAGGTTGGCCCTACTCCTTCTTAGATCTTTAACATAATCACTTGGCATTACCAGTATTCTGTCCACATCCTTTAAATTCTTCTCCTTTTTATGGTAGCTCATATTAATATATAATGAAAATGTTTTAATGAAATAAACATTTGTTATGAATTGATGAACAGATTGCAAGAACACAAATATAATTTGAGACACACAATGCAGAAAAAAACCAAACTACATTCACATGTACTGGTCAGTGTGCACTGGTGTCCTCTTTGAGGTTTTGAATGAAATTGTAACAAGCCATAACTGAAACAATGAGAGAGAAATGCTGATGAGTGATGGCAGTCTGGCCTTAAGCACTACTCAGCCACATATCAAAGCAGTGAGAATCAGGATCAGCACATTCCAATCTACAGCAATGCTTCTTTCCCAGAAAATAGTAGGTTGCTCTTTCCATCTGACAGGCAAACATTTGCACTTAGTGAAGTAATTTAAATACCTCAGGTTCTTGTACTTCAATAAGATTAGGAGGGTCTGGAAAATGACCAGCAGACTCGATAAGCAGCTACAGGACTGTCACCATTCTATTGTATTTAACTATTTAATTTTCAGACAAAGCATTATGGTTTGCTTTTCAATCTAAAGCACTATCCTCTCCTACAGTCATAAACTGTGAACAATGGCCAAACAGGGATGAAACCACAAATACAAGTGTAAAAAACAGGTAGCACGATCAAGTGTTTCAAATGTTGGACTCAATCTCAATCTGAATTTCTGTGAAGTGCTTTGAGAATGGGAATTGTGTGGCTGTGTGCAATCCAGACATAACCGAGTGCTGCTATATAAATAAAAAGTATTATTGTTATTAACAATTCACCCCCTGATTACTGAACTTGCCTATGCCTCAAGGGTAGAAATCATTAGAAACGTGCTTCATATGTAAGTCTGTGGCAAAGAAAGGAGGATCTTCAGGTTGAATCTTGATAAAAGAGATCTTGATATTTTTAGGCAACCACAAAAAATGGTCACTTGTAGCCTCTTGCCCTATAAGTCCTAAATGGGCAGAGCTTATTTGAAAAAACCTCAGATCATATCCTGAACACACTCACTCTGGGCACGGAATCCTTCAAGAGGAAAGTGAAGCTGTTAATGAAGAAAGGGAAGTTTGGATCACCAAACACAGTGTATCATCATCACAGGTTTACATTAGAATAGTGTTGATAAGTAAGAACAGGCCACAAGCTCACCCATCCTATTTAGCTAGATTCTCCAAAATAGCATCAAATAAAAATCTGAAGAACCCTAATGTCCTACTCTGCACTATACTACACTACTTTTAATTTATTACATGTGTCTATGGTTCTTTGGGTGAAGAAAAACGTTGTTAACAATCATGTAAAATTTACCTTTAACAAATCCCCAACTGTGTCCCCATGTTCTTGTTGAAGAGTTTATTTTAAAGTTACAGCAGGGATCCACCGTACAAACTTTGATAATTTTAAACATTTTAATCATGTCATCTCATAAACCTCTGTTTATGTGAAATGAAAAGGTTCAACCCATTCAGTCCTTCCTCATAGCCTGTACCTTGCAAACCTGGAATTAGCTTAATCGCTCTTCTTTGGAATTTCCCTAGCACTGCTACATCTTTTTTGTAATATAAAGATGAAACCTGTACACATGCATACATACATGCATAAAATAAATTAAAAAATCAAAATTAAATCCAATACTTGAAAAGGACCACATGTCGGTAAAGTGATAATTGCCATACAAAGTGGAACAGAGCAAAATTCCTCCAAGGCACTGTAAGAACCTGATCAATAATTTCAGCAATATCCTTGTTGCATTAATAATATAGGAGGTGTACCTAGGGAGAGAAATTGCTTATATACAATATATTAGATATTACTTATTATTATTATTATTAATTAGTATTAAAACTATGTATTACAATTCCATTATTTGTTTATTCTGTCTCCCTTTCATCTAGTATTAAGTTTTGCCTGAACAACCAATACATCTGCTGTGAAAAACAGTAAGACAGGAAATAATACAGAAGAAACAATTATTTCATTGCACTTTATCATTACTATACGAGGGTAAAAACTAGAAATTTCAAATGTATAGTAAAAAATAG
Organism: Polypterus senegalus; assembly: GCF_016835505.1. Lineage (NCBI taxonomy): Eukaryota > Metazoa > Chordata > Cladistia > Polypteriformes > Polypteridae > Polypterus > Polypterus senegalus. The sequence continues at coordinate 59,955,056 of NC_053155.1, forward strand.
CATGACTCCAACCATAGATTTCTAATTTACTCAAATTGTGGGAGCACATTTCAACATACTGTATAAATACAGCATTCAGCTTCATGTACATACTAAATATATTGCACACAATACTTGTTTGTCCTATGTGCCTAGATAGCTTTTAGAAGCGACCATTGCCAAAGGCAGTGTGCATTGAGTGAGTAAATTTATTATGACAAAGCCAAGGCAATCGATTACAAAGTAGTGGAAATACTTCTAAATCTGATTTCACGTTAAATCGATTTTTCTTCTCTGAGCTGCCCCACATTGAGTGTTGATTACATTAACCATTTCTATGTTACCCAAATACCATCCCATCTTTTCCAGAGTTTAAGCTTATCTCTCTATCACAAAAACATCAGGACTTTCCTTTATTGCCATAACATGAACTGGTTGTAATTTGCTTTAGTGAAGCACACAAAAATAAAACATCAATACAAACATACAAGATAAGGATTGCAATTAATCATCAGTCCCCAAAAGAAACAACCACTTTAACAGAAACTTGCATAGACGTAGCAGAATATTCTCTGACCTGCTGATTCCAATCACAAATTGCAGAGCCTGTCCTGGCAGCAGAGGACACAAGACAGAAGTCAGTCCAATTAAAATTATTAATCAGCATAGCACACATGTTTTTAACATGTGAGAGGAAAACCAAAATTCTACAGGAGAAAAACAAAAAACAATTGCATACACAAGAATAACATGCAAACTCCAAACTGTCATGAACAGATTTATGATTTTCTTTTTCAAACTGTTCCATGGACTTTAAAAAAAGATTTACATGCAGTTCTTGGGGTTTTTAAAAATCAAGGAATCTATTGTTAATATTTATTTTTGTTAACACTTTAGGTACAGCAAAAAGGAATCTATTACTCATTGACTCTTATGTAACAGTACCTAAAATGTAATCTTTTTTTTTTATTTTTGCCTGTTTTACCAGTGTAAAATATCATTCACTTTTTTAGGCAGCACCCTTCACCCTTTTGCTTTTTTATGGGTGCTGCTGTTCTTGGGTACTTTTCTTAATGGCCACTATACCACTGCTAGGCTTGATGGCCAGAAGTGTGCAGCAAAGATCATCACTAATGTGATGTCATAAAGGTCAGCGTCCCACGCCTCCTCACTGTCCAAGACTTGAATTCATGAATGAATAATATCCACTGTCTTTCTTATGGGCAGTTTCTAAGTTACTGGGTATGATGACCTTTTCTGCCATCTAACTATGAACGTTGTCTTGCATTAGATTTTGGTTTACAACATACTGCTCTGTTCTTTGACCGCAGTTTTGGTTACACGTCACAGTCTTTGCTTATTTAAATTTAGTCTTCCTGGTTATAATCCCTGCATTAATTCTGATCAGTCTGTGTTATTTCCTGATTCCATACTCTCCTTTAAGAAAACAAATATAAAACGTGAATTTCTGCTTGAGATTAATAATGTTTTAACCAATCTAAATCAACAAAGAAATGTAATTAGTATAATATGATACTATATTATATATGTGTCTTTAAGATGAGTATGATGATCTGGAGTACTCCAGATAAGCTGGCAAAAAAACAATTTGCATAGTTTCCAAGGCCAAAAGACCACTCAGCCCCCACTAGGCATTCTACCTAACATAAATGTACTTATGTCATTCCTCATTGTTTCCCGGCTTCATCATACAAGATTCAATGCAGAGGGTCTCAAGTATAGCCAGGGCACCCTCCTTCATTCAAAGGAGGCAGCACAGCAACTCCATCAGGTGGTGAAATAGAAAGGAAAAAAAGATAGTAAAGGTCAAAACAATAAGGTGATATTACTTCTGATGATGTAAGACTGAAACATTACCACTGCATAAGAATAATTAGGACACAGAATAAAAATCAATGACAGAACAAGATATATATATAGTATTGAAGGATTTATTATCCACATTGTTATACAATCCGCCTCTTCAAAAGCCAGATGCCTTGCACCATGTGAATTGCACAAGAAGAGAATTACAATCATTGCACATTTTACAGACTTTCCACCATGATTTTCATAAGAGTATAATATACACCTCCACATTTTAAAATTGCCACCATTCCCGGTAATTGTACTTCCTTGTTTGACTTTAAACGAGCCACCTTCCTTTAGTCAGAATTCAGCAGTTTCTAAACAATAGTGAGCAAGTACAAAAATTGACAATGCACACTATAGCTCAACCATTTCTAATTAATGCCTTATTTACCATCTTAAGCATTCCTACATTCATTTTATAGGTACTAACTCAGCCCCTTTTATAATGCTACATTGTGGTTTTACTGTCTCATGATGACATACTGTGTCTTACACAGTTATCCAAACTCCAGAAGCATAGATCTTTGCACCATACTGCCCAAACACGCTTCACAAAAGGGTATGTTACTCTTGTGCTCTCTTTCCAATTTGTTTACACAGAACACACATTTTGATTCTAGCTTCATGACCCTTTGCAGAGTTTATCCTTCAATCTTTTCTTTATTTTTCATTTGATCATCTGGGTTTCTTCATCACAGTACTCATCGTCTGTATCATCAGAACTTCTGTCAAAATCATGCTATGAAATAAAGACAAAATAATAAAGATGAATATATTCATGTGTAAAAATTCATTTCATTTTCCATAATGTACTTTATAAATGCTTAACAACACTAGAGCTGAAATCCTTTGTCTTCTTAAATATATAGTCAAGTGATCAGTCCCTACAATCAGAGTGTCTTGATAACCTTAAAGGAAGTAGCCAGGCTAAGTTGCAGTAGGCCCACTTGTTCATATTCCCACCAAACAACATTGTGGTATGCTATTAAGCTTCTGAGTAATGGTTATATCATTTCTTTGTAATTTTTTAATATAATTTCTATAGCAATACAAACTGGATAAAAATGACATACCAAACAAATAGTGACCACCCCCAACTTGCCTGCATAGTGTACATTACCTAAAAGTACACAATATAGTGAACAAGAACTGCTGAAAAGATTGCATTGAGTTAAAGGATTCATGATCCTTGGTGTGAATAACCGATTCCTGGATTTTCACATACACTGTCCCTATGTACATAGCAGAATTCTGCTAGTTTTTTTCATTTCTTTCAAGATTTTTTGACAACCTGGATTAGGTCCCAGCATAGAAATTACTGTGTGGCAGCACCCGGAGACAGACACGTCTTGCTTATCAGAAAGGAAGAAAGAGCATTACAGTGAATGGGGTAGCAGATTTGACTACCAATGGTTGATATGTGGCAGCAATAGCATTTAGTAAAGCATATGATGACCCTAATGGGTATTATAGAGGAGAGGCTGGAGTTAATCTTAAAATTGTGAACATTTAAAAGGGAGTAGGGGCATAGGAGTTTAGTAATATGGAGCTTATGGGAAGACAGTCCTAGGACTATCGAGCAGCATTCCTGACCCTGGAAGTAGTCCAAAATGTGGCATCTTAAACTTATCACAATAAACTAGCTGGGGAGGAAAGTTTGGGATAAATGCTCAAATGAAAAGAGGAAGAGAGGCCAGGGTGTTAAAATTATAAAGGAAAAAGAGAGAGATGATATATGAAGGTTGTGCAGTGGGAAGATGTCGAGTAAGTGGACAGCCACACAACAGGTACATAGGAACTCACCTGTGCAGTTAGACCTAGGAGTGACTACAAGCGTTTATTGATTTACTTTTGTTTACTTTGATTGTACAATTTCATTTGCTTTCTATTAATGGCATTACTCTGGGTTCAAGGAGATAACACTTCTTTGTTCACTATATATAGAGAGAATTATGTTGCTTACCATTTCATTACCAATATTTTGCAACGATAATGTTTCCATCCCAAGCCTTCTGTAATTCTCTTCATATAAATCCGATATAGTCTCTGGTAAAGGCATGTGGAGAGTCTCAGGCAAAAGAAAACATAGGACTCCTGCTGATAAGCAAGCAGCTCCAAATATAACAAAAGGGAAGTACCATTCTATTTGGCTCTAAAAGAAAACAAAGCAGCGATCTAATTAAATGCCAAATCCTGGTAAAAATATACAGAATAACTGAACAGCACATTTTTAAATACTAAAAAGAATTAAGACAAATAAAGCAATATACAGTATGTGTTTATATGTGTGTATTTTTGTGACACTACAACTGAAACATTTTAATTACCAGATAAGAATCAGAAAGAAATGATGAAATGGGGCTCAAACGAAATTCTGTACTCTAAAGGAAATTCCACAAAAAGACCATGTTTTAGAGAAGTATTATTAATTCAAAAGACTGATGTTAGCACAGAAAACGTCTTAATCTGAAGGCTCTTAACAGAACATGTCATTCCATCATTGGCTGACCCTTGTTCTTTATAAAAAGGATCAACAATGGCAAGAACACCAGGGTTCATATCCTAAGACCTCCCTGTGTGGAGTTTACACAATCTCCCTGTGTCTACATGGGTTTCCTCCAACTGTCCAAAGACATGCAGGTTAGGTAAACTGGCGACATTAAATTGGCACTACTGTGTGGGTGTGTGTGTTAGCCGGGTAATGGACAGTACCCTGTCCAGGTTTTGTTCCTGCCTTGTGCCCTATGTTAGCTTGGATAGATTCCGTGACCCTGGTCTGAATTATATGGGTTAGAAAATGACACGAGTATACCAATTTTGTAAAATGTGAAATTTTGGACATAGCAGACTAAATGCAAAAACAAAATGTCAACTTAAACAGCATGTTCCATTAAAAGCATTTTTTAATAATAAAAGTTATTGGTAACGAACACCTACAATTTGTTATTCAGCACAAGGTAAAAAACGACCCGGTTTTAGAGGTTTATGGTTGAAAATGTTGTCCTGCTGGTATGAATTTGGAATGTGCAGTATGAAGAACAGCTGTTTAGGGATTATCCTCCTCCACATATGAATGTACCCCTCAATCAATGGTCACTTTTCAGTTAACATAAAGAGTAAAGATGAGTTTACAATAACAAGGCTCACATGTCATCTTTGGTAAACAGCCAACACAGTGTAGGCAAGTGAAGACGCATAGCTTCTAGAATCTATATTGTGTCAAAATATAACATCTCTATTCGTCCATCCATCCACCCGCTATATCCTAACTACAGGGTTACGGGGGGGTTTGCTGGAGCCAATCCCAGCCAACACAGGGCGCAAGGCAGGAAACAAACCCCGGGAAGAGCGCCAGCCCACCGCAGGGCACACACACACACACCAAGTTCACACTAGGAACAATTTAGAATCACCAGTGTACCTAACCTGCATGTCTTTGGACTGTGGGAGGAAACCGGAGTACCCAGAGGAAACCCACGCAGACATGGGGAGAACATGCAAACTCCACGCAGGGAGGACCCAGGAAGCAAACCTGGGTCTCCTTACTGCGAGGCGGCAGCGCTACCCACTGTGCCACCGTGCCAACCCATCTCTATTCAAAGCACAATATTTCTGTTAGCCACAAATCTGTTTTATGATCATCTAAAATTTGTAGCCCAGCCCAAATGAAACCAAGATTGTCTTAGCTCAGTACTGACCAAAACTTGAAAATGAGCAGAAAAAACACCAACTTCTTTTTTTATGAATACAAATCTTTTGCTATTTTCAGCCCCTATAAAATAACACAGGAGTGAATTCTCTTCCAGACATCATTTCATAGTAAGGTCACTGAAAATGGAATGTCATTTCTTGATATTTTATGTGGATACTATCCTTATTTTATTTTGCCTTATATGTGAAACTAGATGAATCTTATTTATTTATCCTCCTAAAGTAGTAAATTTCATTTTGGGGAGGTAAAACAACTGAGCAGTGTCATGTTAAAATTTACATTGGGATATATTTTCTAAATATTGCAGACTTCGCTTAGTGCAAAAGCACTCCCTTTCAAATAGAAATATCTATGTTGTTTTATGTTATCATTGGGGAAACATAGTCAATAGACATTCCTTCACAATACTGTGACTTCAAAAGTAAAACACTGCGGTCCAATGCTTTATTACATGCAAAGAAATGAAGGAAACATTTTGCTGAAAAAAAATTACTTTTTTTAAAATGTAAAAATGAAAAATACGTAAATGCACACCACATACATACTTATCTTTGTATAGCAAATTCTGTTGGGTCGAGTTTGCAATATACGCCTTTGTTATAGTTATATCCTAATACACAGATAGATGGCTCTCCAGAAGGATTCAAATTCTGTTAAGGGATCACCCAAAACAAGTCACTCAGCCGACACTCTCATACTATCTCAATACATTAAACACAGTATTGTACATCAGGGAGTTCCCAGCCCCAGAGGACCACAGGCTACGGTTTCTAAGTTTAGTCCAGTGGGGTAGGGGGGTGCTGGGTCCCAGTGGATGCACGTTTTTGTTTCAACTAAATTTGTCAATTTGATGGTAATTATTGTTGCTTTCAAGTAGCCTTTTTGTGCCGCATTTTAGTTAATTTGCTTGTTATGTTTCTTTTAGTTATAAAAAGTTGCATTTGCAGTTGCAAAGTTGCTGTTTTTAATTGCTTATGTTTATAACCACCTGCCAATTAACAATGAAATAACAAATGACAAAGGAACCAACTAACTCCTCATTTAACTTGGTCCCATCTACACATGTATAAATTTGCCATGAAAATTCTATTTAATGACATATTTTAAAAGATAGAGAAGAGTGAAGTGCTGAGAATCACTAATCTGCCCCTGGCCACAAATCATTTAATTAACACTACCAGAAAAGAAAAATCTACAATACAAGATTGACCTGATATGAGAGAATGAAAACACTAACAAGCCATACAGCTACATAACAAGTTCTCTTTACTCAAGGATCAACTTGCAATTAAGCAACTGGAATTGCACTTGAAAACCTGCAGTCACTACGGTCTTCCAGGATTGAACTTGGGAAACCTTGATATCTATTTTTATACACTCAATGAACAAATTATTAATAACACTATATTAATACTGGGTAGGGTCCCCTTTTTTCTCTCAAACCAGCCTCAAATCTTTCTGGCATGGATTCCATAAGATGCTGGAATATTCCTTTCATGTTCTAGTCCATAGTGATAAGATTGCATCATGCATTTTCTGTAAATTGGTCAGCTGCACACACTAGGGGCAATTTAGGATCGCCAAAGCACCTAACCTGCATGTCTTTGGACTGTCAGTTGCACATTCATGCTGCAAATTTCCCGTTCTGCATTCCAAGGTGTTCTATTAGATTCAGATCTGATGACTGGGAAGGCCACTGAAGAACACCGAACTTACTTTTTCACATGGTGTATTATCATGCTAGAAGTAGCTATTAGAAAATGGGTAAACAGTGGCCATTAAGGAACAAACATGATCAGCAATAATATTCAAATAAGCTGTGACATTCAAGCAATGATTGACTGGAATTAACAGGCTCAAAGAGTGTTTCAAGAAAACATTCACCACACAATCACACTACCACCAGCAGCCTGAACTGTTGACACAAGGCAGGCTGGATGCAAGGAGTCATGCTGTTGGTGCCAAATTCTGACACTACCATCTGTGTGCCTCACTTGGAATTGAGATTAATCAGACTTCAACTATTCAGTTTTGGTGAGCCTGTGCCATCTGTAGTTTCAGCTTTCCATTTTTAGCTGACATGGGTGGAACCCGACATGGTCTTGGGTAGCTCATTCAACCTCAAGGTTCAACATGTTGCATATTCTGACATGCTTTTCTGCTCACCACAGTACTACACAGTGGTTACCTGTGTTACTGTAGCCTTTCTGTCAGCATGAACCAATCTGGATATTCTCATCTGACCTTTCTTGTTAACAAAGTGTTTCCATCAGCAAAACTGAAGCTCACAGGATGTTTTTTGCATCAGTCATACTTTAACACAATACAGAGACATTTTTGAAGATAGTAAGCTCTGTTTATTAAACTGAACATTCTGTGCAGAAGACAAGTTAAATTATCAAATAAAATCACTAGCAAAACGTTTTTTTAATTTTTCACCTTTTTCTCCTTCATTTTTTTAACAGATGTCCACACTTAATGACTATATAGTTACAGTTCTGGGTATCTGTGAAGAGAAATTCTCTGAGAGAGACCAAAGAATGAGTTCCTAAAATGCAAGAATGGATGAATAGCTGGACAAATAAATGAACAGACAATTTGGTCTTGGTGTTGAGGGTTCTCATCCTGGGTGCATCCTACATGGAGTTTTCATGTTCATCCATTGTCTGTGTGGGTTTCCTCTGGGCGTTCCAGTTTATTTTCACAGTCCAAAGACATGCAAGTCAGGTGGACTGATGTTGCTAAACTGACCTGTGTGTGTGTGTGTGTACCTTATGAAGGGCTGGTGCCCTGCCCAGGGATCCTTCCTGTCATGTACCCAATGAATTAGTACCAGCTGCCCTGCAACCTGTTCCAGGATAAGCAGGTTTCAAAGAAGAATTGATGGATGGATAATCTGGTCTCAAGCCACATCACAGAACAGTATTTTATAGTACTTTTTCTTTTATTTTATACTGGAATATTGTGAAATGTAGAATACAAAACCAATACACTGGACATGTTTGTATTGATGTTGATCTATTTTCTGCCACACAATTAGCTCTCAGGTTACAGAAGGAAAAAAAAAAGACATCAAAAACTACCTCATACTAGTAGTTATTAGCTACATTTTACACAATTTTACTGGAGATAAAAGGAAAGTCAACTAACCAGTAAAGGCACAAATGGTGAAATGATCCCTCCTATCCTAGATGCCATGGAACACACGCCCATTCCCATATTCCTATAAAAAACACACACATTTAGGATATGTTGGTACTTCTATTGCTTTAATTAATCCATTTCAATATTTTTAAATCTTTTCCTTGAATATGAATTTAACATCCTCATTAAATGTATAACAACAGGTATTTAAAACAGTGGTCTGCAGGGTATTGTAAATGTTGTCCAGATTAACAGATACCTAAAAACCTTAGGAACAGAAGATGATTTTGGAAATTTACAGTTTGTCTGTAATTTCTCTTCAGTAAGACAGAATCTTGTAGCAAAGCAAATATTCACCATCTTCCTACAATTTCTCTTTTACCTACAGCTCAGGTCATTCCTCAAAACATGTGGCATCTCCATCATCCCCCTTCTTATTTCATTCTTTTTTCAATTTTGTTTTAACAACTGGTTTTCAATTGAGTGCAGTATACCTATCTTCAGGATGGGGGTAAAAAGCCTCTCGCTATTTCAGTCAAGTGTAATTTAGATCTGCACTCCTACTCTGCCTTGAACTAGTATTCAACCCTTAAAGAGTTCAAAAACTGCTCCAAAAATTCAAATCATCAGTTCGTTCAATAAACAATTGTTCATATAAATGTATACAACTCCTTTAAAATGATGTTTAATGGGTTTAGCCCCAGACCCTATTTGTAACTTTTGCTCTCTTAAAGTGCCTGAATCCTTTTTAAAATGTTTTGGTTTTGCCCTCCTGCCGCATGTTTGTGGACTTCCATTTCCTCCTTTCTTTCACTCATTTTGGATGTCTTTACTCCTTGTTCTCCACAGCATTGTTTATTTCTTGATTTTTCATCATACCCCTTTTCATGTTCTACGAAGAAATTGAATTCAGCAGGTTTTTCAACTGGCATCTTGCTGGGAAAAGCAGACCAATGTCTAATAAATTCTTGGAGCTTTCAGCTGCTTATATTAATTTCTCTTCTCTATCCATAATATCATATTTAGAAAAATGAGTTGCACTTCTTACAAGTCATTTATTTTGTTCTAAAAGGATGGGGATTCTATTCCCTTTTAGATCTGGGACTTTTCTTATCCTTTATCTCTCTTTAAAAATAATAACAAAAAAATGCTATGGTTTGAGGCTCAAGGAAAGTGTCCAGACACTGGAAACAGATTTAAATAAAAGTAAAGTAAATGAACTGTGTAATAAAATCAAATATAATGCCTCAGACTAGAAATAAAAAATATCTGGGCTACCTTTAAATTAAGAGATGAAGCATAACATGTGCTTGAGTGTCACTGTCCCTCAATTTCTATTGCAATTTAAACATAATATAGATTAAAAATGTGAAGTAAATATGAGACCACTCAGACTATTTTCAACACTTTCAGCTAGTAGTTCACCTACTGTCTCAAAGTTATTAAAACCAGACTGCACCAGTTTCATAAAAAAGAGACAGGAAATAAGGCATAAAAACCACACTGAAAATTTCACAAGTTGGCTGGGATAATTTTGAAGGCAAATAGTTAAAGGCTTGAAATGATAGATATAGATTTCAGATCTGGCAGTATTAGTAAGCCAAAAGTATCATGGGTAATCTGCCATAATATGTAGGCATTATGGGAAAATTACAAGAAGAAGGATGAGGAATGAGGAAAGTGTATCGCACAGTTGAGGACAGTATGGCATTGCAAACAACAGGAAAATGAAGTATGTGAGGTTAAATGCACACTGAACACATACATAAGCAAGATAAAAAAAAAAAAAACAAACACACAATAGAAAAGTCTAGTGTCCAGAGAATGTGAACTAGCTTAACTTAAGTAAATGTGCTATAAATTTAGAGAAAAACAATTACATCATGCATAAAAATGAGAACTCATAAAACAGAGAAATCTGCATATAAAGTTTGGGGCACCTATAAGGACATAATTTTGCAAAAAAATTACTAAAACTGTTTCAGAATTCACCATTAGCTTTTGTTGGGACAGGAAGGCAAAAAAAAATAAAATGAAGAGAAAGGCAAAACCGGCAGTAACCATGATGTTTTCACATTGAAACACTGATCGCAAAGCTCCCCAAAAACTTCACTGCTAAGGGACAAATATATGAATGAACATGCCCAGCTAGTACAATCCATAGCAATGGACATCAAGGAGTCTCCACATCCCAAACATATAGAGCATCTTTAACATAAGACTGGAATTGTGAAGCTGCAGGAGGTGTGATGCATGAACGAAAATCTGCAAAGAATAATTCTGGTACCTTGTTGAATTAATGCCATAAAGAATTAAAGCAATCTGTGGGACAAAAGGGGATCATAACTGATATTAGATAGATATTTCTAATAAAATGGCTCCCAAGCATATACTGTACATACTATAAATGTATCTAAATTGGTAAACATGAGCATACATTTACAAAATGTGATCTAATGTAATGTTCTGGTACAGTTATTATCTAGACAGCAACATTTTTTACTAAAAATATTTTGATGAGGATATATTCACCTGACTACAGTCGGGTATAGTTCTGATGAGTAGATGTAGACAATATTGAAAGCAGCACTGATGGCAGTTTTCCCAAGCAAAGACAAAGATACAGTGTTTACAACTGCAAAGATGCCAGTTTCTAAAAAAAAAAGAATAAATAAAAAGGAAAAAATAAATTATTATCTAACAATTCTTTTAACTTACCTAGCACCTTTGTACATTATCCTATGGGTATTGGTGCAGAATGTGTAAGACAGGATGCCCTTCCTGATCCCAACCTTCGTTTGTTGCCTTTTAACAACAAGCAGGAGCAAAGGTGGCCTTATTCTAACACTCTCGTCACATGATTAACATGAAGTTTGTACAAAGGCTGAAGGCCTGAAAGCTGGAGAAGGTGAGTGAGAGGTAAATTTTTCATAAACATTTTTTGCAACCCCGCGACCCAATTTCGGATAAGCGGAAGAGGATGGATGGATGGATGGATAGATGGATGCAAAAAAAAAAAAGCATTTGATTTACACGTGGCTGTCAATGAGTTTAAAACTCGAGCTGAAATGTCAATCGACAGAGAGTTTACACGTATTCTTGAATGGTGCAGAGGTAAGAACTGCTGCCTTATAACCCGAAGGTCCCAGATTCAAGACCAGATACACTCTGTGTTTTGAGTACTGAGCTGCTATTATTATTTCTACAATATAATAAAAACATACATTTGATTTGAGTCTGTAACACCCAGTGTAAATTTTGGCTACTTGTAAAAGTTAGCGCTTGTTTTTCTTATTATTCAGTTTTATTCTCTCAGTGACGTTCACGTAGTACAACGAATTTGCCTCTACCTCTTTGAATTGATGGCATTTATCTCCATTCTTTTCACAAGACCAGCGCTGTGGCTGATGCTTGCTCAGAACTATTTGTTCTACCAGCAATCAAAGATACAATGTTCCATGACCGCTATCAGACTGGACATAGGCAGGACCGTAGCAACAGACAGCTTCTTCACATCACTTTCGCCGGCTAATAGACTACTGTAACGCAACACAATTCTGCTTGGCACCATAAGTAAAATGGGACTTCCACCTGCAGCTGCAACTTCCAGTTCAGTACCCGATCAATTCGCCACACTAGTGTTTAGATCTGACAGTGCTGTGCTGACAGTGTATGCACCCAAAAAGAAGAAGCCTTTGATCTCAGCCTGCTCACATACCAGCCACGGCACTGCTCTTGTGAAAAGAATGGAGATAAATGCCATCAGCTCAAAGAGGGAGAGTCAAGTTCATTGTACCACATGAACGTCACAGAGAGAATAAAACTGAATAATAAAAAAAAAACAAGCTCTAACTTTTACAAGTAGCCAAAATTTACACCGGGTGTTACAGACTCAAATCAAATGTATGTTTTTACTATATTGTAGAAATAATAATAATAATAGCGGCTCACTACTCAAAACACAGAGCACCCGGTCTTGAACCCTGGACCTTCGGGCAAGAAGGCAGTAGTTCTTACCTCTGCACCATTCAAAAATAGTTGTAAACTCCCTGTCGATTGACATTTGAGCTTGAGTTTTGAATTCATTGGCAGCCACATGTAAATCAAATACTTTTTTTTTCCCTTTGGTTATAGTCTTGAATAAAAGCGAACATGTTTATTTGATATTTGGACTAAAGTCTTCACACATTATACACTTCTCGTCATTATTAGTATAACATGAAAAAAAGCTCCTGCTTTAGGTATGTGCGCAGCATTTCTTGCATTTCCTTTCATCCTACACTTACCCAGATTAAATGCATGTGTTCCAAATAACAATATACTGTATTATTTACTATATACAACTCCAGGCAGATCACACGCAGATAAGGAGCCATGGCTTCAGTTGGGAGAACTTTTTGCCCGCGAGCTGAGCACCGTCAAGTTGGGGGATGGGACTGCTTGGTGCTGACTGACGCATTTACAAAACAAGTTGCTGATGGAGAGGTGTGAAGGGATTTAAGGTGGGCTGGGATTATGAGTTTTTTTGTAGGCTTCAGGAACTGTAGTGTTAACAAGCTTCTGTGTCCCTGCGTTATTGTTAAAAAGTTTATTTTAAAGTAACAACTGGAGTCCACTGTATAATCCATGCAATAGTCTAGATGAGGACTCGCCAGTGAGTTATATAACTTTAAGATAACTTTCCTTGACATGTACTGTACACTCTGTGTTATACAGGCTAACATCCTATTAACATTTTTCATTGCTTCTGCACACTGTCTAGATGTAGATACTTCATGAGTCCACTTGACTAATAGGTCCTTCTCATAAAATTGTACTTTCAAGTTTCAGACCTCTCACTGTGTATTCAAATGTCAAATTTCTACTTCCTATGTGTAATACCTTGCATTTGCTTATATTAAATTTCATCTACCACAAATCTGCTCAAACCTGTATCCTGTCTAGGGTCCATTCTATATTATTCGCCCTACCACCTAGTTTTGTATCATCTGCAGATTTACCCAGCTTGTTGATTATATATTATCCAGATCATATATTCTTGTCCAGGTGGAATGCAAAATGCAGAGAAACAATGAGAACATGGCTGTATGGTGTCTGTGGTAAAGGTATTGGAAGAAACCCAATCCAATACAAGGGCTTTTGAAAGGGAATATTTAAAAGATATGTAGCGGTGGTTTGAAAGGTAGTCTGCAGACAGCAAATTCAATCTTTGCTTTAGGAAGTGATTGAGAAAGATGAGGCACTAAATGTAAAGTTAGATGTCAGTAATGGATTTGTTTTTGAAGTTCCTTTACTTAAGTGCAGATGGTGGTGTTCAGGCACAGCAGTGACTGCAAGGGTTAGATGTACATTGAAGGAGTATGACGAGAAACATTTTATGAAAGTTGTGTGAGGAATATGTAGGTTAATATGAAAGAATGGGCCCTATCCCAAAAGGATGCCAAGGACCATGAAGAGTGGAGTAAAAAGATCTGGGGGATGAGGGGTTGGGGAGATTGGCAACTAGCTAACGGAAAATGGATGGTAAACAAGTGATGATGATGATGATGATGATAGTCATAAATTCTTTAAAATAAAGCCTGAGATGTTACAATTGCATGATAACATTTCAATTTTTAGCATACTGTTTACAATGCATTATGAGAATCCTTGCCTATGCTTAAAATAAAATGCATTATTCACATTAAACAATTCTTGACAAACAAAACTCACTTCTAAAAACACAACTAAGAGGGCCTTTGTACCTTTTTTCTTTGGGAGAAACATGATCGCAAAGCAGGTTATTCCTCCCAATAAAAAAAATCCCGCTAAAGTCCGTCTCCTTCCAGACCTACCAGATGATATAAAAAATAAATAAGTAAGATGGCTTTAGAATTTGTTTCTTTATTAATTGTACAATGCTGAATTACTTTGCAGTTCCCCACTATAAAAATTTCTTGAAAGATATCTTACAGACACTAAATTTGCCATCTGTGAATGTGTATTACCTGTAATGCGATAGGCTCCCTCTGCCCCAGAACCCTGCACTGGATTAAAAAACTGGATGAATGTGATGGCATTCCAACTAGGAATACTAGGTCCTTTAGATTTTTTGTTGATGTGACAGGCGCTTTTTCCATATGTCCCAAACAATTAAAAAGAAACACATAAAACAGATGGTTGACACAACATAACTTAATATTCTCAAACCTGCCAAAACAAATTCAGGGTCTTAGTGAGTTGGAACTTACAATTGCAGAACTGGGCGCAAGGCAGGAATCAGATCTTGCCAGACAGTTTGAAACTACCATTTAACTTAATTGGCACATCAATGGTAATATAATAAGAAAACATGAATACCCACAGAAAAACACACAATGATGGTGTGAGACAGAAGCCTAGGATGTTGGGTCCATGGGGCCTCAGTGAAAACCACCATGCCCTCTATACCTAGATGAAAAAGGTTAGTTTAGAAGAGTGTGTTTATATTTAGTCTGCTGTATAGTATGGTGAAAAAATGCACACCCTTGAGATGTAATGGTCTAACATACTTTGATCATATTTTATAATTCAAATTATGGTATGTCTTCAACAACATTTACCACTCTAGTAGGAAAAGTAACGCAATATATACTTCAATGAATGCAATCATCTAATTTCAAACACTAAAGTGTGTAGAGATGATTAATCCATTAATGTTTACTCGTGCATGCAATACAATAGAGAAAAAAAGTTGTACTTATCAGAATGAGATTGATTAAAAAGCCATTTCCAGAGCTTAAGTTGAACATAAATTCACACTAAATAAGAATATATTCAAATGGAAAAAATTCAAGAGCAGAAGTGACTGTTTTCCCAGATTCTTTTTAAAAATTGGCTTTATGATGTGTTTGAAGTCTCATGGTAACCTGAAGGTATCATCCAAGGTTCTATTACCCCTCTAAAGTGTATGCTGAATTTCATGGGTTTAAAGTCATACATTGACTGAACAGCTTTAATGCCGGGGACACAACACCTGTGCTTGAGAATGCTGCTGCTACGCAAGCAGTGTATGGACTGTACTTGCACATGTACTTTAAGTAAATCTGTAGGATTTCACCAGGTGCCAGCGCAAAAAATCATCATGGTGAGAAAACAACATCTGATTTCGCTGTGTTGTGAGTTAAGGGAAGAAAAACGTTGAACATAAAAATTTTTTGCATTCTGATGCCGTTGCAAAGGTGTAAAAAAATGCAAAAGTGACACATAAGATGGTATGTGAGACCTTTAAATGTATTGCATCATAACAATGGGGAATATGCGATGCTTGTACTGCTTATGTGAGAAATGGATGATGGAAAACAGCATGAAGACATTCGCATGTCAAAATTTAAGGTCAATGATTTATTTCACTGCATTAAACTATTTGTCAAATATGGAAGCACTCAGATTTACCTTGTTAGAGCTGCATTGTGGCTTGTCATCACATGTTGATGGCAAACAATGATGCTGATGTCAACATACCAAAACTCAAACACAAACTCCTCCCATATTTTTGCTGGTACTGCAAATCGTGCATGCATCACTTTAATTTCTGACAATGTGCTCAGAACTTTCTGAAGCTTTCAGAGCATGAAATATAACCCAGCCCTAAAGGTTACTAGGCAGAAACCTCTCCTATACAAAACAGCATTATTTCAAAGTGTAAACAGAACTATAAAATCAAATAATCAAATTTTGGAATTATAAAACAGAACTTAATTGAAATACCACACTCTAAAGTTATCTGTTTTAATACTAATTGTGAACATATGATAAACAGTATGATACCAAATCTTCATTTAACTTTGAATAGATATAGGCAATTCTTTTGTTAAAAAACCATCCCACCACCAGATAAGATACTCAAATAATAGGCTACACATTTACAGCATATAATACAAATCACTTACCATTTTCGACCTATTAAATAAATACATATTGGATATGCCGGAACTTCAGCTATTCCTGACAGTGCTAAATTGACATAGATGTTTCCAGCCATGTTGCCTACATTTAGTGTGAGTCCATAGTACACAAGGCTGCATACAAACCTGTAACAAACAATCCAAGGGATGCAAATAATAATTTAGTAAACAGTCAACATTTTCAAAATTCCAGTAATTATATTCAAAATGTAATAATTATTACTACTATTCTAGTCTGTTACCTCTCTACAATCAGTCATTGGTTACAAATTTTATTATAAATGTGACAATGTCAGTGTAACTCTTGATCAACATAAGCATTAAAATGCATATTAAAATGAGGTCAGAAACTTTGGTTTTTGTTGCTTTCAGTGGCAACAGTATTTTACTATAACCAATAAGACAATCATTTATTACTCTTAAGATTGTGATTTTTCATTGTGCAAATTCTTCTATTTAACATGGCTGCTTCTAAATTTAAAGGAAACCACCATGATGAATTTTGGCATTTTCTAAAACGGAAAATTTCACTTTATTCTCAGTTTAGGGACTGTTTTTAGTCTACTCAGTTTTATATATTTCCTATGTTTGGTAAAAGGCAAAGCACTTTTGCTGAGAAGGCCGCAATGTGAATGGAAAACACTGTACTAATTAATACTTTACCATTCACACTTGTGGATGCTACTTGGCAATTTGCTTAAGGAAACTCTCAGATAGCAAAAGTATAAACATAAACTGAAGAGACTAAAACAGGGCACTAACCTGAACAGAAAGACAGACCTCTTCTTCACACGGGTTTATTAACAGGTATAATCTAGCTTCAGATAATCAGTTTGGCTGTTAAGACAAATGGCACATTTGTAGTCGTCTAGTAATGAATTTTCCACCTTTACTTTAGAGAACAGAGTAAGAATAAAAGACATGCTTGTCTCTACTAGTCAGTGTTGCATTTTCTACTGAATTCACTCTAATGTCACTTTGCATGCCATTGTTATAAAAGAAAATCCACAATAGTTCAAAAGCTGATACAATATTTGAAGAACTCTAGACAATATCCTCTACATTTATCTAAGCAATTACTCTGAATGATTAATAACATCAGGATCTGTGAATAACATAACACATACTAGATAACCACATAACACTTGAACTCTGACCAAGAGGTTTGAAAATTCAGCTTATGCAAGAAGGTGCATTTTTAAAATTCTATACAATGAAGTTGGGAATGGCAATCTGTGACTGTTGGACTTGAAATTGACAACCTAGTGCATAAATGCATAAAAACAAATACCCTAAAGAATGCATTGTATGAAGACACTACAATATTCACTATTATTTACATATGAAAAATAATTACTTTTACACTTTACTTGTTTCACTTTGCATTAACACATTTTAAATGCCTAAAATATATCAACAGATGTACATGTACTGGTAAGAAAACTCATTACTTCATGTTCAAGTGAACTTTATTGGACAGTACAATGACACGAAATGCTGTTCCCCAGGACACTGGTGCAACATAAAACAAAATACTTCTAATTGCTGCAGTGAGGGCCATATACATACATACATTTATACATAAATATATCTGTAAAAATGTGCAATTAAGCAATGAAATAATACTGTACAATTTTCATAGCAAAATCAATGTAACAGTGCAACATAGATTACACATAGACAGGACAGTTGTAAATATTCAACATTGGACATAAGGAAACATATGATTGGTAAGTGGCAGTAGTTTAAGGGAGCAGATATTCAGTTTGTGTCATCACAAGATGTTTTAAAAAGTCACAAAGAGTAGGCAGTTAATTTTTATCAGAAGACAGCCGCAGCATTTGATGCTGTGCAGTGATTAAAGTCTGAATTGAACTTAAAGGGAGAAAGAAACTATTAAATAGTCTGGTAGAGCTGGTCAGGAAACACTGACACCTTATGCCAGATGGCAGAAGAGCAGTTTGTGGGATGGATGGGAGAGGTCATCCACTATGTTGGAAGCCTTGCAAATATAGCATTTTTTAAAAATGTCCTGGATGGAGGGCAGAATGATAATGTTTCAGTGCAGACAACCTGCCGAAGGGTCTTCCAATCTGACACATTACAATGTCATACAATTGGCCAGGACACTCTCTGTAGTGGCTTTGTAGAAGGTTATAAGGATGGGAGGAGAAAGTCTGATCCTCCTTACTTGCTGCAGATAATAAAGATGCTGCTGCACCTTCTAGATCACAGTAGAAATACTGAGAGTCCAAGTGAGGTTCTTTGAAAGGTGCACACCCAGGAATTTAGTGCTTCTGACTCTCTGCACTGTGGAGCCCTCTATGTAAATGGGGGTGTGGTGGGTTTTGGGCATTCTGAAGTCAACAATAATCTATTTTGTTTTGTCCACATTTAGAGACAGGTTGTTGACCTTGCAGCAATCTGTAAGCTGATCCATCTCCATCCAGTATAATGTTTCTTCAATGCTCTTTATGAGGTCCACCACTGTGGTGGCATCAGGAAACTTGATACTGCTGTTTGAGCTGCACTTTCAGGGCTGTCATAGGTCAACAGCGTAAACAGAATTGGGCTAAATATTCAACCCTGGGAGGCACCTGTGCTCAGCTTGATACTGCAGGAGATGTTTTGTCCAGTGCAGGTTTTCTATGGTCTTCCAGTTAGGAACTCCAAGGCCCAGTTGCACAATGAGGTGCTGAAGCCAAGCTGGAGTAGGTGTCCTTATTTTTCCAGATAAGAAAGGGACAGGTGGCGGGCAGAGGAAATAGCACTCTACATAGAGCGGTTTGTATGATAAGTGAATTGAAGGCCCCCGTGTGATGGGAAATTCAGTTTTCATGTGTTTTATGCCCAGCCTCTTAAAGAACTTCATGATGGTCAATGTTAGCACTATTGGTTGGTAGTCACTGAAACATGACACTAGACTTCTTTGCCACTAGTTTGAAAGTGGTAGCCTTAAAGCACTTTGGCTCAGGGAGGTGCTGAAAATGTCAATGAGAACATCTGCCTCTGCTGGTCTGCATCATCCCTTCAAGCAGCACTGTAAATGTTTACTCCTTTGGTCTCTCAAGAAGGGAAAAACATACAGTGTTCCCAAAACCATTAAGAGTTTACTCTTTCACATTTTGCTTATCGTAATTGGTGAACAAGGAAGCTTTCCATTCTGCAAGTCTGCAGCAGCTACTTTTTGGTACATTTGTAAGTGGTAAAAAGGTCATTCTTAAGTCCCTGTGCTTCTGAGTTGCTTTCCCGTCAAACAGTGGATGTGCTCCATATATTTCAATAGTAAAAACAGGAAAAATAGTTATTGAAACCAATTTATTCGAGATATTAACCAGAATAATTTGAAGATTGCCATGCTATTCTTACCGTACCTGAAATTCTGTGTAACGATTAACTGTAGCTTGCTCATTTACAATTAACATTAAGGGGTATGAAAAAAATGCTTCCTCATCTCAAAATTAGATTAGACAATTAATTTGTACACCTTTCCATTGCCTTCAAGTATATAAAAAGCTAGCTGTCATACAAATACAATATACACACGTGTAAAAACAATGCAGAAAATAAAATGTGCAACACACAACTGT
The DNA here is from genome assembly GCF_016835505.1 of Polypterus senegalus. Lineage (NCBI taxonomy): Eukaryota > Metazoa > Chordata > Cladistia > Polypteriformes > Polypteridae > Polypterus > Polypterus senegalus. The sequence continues at coordinate 59,975,278 of NC_053155.1, forward strand.
ACTTAAATAGAAAAATAATTTTTTTCCTAAATAAAAAAAAAGATCTTCTCATACTCAAACTCTGAATCTTGACTCACCATGCATACATCATGATTAATGTGCGCTTCAGAAGAATCCTGTGGCATATAAGATCTAACACATTCCCTTTCTGATTTTTAGAATAGTGTTTAAATGACAGGATACAAGTTTGCTTTCCATTTTTCTTAGCAATAAAATTGAGAACTGCTTCAGCTTCAGTTAGTCGCCCCTGAGAATAAAGCCAGCGAGGAGATTCAGGGATGAATCTGAGCATGGAAACAAACAAAATGAAAATTTATTATGTTTGCCTCGTATCATACTGCAAATTACTTTTGGTCAAACAAATATCCCCATAAAACTGTAGAACATAAATGAAATCATGCAGAGTTAGGAAAAAAAGTCCTTCAAAAGACTAAAATAGCATATCATAACACAGGAGGTTAACTAATGAACACATATAGATGACAGATGATATGTATCTCAATATGGAAAAGTAAGTATAAAAGATCCATCCATCCATTTTCCAACCCGCTGAATCCGAACACAGGGTCACGGGGGTCTGCTGGAGCCAATCCCAGCCAACAAAGGGCACAAGGCAGGAACCAATCTTAGGCAGGGTGCCAAACCACCGCAGGACTCACACAAACACACCCACACACCAAGCACACACTAGGGCCAATTTAAAATCGCCATTCCACCTAACCTGCATGTCTTTGGACTGTGGGAGGAAACCGGGGCGCCCGGAGGAAACCCATGCAGACACGGGGAGAACATGCAAACTCCACGCAGGGAGGACCCGGGAAGCGAACCCAGGTCTCCTAACTGCGAGGCAGCAGCGCTACCACTGCGCCACAGTGCTGCCCAGTATAAAAGATGTGTGTCACAATATGGAAAAGAAACAGAATAAGCTTGAACAGAACTAAATGATGCATTTTTATAGCTACCCTAGGCCTTACAGTGCAGCTGCATATAGGCTTGCACTTTCTGACCTCCTGGCCATTAAGCTTTTAATATTTTTAGGAGGAAAAACAATAAACTGGGAGAAATTTCTTTACTATTTTGGTGTTAACTCACCATTAAACAACACTGTCAAACATGCTGCAAATGCAAAGTAAGAAAGGATATGACCCTGTCACAGTAACTGAAAAAGCAGGATGTTGGAGGTGTGATGGAGTCACCACAAAAATGTATGCTAAATTGGGATGAAGAAAGAAACAGACTGCATGAAAAGTGTAGTGAGAAAGTCACGGAGTCAAAGAGTTAGATTTTTTTTTTAAACACAAAAATCTGATGTCTACTGTTATAATAAATAGGAAAACTAATCGGTGCTCCAACATTATGTAATTTGTAAGGGTGAAAAAAATGATGCTTAGATGCATTGCAATTCACTATTGAAGGACTCTCATCAATGCATCAATTAGACTTTTTATATGGACTTATGAATAATTGGAGATTATTTGCAGTACAATACATTTCAGATTTAAAAGATACATTTTGAACAAAATGATAACTAGAACAGATAATAGAGTGCCTCCTATAGCAAATGGTTGCAAAACAATGGACAAGGAATTAATTATACAGTGTCCTCCATAATGTTTGAGACAGAGACATATTTTTTTCCTTGGTTTACTCTGCTAAAAGTAATAAATATGACTACTTTAAGATACCAATTATTGCTATGTCTGAAACATTATGGTGCCCTGAAATTGGGGGACCACTTATAAAAAGTGTTGTCATTTCTACATGGTTGTAACCGAAATGTATGCAAATAACCTTAAATGAAAGTCTGCAATGTGCACTTCAATCATATCTGAATTGTTTGATTTGTAATCAAGGGGAAAATTTATAAGAAAATTGTGTCTTTGTCACAAACATTATGGAATGTACTTATATTTTTTTTTTAGAAAAAACCTAAGTGAAAAATTGAAGATTCATTAAAAAAACCTAAAACACACACAAAGTAAGCATTAGAAACAAAAATTGTATAAACAAATACTGTACATACAGACACAAAAGCAATATGTTTTTGCATAACACAGCTCACACAAGATCCAGTCAATCAAAGTAAGCCTAAGAGCTGAATGGATAACAGCTGTAAATATGGTAAAATAATTTTAAAAAAAAAGTAGAAAAAGGTTTAAATTAACTTGTGCTTTGGTCATTAAACAACACACAGAGCTGGCAAGAAATTAATTGCAGTAACCAGTGTGGAGCCAATAAATACAACTATCACAGGGAGAAAAAAAAACCTATTAATCCTACAGTGAAAGGGCAATGCACGCAAGTACAGCATACTCTCAATGTAGTCTCCCTCTGGGCATGATAAGGGACACCACACGAGCATTTTAATGTGTATACATAGTTCAACAAAATTATACCCAGATAAAAATCCACACAGAAAACATATAATAAAATTAAATGTAAAAAACAGGCAAGTTTGTAAAGCAGGGATTTATTCACATGCATTGCAATGTTCTTGGATTAACTATATCCCCAAAATCAGCACTAGTAAGACAGGCACATTTACGTTATGTTAAGTGATCACGCTGAAATTTATGTTAATTTAAACAACAAATTCTACAATACAGGAACATGCAATGCTGGAAAATATACTAACATGTTAAGAAATCTACCAGTTGGTATTTCCATTTATTATTGCATTTTGTTAAAGGATAACTTTTGTATTTTTCAAATTGAAGTAATCTCTTCACAATATATGGTAACCCCAGCCAATTAACCTCCATGTTAAAAGTCAAAAACAAGCTAGGGTTTTTAAAAAAATATAAAAAAATTATTCCCTTTAGAACACATTTTTTATGTAGAAAATTAATGCACCCCCCACTTCCACCTCAAATGTCAAAATAATTTATTTAATAATAACACAACAGCATGAAGTTGATATTTTAGCTACGCCAAACCAAAGTTGTGTATTGATTTGTCTGCTCTGAGATTTTGGGTTTTACCCATCTTGAAACTCATTAATATGAGAATAGTTTGTGTTCAGCTTGGGTTTGTGACACTTAGTGCTTGTACAGTGCAGCATATGTCAAGACAGGGACATTATTTTGGTACTTCCTTGCTCTTTGTTTTATAATATAGAGTGCACTGTTTTGCACTTACCTTTCAAGACCAGGGCACTTTTGACAAGATTTTAGTGTTAGGACATCATGCTTTACCTAACCTCTAATAGGATTTCTGTTTTAACATTTCTGGCTTTATTTGCCTTGGTTCTTGCTAGCTTCTCTAGGTTTTAATCCCGGCTTGTCATTAGCCTTTTTCCTGTCCAATCCCTTAAATCTGTTTCCTAGTGACTACTCCACAAATTGCCAACTGATGAGCATATTCACATTTAAATCCAGCATGAAGACTCGGTACTTTAGTTTAGAATATTCCAAGTAGTGCAGGTATAGCTATACATATTACATTTCTGTTTGTTAGTCGTTTCCACAAAAATACAAGGCTGACAATCATTGCAAACATTTACAACTCTTCCCTATTCGGTTTCTCTTCCTGGTATCCTGCTGTGTCATGTGAAGCCTATGATACTGTATACATTGCCAAGATACTACTCCTGCAAATGGGAAGTGTCAAAGAGAAAGACCCTGTGGGCCTTGGAATCCAAAAATTCAAGGATTTATTCTTCAAATTAGAATGTTCAGAATATGTTGGAGCAGATTACCAGAATCCTAACTTGGACTGTAATTTTGTCTCTCGTGAAAGTTTATTTTCTCCTGGAATACTGCTGACTGGAAATTTTACTTTCCTCTACTTCACTATCAACTGACCATAACCCAGTTGTAAAAAATAATTTGTCAATTTTTATAACACACTTATTCAGGGTAGCAAAAGCATACTACAGCAGTCTGAGGGTTCAAGGCAGGAACAATACCTGGACACTGTGCCAGTATAATTCTGGATGTCACATATAATGTAGGATATTAATGTTAATTGACTTGTTATAATTTTATGTTAAACATATTGAAAACTGCTGTTTTATTGTGTGTTCATCATAATCAGTGTGCTCATATCTTCACAGCTGGAAATTTGTGCAAGAGGTAAGATTTTTCTCAGTTAAGAGCACTATAAAAATAATTATTTTGAATTTAAATGTTCCAGAGAACTATATACTGTAGTACAGTATTGTGGAAACTGTCTTCCAACCTAAAGAGTTGGGAAGACTAGTAATCGATACATTGAGGGAGATGTGTAATAAGTAAAACCTAATGAGTAATAGGGAAAGGACACATAAAACTAATTAGTTATTAATATTGAAGAAGGAAAAGATCAAATTACAAAATGTAAAATTCCACTTTTAAAATAACATTAAACCTCCAAACATTTTTCTACAATCTACACACATGCGTAGATTTAGTGAACAATTACTAATTTTTGAGTGATTCTGCACTGTGAATATGTTAATAACTTTCTTAAAAACATGTAGTGAACTAAGCTAAAAAATGATAAACTGAAAATTTTCAAATGTTAATTCATTACTATATTATACACTTATACTTTTGGCAACACAAAATAGTCACACAATTTTAGTTGAGAATAATTTTTTACCGATTAGGTTAAAACAGCATAAGATTAAAATGCTTTATCTCCCAGGAGATACATTTCATTATTGATGTATATCTTTAGGCTCTTTTTATCTGAATGTAGACCAGCTTAATTATGGCTAAACGCTAGCAAGACCACAAATAATTACTTCAATGTTTTTTTTTCAAATAGCAGATAGTCAAATCAGTAAGTGTCTGAGAAATGCCCAGATATCTAGCACAGAGCAAGAGCACCAACCACAATAAAAAGTTACACTTTTTAAAACTTACAGTGATAGTGAAAGCACAAGTACAGCCTGCACATTCACAGCAAGAGCCAGAATTCTCCAGGACTGGATAAAATAGCCCAATAATGCATAAATGGAGATTCCAAGTGCAAAAAAGATGTTAGCCAGAGAACCTAAAGAGATGAGCATAAACAAAACAAGTGAGAAAATGTATGCATGGTTTAACTTTCAGGTCTGTTCAACCATATGATAGCTGAAGTACTTCACATTTTAGTTACTTCACCCAAGAGTCATTTATTTCATTTTTGTTTATTAAATATTTTTGTAACAATTAGTCTCATTCAAAACTAACATTATCAACAGAATGCAACTATGGTATATGTGTTTGCACACTACATTAAAAACATGTTTTTTAACATTACTTTACAATTTAGTTAAAAATGTAGCCTAAATGGGCTTATGGTAGCATACTAGCTTTCTTATACAGCAGATTCCAATTCAAGCAGTGTAAAAAAAATGGCACTGATTTATATGTGTTAGTGGTGGAGGGTGTGTGAATTATATTTAAGAAAATTGGACAGTAACATTTTTCAAAGTAAACCCAATAGAGTAGTACCCAATAATTACCAAAAGAAGAAATACAATGCACATCTATTTATTATTAATCAAGACATAGTAATTCATTAAGATTACCTAAATAAATAAGAACTTGGAAAGGAACTGATTGGTTGCAAAACTGGAATACCAAAGGTGACACTAATCTTAACGATTTAAAAATTCCTGTCTAAGGACACAAAGAAGCAAAAGTGGCTCTTTTGGGTCCAGATAAGCCCAGCTCAGTCTGTTGTGTGTTATACCACTAAGTAACTCTTTCAACATGCACAAGCTGTAATCCTGCCCTGTCATTGCTGTTTGTGGCACAATCAGCCTCTTTGTTTACCACACTCCAGTCATGTTGCATGGTCGGAGACTCCAATCTTTAGCCTACAAATCAACTGCAGCTCCCTTTCTAAATCCATTATGTTTATATCACCAAGAGGAGCTTCGCCTTTCCTTTATAACTATTAAGCTCAAACACAGTTTAGCTGCAGGCTGATAATGTCAGTTATTTACAATAATAATATGTAGATAAAATTAGTAAATTTAGTCTTATATATGCATACCTAATTGCTACTTTCCCCTTAATCTACAAAGAATTGATTTTTTTGTACATTTATGGTTAATTTATCTAAAGCAGCAATGGAAGGGTTCTGGTGTATGGACTGCATCCCAGCATCTGATTCACTTGCACTGGACACTCAAGTGACTCTTGAAGGAATAAAAGCAAAAAATATACGAAATATACAAGCTGGTGAACTTGCATCTCATTTCTCTTCATTTTCAACACTTCAAATGTCACCGTTACTTATTGAGATTATACTATACTTTCACTACCACACTGTACACTGCACTAACTTGGCTTGCCAAGTGAAAGTCAAATGGTCTTTCCTAAATGAAATTCACTGACTGAAAGAAAATGCAGTGGCAGAAAAAGGACATCTGTACAACCTAGTATTGTGAAAAATGGACAGCTTAACAAGTATTGCACTGGAAGTGAAACCTCACAATGGAAGTCAGAATGTGAAGGCTTGCATGATTTTTCCACAACAGTAAAGATAAGCAAGTATGTCTAAAAGAGGGAAAGAAGAATACACACTATGGCATTGGCAAATGATTATTCAGGGTCCTTTCCCTCATGATTTCACATCTTCCCCTAGAGATGCAAGCAGTGACCCTGTCAACTTTAAAGTTGGTAAATAATACCTTATCCAGATGAGCTAAAGAAAACCTACCCCAACTTATAACAATCAGATTTCTGTGAGAATGCTGGTAACTGTTCCCTCTCTCACACCCTCTACTCACCTCCACAAGTGAATCTAGGTTATAATACCATTGGTGCCGGCTCAGACACTTGATCAGGGCTACATCTTTCTAATCAGTCATTTGTGCACCCCACACCCCTTAGAATGCAGCAGCAAAAGAACTCAGGACATTTGGATTACAGCATAGTTCTCTCTAATATTGAAGAAGAATATGAAGAAGAAATTGATTTTTTAAAGCACTTTGTCAAGACACGCACCAAAGGAGTTCCAATTTTGTTCAACTGGACAATATACAGCTTGCTGACTTGGAATAGTCGCTGGCTTCTCTGTTTAAGGACATGAAATGAATGAGGCTGTGTACCTGAATGATTTCTTACTGGTGATATGACTAAATACCAAAATTCAAAAGCTACTCCCACCTTACTGCAGTTAATCTGGCTCCTGAGTACAAACTGTAAAGCGCCGAGTCACTTTTGAGATGCACTGCAATTGAATTAAGTTTTAGCATGCAAGTATTTTTGATACATTTTTTAATACACAGCTGAAGTCCACATTACAGTAGATTTTTTTACTTACACTTGTTATCACAATATGCACTTAATCTAAATTAAAATTATTAAAAACAAGAACATCTCAATATATTGATCCAAAAATAAAATTCAGCCAAATATGAATGTTTATTATGCTATTCCCTGATCTATGATATCAAAATATCACCACTAGTGAAAGGAAGCATCCCAAAGAAATAAAAATTTCTTAACAATATAGCACATATTATTGAATTTCAAAAATGAAATTTTGCATGGATTTATTATATAATATATAAGGTTTAATTATTTTAGCCATTTTTGGTTGTCTCTGCTGCCAAGTAGAACTAAATAATATACATTTTCATGCAAGTTAGACGCTTTCATTTGCACTATGAAGTAAACCAAATTAATGCAAAAATGACATTGACGTATTTAATTACAGTGCTGTTCAAACTGTTGTGTTTAAAACAGATATAATGCAGTATTTCATAATACCTGTTATCGCCCAGTATGCACTGCCCACATACTCATTAAATAGTACAAAGGAAACCAAAGCCATCCCTCCATTCATAACACCCACAAGAAATCGAGAAGCAGCAAAAAACAGGTATGATGGAGCAAGACCACTTGTTATAGCAAAGAGGAGGTCAAGTGCAAGCCCTGCAAAAAAAAAAAAACAAAAATAACCCACCAGTCAAAAGGTCAATCCTAAACTATTGATGCCACTCACATGTGTGTATGTTTACCTTAAAAGAAAATCCTGTAAAAAAATAACATGAGCCTAATTCATTAACATGAGGGCATATTTTCACTAGCAAGAATTTGAAATTTATAATTACATTAAAACAAGAATTTGTTTAATATACAGCATGCTTTGATCCATTTTAATTTTTTTTTTTTTACAGAATTTATATCAAGTATACTAGAGAGAAGTATAATGCAAAGTAACACATTCAAGTTATATCACAAAGTTTTCACTTCTCCCAACCATCCAAGAAAAGTTTGGTGATGAACAATGCCCTTTCCAGCATGGTGGAGCACCATGCCATAAAGCAAAAGTGATAAACTAAGTGGCTTGGGGAACAAAACATCGAAATTTTGGGTCCATGGGCAGGAAATTCCCCAGACCTTACTACTAGAAGCTTTGAAGCCTATGAAAAAACTCGTAGTTCCTGGCCACCTTAAATTCCTTCGCACCTCTCCATTAGCATCTTTTGTTTCGTAAATGTGTCAATCAGCACAAGCAACAAGCAGCCTGCTATCCCATCCCCCCCACCGCCACAGCTCAACTTGGGCAAAAAGAAAAAGAAATCGGATTAGGGTACCACTCAAAATAATCATTCTTGGAAGCGGCTGGAATAGAACCCTTAACCTATTGATTATGAGTCAGCATTGTACCCTAACTCGATTTGACATGATTGAATGGGACTACCTAACCACCACATTGCACAAATTTGTGTTTGGCTCAAATGTGTGTGCCAGGATAAGACTACTTTATACCAATCCAGAATCCTCTGTCTGTATTAACTATGTTATCTCAAACTACTTCAAACTGGAACATGGCATTCGACAAGGTTGCTGTTTGCAGTTGCCATTGAGCCACTGGTCATTCACTTTCAAAATTCATCAAGGATAAAGGAGAATATCAGAGAGGGACTTGAACAGAAAATATAACTATATGCAGATGATATGGTACTGTGCATATCAGATACACAAACATCCTTACCAGTAGTCCTTAAGGTACTAGCAGAATTTCAGAAGATATCTGGACTCAAAATCAATTTGAATACAAGTCTGCTTTTTCCAGTGAACCTTCTAGCACACAATAATAGACTGGATATCTATCCATTTAAGTTCTCAGAACAGTTTAAATATCTGGGGATGAGCATCACAAGTAAATATAAAGATGTTTTTAAACACAATTTTATCATCAGCATGGAAAGAAATCAAACAAGATGTGAACAGATGGTCCACTCTCCACCTCACATTAGCAGGGAAAATCAAAACTGCCAAGATGAGCATCCTTCCCAAGCTTTTTTTTTCTATTTCAGAGCATCCATATAAACATTAACAAACCATTCTTTAGGAAATTAGACTCAATTATAACCTCATTTATCTGGAATTTGTGACATCCACACATTCAAAAGGCAACTCTGCAGAGACCTAAAGCAGAAGATGGCATGGCACTACTTAACTTTCAGTTTTATTACTGGGTGGCAAACATACAAGCTATAAAGACATGGACATTGACACAAATTGATGAATATACACAAGCATGGACTGCAATAGAAATAAAATCTTGCAGTACATCCTTAAATGCCCTGCTTTGTGCCCCCGTAAATACAAATTGTCTTATTGTCCATCAGTCACTCAGAATATGGAACCAATGCAGAAAGCACTTCAAGGTAGAGAAGCTTTATCTGTCACACCTCTACAAGATAATCACCCTTTTCTACCCTCTCAAACATACACAGTATTTAACCTTTGGAAAACCTCAGAGTTTAAAACACTTAGAGAACTGTATAGAGTAATCCCTCCTCGATTGCGGGGGTTGCGTTCCAGAATCCCCCGCGATAGGTGAAAATCTGTGAAGTAAAAAACATGTTTGTATGGTTATTTTTATATATTTTAAGCCCTTATAAACTCTCCCACAATGTTAACATTATTAGAGCCCTCTAGACATGAAATAACACCCTTTAGTCAAAAGTTTAAACTGTGCTCCATGACAAGACAGAGATGACAGTTCTTTCTCACAATTAAAAGAATGCAAACATATCTTCTCTTCAAAGGAGCGGTGTCAGGAGCAGAGAATGTCAGAGAGAGAGAGAGCGCGTGACAGAAAAGCAAACAATCAAAAAATCAATAATAAAATTGGGCTTTTAAGTATGCGCACCGCGATAAAGCAGCCGCAAAGAAGGGAACAATGTGAAGGTAGTCTTTCAGCATTTTTTAGAGTACTGTCCGTATCTGTAATGGAAGGATTTTTCTAAAGAGAGGGGGGGATCAAGAGAGCAGATGGGCGTTGGTCGCTCAGCACAAAAACCAGCTTCAAGAAGGAAAAGTACTGGGAATATGGCCAGAGGGTTATGCTGACTTGTTTTTTACTTGTTTTTCACTTCGAGGGCTTCACTATTTTTGTGTGCCTTTTGGTACCAGACGCCGTCTCCGTCAGGATAAAGGGGCATGCTGACTTGTTTTTCACTTCAAGGGGTTTCACTACGCAATTCTTATTTTTGTGTGCCTCCTGGTACCAGGTGTCGTCATCATCAGGACCAAGTGCAAAACAACACCGCGTCCCGTGGAAAGGTGTGTGTGCTGAAACTAATCACTTCTGTATACACTGCTTACACGTAAGCGCTTTGGGCAAGGACGCTCAATTAGTATATAAGGGAAGGTTCCGCCCTCAGTTTCTTTGGAGGCTCAACCGTGGGGACAGCGCGCACCGCCCGGTAAATGAAAGGCTAAATGGGTTGATCCTTTGACAAGACTGACAAGCGGGCCCCCTCAGTCTACTGGTCTGGGATGATGGCTCTGGGTCTTTTGATGTATTTTACTGTATGTATGTATGTATGTTATTGTAAGTATAAGTTTGTCTCTTTATTTCTATAACCCATTCATATGTATTTAAATGTTATAATTGATTAAGTAAACAAAATAGAAGTATTGGACCTCTTCTCTCTGATTCTTTGCCTACTTATGTTCATATCCCTGGAACCATTTTCCCGAAACAAAACATTTTGGTGTCACTTGCAGGATTTTGGGGAATCTGGTAAAATATTGAACTATTGAGTGAGGCAAAAGAAATCAGAGATGTCTAAGAAAAAGGATAAAACCCTGGCACGGCTCCTTTACCTCTTCCCGGCTGGGAGGAAACGGTATGGGAAGACTGCGCTAGAGAATTGAGACGTGGGGAATTAGCACAATATTGGCAAAGTTTAGGCCCCCCAACACCAGTGAATGTACTAGCCGCACTTAAGAAAGGTCAGGTGCATGTAAAAGAACCCATGACGGGCTTGCATACACGGGGGTGGTTTTTACTAACGGCAGTTAGATGTCTGGACAGCCTGGTAGACGAAAAAGAAAGGGAGATTAAGAAAATGCAAATGGACTTGACGGATGCGTTAGGGCGAGCCTCAATGGCTGAATCCCACGTGGCTGTGTTATTACCGCGAGTACAGAGAACCGAGGAGTTGGCGGATGAGGCAGCCTTATGCATAGCCAAGGTGAATTCGAAAAAGAGGCGCAGACTGGATGTTGCGAAGGATAAAGCGCTTGTAGCTGCAGCGAATGTCCATGAGTGGGATCCCGAGACAGGGGATGGTAACATTTGGGACGATGATGATGTAGATGATCAGCCAGACCTGAATCCCCCGAGTTTGCAAGCTAAACCCGTGGTACGTCGTAGACGTTATGGTGGCATACGGTAATGTTAGGAGAGGAGATGTTTGTGAAGATTATACTGTACAAAAAAAGGAAGGATTTAGATCACGTTACGCCCAAGGGCGAAATGAGCCAGTAGATACATGGCTGGTACGCATGCATGATGCAGGAGCAGGACAAGTGAAACTGGATGGGGAGGATGGTGTGGAATTTACGGATTACGCTATTGATCCTCGCTTTAAACAGGCAATGAGGCAAGAATTGACAAAGTTGGACGATAGAGACAAGGTTAATAGAACAGGGGGAGTAAATAGAAAGAAATTATGGGGAGCGCTAATTAACGCCAAAGTCCCTAAGGGAGAGATAGATGGACGACCCACAGGGGTACTCCTAAACATGGCCGAAAAGAAGGGACTTGTGGATAAGTCCGGAGGGATAAAGAAGCAAGTGGCAAAGGCAGAAGTTCATTTGCTTCTTACCTTTGCTGAATGGGAAAAATTGAATAAAAAAAAAACGGCATGAAGTTGGCTCAACTAGCTCATCTTCATCTTGAGAGCTCCGAGGAGGAGGAAGGAGAGGAGCAAACCAAAAAGAAAAGCCGTAGCAACAAGAAGTATAAGAAAGTAGAAAAGAAAGTGGAGGCAAAGGCGGCTAAAATAGAAAACATTCGCTTGTCTACTGGTCAGGCAGATTGTGTATGGTTAATGATTATTATAAAGAAGTTAGATGAGGAGGCAAAAGAGATAAAGACCTGGCTAAAAAAATTGCGAGCAGCTAGCAGTACACGTAGCAATGTATAAAGAGAATGCCATACAGATTAAGCAACGATCGCTCAGTGTTAAAGTGTGTGGTGGCGCAGTAGTTAGCACTTATGCCATGATTCGAGTTTATTTGTGATTTATGTTGAAGCTTACATGTTGTTTGTTTTGAGTTAATATTCTCAATGACAGTTTAGTCTTTTTGACGAGTGCCGTCTTGCTGTAGTATCGAACCGCGTGATTTCTTGATAGTTGGATTTGCCCTAATTGGCGCAGGAATGGATCGCCACGGAAGCAATTCCTCGTTATCGCCGAGTCATTTCGCCAATGGAGTCTCCTTGATCTAGAAACCAGCGCCGTTTCGAGCTGAGTAGAATCGTGTTAGAGTTAACATCCGTTAACGTCATGAGAGGCTGTTTTATATTATAGTCTGATAAGTAAAGCAGCCTTCAGAAAAATGTAGGAGGATAGCACCAAAAAGAATAACAAGCGTTGAGAAGAATATAATGCGAAAAAGAAAAAGTGCACTGTATTTAACATCAAAGGTACCTGGCTCGCTAATGTCTGTGTATATGAATATGTCTGTGCTGAACTTATTCAATGTGTGTGCCTGTATACTATGTGTATGCCTGAGCATTAATTGTTCTCTGTGTGTGTGTAAATATGTTTGTGCTAAAATGTGTGAGCGTGCCTGTTGTTTGTTCTGTGGGTGCGTACGTGTGTTTGGGAGTAAGAAAGCAAAAACATGGAGACTTCTGGGTAATGTAGTTCAACTATGATTTGCTGAAGCTGCCGTGTGCATATAAACGTCCAGAGCTCTGAGTAAATATGGGTTAAAATAAATGTGAGTATGAGTAACATTTGATAAAATGAAGAATGCAATCACTTTTAGTAATAAGTGATAATAAGTAACAAAACTGAGGTAAAGTTGAATGTGTTAAAACAATGGTTTTGGGTGATTTTGTGTATGTTATATAGTGTATTAGAGGGATCCCTATGTGTGTGTATGTTAAATAGGTTTCAGTGTGCTTAAAAGAATGTGTAAAAATATGTGTTGTTTGCAAGAATTAAATAATTGGTATTATTGTGAATGTAAATGTTGAAATTAAAAGAGCTCTTAATTCTAAATTAAAAAAAGATTTGAACAGGTGGTGTAAAAAGGTCTCCAGATTAAGCATATTATATGAGCACCCCTTTTATTTGAGTACTGGCCAGACTCTGATAAAAGGGAGGATTTTAATTAAAATGAGTAAATTTCGATTGAAGGAGACATTCTTTTACCAAAATGAAGCAGGTTATTGGTAATACTCCTTTCAAAGCCTATGTTGATTAGTGCTGCTTAGAAAACAAAATTTACTGTATATTGGAGGCAGAGCACAAGGAAAGCTGCTATAATGTGAGGGTTACTTGTATGTGGTAATGAAGGTAAGTGTAAGTGACAATATGGTGTGCATTTGTTTGGTGATGGTCAAATGCGACAATGGGTATGAAGAATGGCATGTGGCAGTATAAAAACAGCCAATGCCAAACTGTAAGTGAAAGAAAGGGAATAAGGAGGGTTAACTAAGAGGAAAACAGACTGTACTCTTTGGAGTCAACATTCTGAAAACGTGTAATAAAACATCTGGAAGATAACAATGAAAGAATGTGCAAGATCAACTGTCTTTGACAGAAGGTTATGGGGAAAAGAAAATCAGTGTATATAATTGAAGTAGATTTGAAGTATTTTCTTAGTTTACCTGATAAACAAGTGGGTTCTTCATTCTAAATATGGGTAGAAATGTGCAAATTTCTTAGAGGGCTTTATAGTAAATAAAGACACATTTTGCATTATAGGGCATTTTGATATATTGATTTCTTTCCTCATTTCCTTTGTGTGTAATATTGACATGTTTGTGTGAAATACAGTGGAATACTGGTATCACAACAAAACTAATGGAAGGCTCACTTTTATACATGTATAGAAACTTTAAAAATGAACACCTTGTTTAAAAAGAAAAATGTTTTTAGGACTTTGCATAACTGAACAATGGTTTGTGATTAGATACATGGGGGAAGAAGTGTGGAGCCTAACCTTTTTGTTATTCAATGTCACCAAGGAAAAGATTGAGAATTTACCTGTCTAGATTGTGGATTTCTTTCTTGACTCTGCTTGATATGTTATGTTTAATTTTGTTTAAATTTTACATTTTGAAACCAGTTTAAATCTTGGAACAAATGCAGATAATTTGAATATTATATCAATATTATTGGGACCAATTTTGTAATGATTTATTATTGAGTACTTTTCCTTTTGTAATACATTGATTGACTTTATTTTAATAATGACTTGGGACATGTTTTTTTTTTAATTGAGTGGAAATTGCAACCGCAGCCAAACTGGAAACAGCTATAAAGGAGGACTTGAACTTTATGCTTATCAATCTAAATTTTTACTCTGACTGTTTAAAGACAAATTGACTCAGACAAGCACAGACTGGATTGAACTGACCGTTTGTTTCACTGCTAGCAATATTTTTAATAGGGGTACCCCCAACAAAACAGATCTGACATCTTATGACATATTGTTTTTTGGATCCATAAGTAGCTACCGATGAAGAATTAATATGCTGACTATTTAAATGAGCGTTTTTAAGTCTTTACGTCTGCAGGTGAAAGCTGTTTTTTCCTAGTGCATCGTAGATGACAGCATTTGAAGTTGAACCAGAGATTGGGCTGTGATAAAGGTCTGCAGATAAACTAATTATCTGACTCCAAGGAGAACCCAGCCATACCAAAGAGGGAATCAAGTCATGAATCAGGCCATCGATCAGCTGACTACTGGACAACGCACTTCGATTCCAGTTCCAGGCATCATGGATACCTGCTGCCAAGAGCTCAACTATGCTGGTGATGTTTGAGCCCAAAAGATCATCGTGGATTCCGAATCATAGATGACATCTGCCTACTTGGGTCCTTTTTGCTTGGGATGTTGGACCCCAACACCTGCTTTGGTCCTTACTAAGAAAAGAAAATCTGTCACACTTTTACTCTGCAGGGCTCAATGTTCTTGCTGGAGCCTGCTTTGACTGTCCACTTGTTTGACAAATGGCAACATCTTTTGGGTTAAAAGTATTTGAACTGTGAAAGATATAGAAGGGAAAGCTAATTATTTGTAGACAAAGTAGAATATAGGGATTCCCAAATAATATGTATTTAATGAATGTTTGTATTAATGGGAATACTATATAATTTGTATTTTTAGATAAATGTTTTGATATGCCTTCTGATATTTTGTATGAGATAATAAGTCACCTTTAAGGACCAATGATTTGGTTATTTGTAAAGTTAATCAGAATTGAATCTAATCTAACATAAGGGATCTATTAGATTGTTAAGTGATTGTCATTGAAGGGACAATGCACTATTACTAGTCAGGGTCAGTCCAGTTTAGATATTCTAGGTTATTGATTGTAGTATTATAGCAAATAATGTAGAACTTTACATTTAGGTACATTTATTTAATTGAAAAGAATAATAGTAAGCATATGGGATGACACACATGACTAGAACTTTGGGGATAAGGGACACATACTATAGGTCAGGACATCTATAGCTTTTAGAAGAGGATAAAACAGTTTAGGCTAGCATGTTGATGGTGATACAGGTCAAATGATTAACATCATGGCTTGATGAGTATATGTTATGGAAATCAGTGAAATGAAGTAATAATTTGGCCCATAGGAGATGGAGTGTCCTATACATACAGAGTGTGAGGTCCGTGAATTAAAAAGCCCAAATGAAGTTTGAAGATCTCTGAAGATATGAATAAGCTTGGGTATAACCCTTGAAATTGAAATTGAAATGAATGTGACCTCAAAAATGACCCAGTGATTTGCATTTTGGAAGTAGTGCTGACATCTTCCGAAGGGAGGATTGACACCTACTGTCCACAGGATGGCTGAATTAATGTGATAAAGGTGGCTCAAGGTTGAGACCACAGCTGGGTGTATATTTGGGCAATTTTATGAATGAGTGTGTTAAGATGTGAGCATGGTGAGGTGTGTAAGGACTCTATCTCAGATTATCATTGTGCACAGCGGTGGCAACCTAAAACTGAGAACTTTTGAGTTATTCAAGATAAATATTTATGCCATCTGTATCATCACCAATAATATTAATTAGTATTAACTTTATTTGAACCTGGGTATTATGGGGGTTCATGTTAGTGAAGCAGAAATTACTCTCTTAATAGTACGTTGTTGCTTATTACTAGTTTCCTAATTAGTTATTGCTAGAATTGCTGTCAAACAGGTGTGCATCCAATTTCTTGAACCATGGACACCTTCAGTTAAAGATTTTTATTCTTTTCTTGATGACAATGTGGATAATGAAATACCAAATCAGAAGAAACTCCTTGGGTGAAGTGCTAGTAACCGCTCCCCAGGAGGTGACCCTCTGGTGCGCAAAGTACCTGGGTTGAAGAAAATTGTAATTTCACTGGAAAAATATTTCTCCAAGCGAAGAAAAAGCATTTATTATGGACAATTGTTTTATTATTATTGCTTTAATGACTATATTTAACTGTTATGTATTTTGTGCTTTACGAAAAATTGCAATCAGAACAAGAAGGGCAAGAGCGCTGGGTTTGCGCTGAGCGAGGGGCCGAATGTAATGGAAGGATTTTTCTAAAGAGAGGGGGGGATCAAGAGAGCAGATGGGCGTTGGTCGCTCAGCACAAAAACCAGCTTCAAGAAGGAAAAGTACTGGGAATATGGCCAGAGGGTTATGCTGACTTGTTTTTTACTTGTTTTCACTTCGAGGGGCTTCACTATTTTTGTGTGCCTTTTGGTACCAGACGCCGTCTCCGTCAGGATAAAGGGCATGCTGACTTGTTTTTCACTTCAAGGGGCTTCACTACGCAATTCTTATTTTTGTGTGCCTCCTGGTACCAGGTGTCGTCATCATCAGGACCAAGTGCAAAACAACACGCGTCCCGTGGAAAGGTGTGTGTGCTGAAACTTATCACTTCTGTATACACTGCTTACACGTAAGCCGCTTTGGGCAAGGGCGCTCAATTAGTATATAAGGGAAGGTTCCGCCCTCAGTTTCTTTGGAGGCTCAACCGTGGGGACAGCGCGCACCGCCCGGTAAATGAAAGGCTAAATGGGTTGATCCTTTGACAAGACTGACAAGCGGGCCCCCTCAGTCTACTGGTCTGGGATGATGGCTCTGGGTCTTTTGATGTATGTTACTGTATGTATGTATGTTATTGTAAGTATAAGTTTTTCTCTTTGTCTATAACCCATTCATATGTCAAGACTGACAAGCGGGCCCCCTCAGTCTACTGGTCTGGGATGATGGCTCTGGGTCTTTTGATGTATGTTACTGTATGTATGTATGTATGTTATTGTAAGTATAAGTTTGTCTCTTTATTTCTATAACCCATTCATATGTATTTAAATGTTATAATTGATTAAGTAAACAAAATAGAAGTATTGGACCTCTTCTCTGATTCTTTGCCTACTTATGTTCATATCCCTGGAACCATTTTCCCGAAACAAAACAGTATCTTCTAGGCAAACAGCCTCTGTGCAAACAGCCCCTCTGCTCACACCCCCTCCGTCAGGCACAGAGCATGTCAGAGAGAGTGAGAAAGCACATTGTATATCATTGAGGAGTTTTAGTTAATACGTAATACATGCTCTGATTGGGTAGCTTCTAAGCCATCCGCCAATAGCGTCTCTTGTATGAAATCAACTGGGTAAACAAACTGAGGAAGCATGTAATTTAAATTAAAAGACCCCTTGTCCGCAGAAATCCACGAACCAGCAAAAAATCCGTGATGTATATTTAGATATGCTTACATTTAAAATCCGCGATGGAGTGAAGCCGCGAAAGTCAAAGCGTGATATAGCGAGGGATCACTGTATACATGATGTCTTTGCATCTTATGAATAATTATGTTTTGAATTTAACTTCCCAGTGAACTAATTTTCCAACTACTTTCAAATCAGAAACTTTGCTAAAAGGAACCTACCCAATTTTTCACTCCACCCACCCATCTCTATTCCAGAAGAAATACTGATCAGTCTTCGATACCCAGAGCACACCTCAATAATATATAAAAACATATTAAAGTCTCTTTCTTTCAAAGATCCTTGGGTGCAGTGGGGAAAGATCTTTCTCTTCAAATCTCAGAAAGGAGTGGAAGGCAGCCATGCACACAATGCACTCTAGCTCCATATGAGCAAAGCATTCAATCATTCAACTTAAAATCTTTCATCAGTCAGATTTGTCTTGTTTAAAATTGTCCAAAACTTATTCAGGGCAAGATCCAACCAGTGAACATTGCAGTCTAGCTCCTGCCATATTTTGTGGATGTGTACCAAATTAACATAATTTTGGAAAAGAAAAACCTTTTAATGCCTATCAGAAAGCCTCAGTGTTGCAATCAGTCCTCACCCATTAACAGCTGTGTTAGGTGTACTGAAATGAAAGGTTGTAACTACTTCAGCATCAGATCCACTAATAAGTAAATAATGAATTAAACAGCCAGAACATCTAAAAAAGCAGAATGAAAATCAAGATGAAAATATTGTTAAAAGTAAAACTACATTAAGATGCATTAATTACATTTTTACTTTTTTACCTTTAGTGTTTATTAATTGAATATGTGATGTGGTCTTTATAAAGTTCTGCAACCAGAAATCTCATTTGTCATTTGTTATTTACTGTTAAAAAACAGTTTAAAGTAATTTATTCACTTCAAAAAAGGTTAAATTATATTGTACTTTGCTTTGATTTGGTGCTTATAAATAATATTTTATGTTTATTTTTTCACTTTGGAAACAAACTTTGTGTTGCTAGTGTGCTGAACATTAAACAAAATTAGTTGAACAATACATCTTAATAAAGTGAACAAGTGTCTGTGTATCTGTGTGTCCATCCAGTTGCTAGGATTAGGAATAAAAAAATTAAAAATAGGCGAAACGCAAGGCTAACACGAGAGAAAGGGACCAGACACATATTGGCAACCCATGCATCAAATAAAAATCATGACATCTTGTTGGAATACTCAGATTTCAACTAATGTTAGATAGGTAACGCAGCAAGTAAGAGCAATAAGAGGACAATTGAACTACTGTTCAATGATATTTTATTAACTTCTTTTTCTGAAGCAAAGATTATATTTTTACACCACAGTGATAAAAACACAACAGACGTCAAAAGTCTCAAGACCCCAATGAAAAATTCAGCTTTATGCAACGTAAAGGGTAAAACCATTTTTGAACTGTTTTCACCTTTATAAGATCTTGTAACCAATATTGTTTAAGTTGGAAACCACTTAACCAGCCCTTTCTATTGAAGTCAAACTTAAAGCCAGTAAAAGCCTGATGCTCTCCTTATACCTGAAATAACATGAAATAGATCATTTTTCTTGGTCTACCATCTCAGACTCAAGTCTTACGATCTACTGTTTATTCAGTGTACAGGTTTAATATCATATTCATAGTCAATAAAAACCATACAAGCTAAAGAAAGCAACGACTGTCAACTTAACTTGAGAGAAATTGCCATTGAACATTTTCTGCTTTTCTATCAAGGCTGAGGATAATATAGCTTTCTTCTTTGCATTCCCAGCAAACGGGGGACATTCTGCTTATCAATACCCAAAAAGGCTAAACTAATTTAGAGCAGGGAATTTTCACAACAGAAATAGCATGGTGACATAGCTATGAACACATTCTGCATTGCTTACTTAGGTAACAGTGGGTATGCTAAACATTCACCCATAAACTTTCTGCAAAACAGCTGAATTGAAGGGCCTACTTTTTCCTACATGTTACAGATGGGAAAGGCAGTACATTCAAACAAAAAAAATCAGCTTATTTATACCACATTACATTTTCAAACCTGCTACCACATACCGTATATACAGTACTTTAAACAGTTAAGTAGTCATAATGCATACATTACAACTATTAATGTTCTTATATATTATTTGCTTACCCGTAAGATACATTTTTTTTCTTCCATAAACATCCGACAGCTGGCCAAAGACCAGCACTCCTACCAAAACACCACCAAAGAATAAGGAACTTGTAAGAGAGACTTTATAGGCCAAATCTTCAATTAGAAACCACTGAAGAAAAAAAAATAAAAAAAGTTTTATATCAGTACACTGGTGTAATCTGTGAAATTCAAGTAGACTTATTGATTTATTATTCAGTTTAGCCCGCACCACAAATTAAATTGAATTTTAGCATTGCAAATAAATGTTTACTGTTGAAATATGAGAAAAAAAGTGTAATTGCTGCCCCTGTCATATTATACATCACACTTTTATATTGTCACTTCACAATGAAATAGCACCTGGAATAATGTAACAAATGTGTAACTCATTTCAGTAAGCAATAGTTAAAATTATCCAATTATGAAATAATTCTGCAAAAAAAATTAAATTGTTTAATCTTTACACAACACTGCTAACAGCATGCACCATCACAATGTGCTTTTACAGAGATGTTACAGTTGCAATTACAGTACAGTACCAAATATACACACTAATCAGCACAAATAATGAAAAACTAACTTCTGGCTGTAGTAAAGAGGTGAAATTAAAAAATCATACTAAGTATAACTTTAAGGATAAGCATCACAGATGCTGGGTTAATTTAGAATTTTTTTTTTCCCCACCAAGAAAGAGTCAAGTTTCTTAAACTGTGCTGGTGATCCCACATGAAGATGTCAGAAGAGCTGAGATGAAATGGTGTACTTATGAAAATATTTTTAAAAATAAGAGCTGTTGTCCAAGTAATTTTTTTTATGGTTAATTGAACAATTAAAAATTGTAATACTTCCTTCAAGCATATTAGTGTTTTGTATAAAGCAGAAATAACTCAGTGATTAATTTCTAATCTCTTGTCTATGCATATTGAATTATTTCAATTAATTTATTGAACTGTTTTGTGTAACAGAAACAATGGCCATCACAACAACAACCCCTGGGGGTTGCTATAATATTTGGGAAAAGCAATAAATATTGATTGGATTGCCATGTTTCAAGACAACATACCAAAGCACTAACAATTACACAAACTATTAAATATTAAAAAACAGAAACATGAAATCAAGGTATGTACCACCTTGTTCTGGATATTTTGTCAAGTGTCAAATTTCTAACCATCTTTATGATAAATGTACAAATTTGCATTCAGTGAATGCCTCCTCCATGTAAATGCAAGGGTAGACATTTGCTATTCAAATTATATCATCATTATTTGGTTATGTCTTTCTCTGTAAAGCAAGACTTACATAAAGAGATATTGAAATTGATATATCAAGAATTAAAAAAAAATCTATATTTAAAATCTATATTTTTACATTTTAGTGATAGCAGATGCACCTGAATAATGTTCTTTAAGTAGAAGTTTACACACAGAAAAAAAGAGAAAAGCTTTCTGTAACTGCTCTCTTTCTTTCCATTGTGTTATATTTGTTTTTTCTCTCTACTTGAAAGTCTGTCTAAAGTGTGCAAAACATTTCAAGGCCAGTTTGGGACTTCTTTCAGAAAAAATGTGTTTTCTTTTCAGAAACTCTTAATGTTTTCAAGTCAGTCAACTATAAACTTACATAAAAAGGAAAATTAAATCAAGAATACAGAAAGTTAGTATGAATTAATATTTTTGTATATCAAAAAACTCATATTTATACATGTATACATACAGAACCTTCTACATATAACTCTGGGTGTTTGTGTATAATGTTGCAGATCCATTAATCATGGATGCATACAATCACATAATTTAAGGATGGGCAGCCCTACCTGGAAAACTGACCTGGTATTAATGCCACTGTTTTAAAGAAACAAGAGATATGATTCAAAAAAGACAGTTATGTGGAAAAACATTGTATTAAGTGTGTGCCAACATGGCATTAACCAGTAAAAGCACAAGACATTTTGCACCCATCCCACACTGTCTCAGACAGCTGTGTTCAAATATGTAGTGTTTTAAATTGAATCTGTTGTTGCATCAGTTTAGGTAGTTTATACCCAGTATATTTTCTAAGTAAGCAGAAGTCTACGAGGCTTACAATTAATGCAGAACATTTAGAAGGGATAGCAATAATCAAATGTGAAACAAGACAGACCAGTCACCAACAAGCAAATGTGCAAATTATCTGGTTTTGCAGAATACATTGTCCATTAGCAGACAAACCACAAAGCAGTTCAGTGCGACAGCACAGATGTACCTGTTGCCTGATGAATTCTGGGGAATAACACCTGCTCGAGGCTTAAAATACCAGTAAATACCTATGCTTGCTGAGATAGGATGGAAAATTGTAATTATGATGATAATAGCCCTACTTTTCATAAACTGGTACAGCATTGCTGCATTACTTTTTCGTCCAGCAATACAGAAGCACCCAGTAGTTTCCACCGCATCTGACAACTGAACAAGCAGCCACTTGATGTAGTTCTCTCCTTTACTGGTACCTATAATTTTAGGAAAACCCAACCCACTTTAACATTGTGAAGGTACTGATACACTTTAGTGCTCTTGTAATTTCTTCTCATCTCACAGTTCACTCAGAGAGATAAAACAAAGTAATTAAAAATATCCCTGTACATTACTGGTAGGTGTTTTTATAACTTATCTCATAGTTTGCCAGCTGGTGTGTGTCTGGGACCATTACTCCATCCGATCTTGATAAATATGCAGAATTTTGCTAACATACTGGCTTCATTTTTACTGTTAAATTGTTTCAAGCAGAACATTTTAGCACATTGCCATGAAGTGGTTTCTGGGAAAGACCAGAGGTTGTACGTAAAAGGCAGAGCACAGCAAAAATGCTTATTTGTCAGTTATATGGGCAACTGAATGGGCTTGATAAGACAAAACATTTGACAACAACGATTACATTAAGATTCTTGCATCAAATGGGAAGGATCTCGAAGACCCAGAACACCACAGTAAAACCAGTTAGTTGTGTAGCAGGATGTTACAGTGTCTCTATCAGCACATACATTATATGCAAAGAAGTGCAGTCAGGCATGGATTTGGTTGATTGACTTATGACTCACAGAGGCAGGACTGTAACTTGTTCTTCACCACTAATCTCTCGTTTCTGCTTGAGTGGGATTGATTCTAGCAGCCTTATCTGCCTTGGATTAGAACTGCGTCATCATCTTTTATTTGTCTTCTGATCCATCTCTGAAGATGACTGTTTTTACGTAAAGAGAGAACCCAGTGCTGTGGGGTGTCTTTGCCAAGGGTAGATCTTCAACTCTGCTTGTCAGTGGTAGTTTGGCCATTCAATAATAAATTCAAGAGGTTATGTCACCCATCATGACACAATTTGTTCATTTACAGTTTGTATTGTAGATCTTTCTTTCCCGATAAAGCAACTGAACAATATATCTGTGTATGGTTTGATGAGTTACAAGAAACCATTTGGTTCTTGTATGAAATTTTTGTACTCATGTCCATTTAATTGGTCCTTTGCTTTGTTTAGGAAATATCTCTTACAAACATGTTAAATGATCTATACACCAGCATTTAATTGCAAAACCCATAATAATGTTAAGTGCTTAAACTTACAAACCACGTCTATGAGGGAGTGTCTGCTTTCAATATGCTTTGCATCCCTCATTCAAATAATTACAAATATGTATATTACGCCTGTGTATTAAATGTCATAGGTTTCTCAGTTCACTTATTATGCTTCAAATCCATTGACAAAAATAAAGATAAATCTCAAGAGAAAATTTGTTAGATTGTGCTTTACAAGTAAATGACAAAAATATCAGATAATAAATGATAAAGAAAAAAAAAGTAATAAGTAACATACAGCATAGTATACATGAAAACTTCATTCATTTATTGTATGATCTATTACAGGTCTCATTTAAGCAACTCTTTACAGTCAAGCACTCTAACTTTGTGGTATAGTGGGTCCGTGGCTCTGAAAGAATGCCTGTTTTTTTAAATAATCCATTGGCCATGTCAGTCTCCATGAGCGCGCTCACCATGGGGAGTTGATAAGGTAACTGGGGTAAGACGTACCTGCACGTTAAGGCGTGATTGTTCGCAATTGCTTTATTGGCTTCCTGCAGTGCGTGATTGAGAAGCTGGGACCACGGAGCTGTATAAGTACAGGCCGGCACAAAAGATCAAGAGGGGAAAAAGAGAGGAAAAAGAACAGAAGACGGAAGTTAAGGAGACAGACAGAGAGAGAGAGAAATAAAGAAAAAAAGGCAGCTGGGAGGAAAGCCTTGGAAGAGTGTTTGGCCGACACTTGGGGCGGATGGATTGGGTCACTCCTGCTGAACTTTTAAGAGGAGCAGGAGTGACCAGGATCAATGATGGCTTGCCACAGAAGGGCAGTGGGAGTCAGGGAGGCTGAACCCCAGCGTTAGCGCCCTGGCTGCTGAAGGAACCGAAGTCTTAGTCCGGCGAGTGGGCTGTACATAGCCAGGGGACGGAAGGCTACTGGACCAGTAAGAGAGTCGGCTGCACCTGCAGATAGGGCGACTACCCTGTTGCAAGGCCTGTATGGGAGAAGCAGGAAAGCCGGCAGTTAAAAGGAGAAGGCACCAGGTTTTTATAAGGGACAGCTTCCAGCCAGTATTTTAACCTCATTTTTTTAATGGAACTATTTATTGGGATTTTAAACCTCCACAGTCACCTGTTTTGTATGGATTATTTATTAACTTTGAGCACTGCACCATTTATTTGGACCCTTTAGTTTTGGTTTGTTTTTAATAAAAGCACTTTTGCACTTTGCATCATCCCCTTG
Source organism: Polypterus senegalus (assembly GCF_016835505.1). Taxonomy (NCBI): domain Eukaryota; kingdom Metazoa; phylum Chordata; class Cladistia; order Polypteriformes; family Polypteridae; genus Polypterus; species Polypterus senegalus. The sequence goes on from NC_053155.1 coordinate 60,000,395, forward strand.
CTCCAAGAGTGATTTGTTCACATTGCACAGCTCATTCGCTTACATTACCAACGGTGTTTGGTTCAACAGGCTCCCAAAACTGGCAGAGGGAGCAAGGACAGGACCTGCACCGTCACAAACTTCTAAAGGCAAGCATTTTTATGTTGGTCTCTCTTACTGCAATTTGTACAACCAGAATCAGTGATTTGTTCAAGATTTTTAGGACAACAACATTTATTTTCACACTTATTTTCATACAACAATGTAGCTCAAAGGACCAGGGGCCTCAGGTAAAACGATGTGAGTAGAATTTACACTAAACATAAATTTATTTCCTATAAAATTATAAATAATAATAATAATAATAATAATACAATAAACAATGAAAAATATACAATATGAAAGCATAAGTACAATATACATGTACATATTGTATAGATAGTACAAAAAGTTCATAAAGTGAGATGAAACTGTTTTTGAGGTCCATGCAGGAAAGGCTCTGAAGTGTTTGCCAGAATGGAGAAGTTCAAATAGACTGTGGCATGGAAGAGTGGAATCCATGCAGATGCTGGTGTGCTATAAATGTCCTACAGGACTGGAACTGTATCTAGATAATTCTCTGTGCTCTTGACACAACCCACTATAGAGCTTTCCAATCAGCTGCTGTTCAACTGTGATACTAAACCATAATGCCACCCACACCTTTAGATAACTAACTATATTTGATCTTTTTTTTTTTTTATTTGACTCCCAACACCACTGACATTTGTAGAACAATGAAAAATGACCACATAGCTGACATTATCTCTAGCATAACCAGTATAATAGTCCAGTTTTTTGGATTCTGTAGTGAAAATAACATCATTTTCACTCTGGACTCAATAGCAGTAAATTGTATCATTCCATTTATGACAAATACAATAATGTCTGATTCATCACACATCTCTAATTACTCCATTGATTAGTGGTACACAAACCCTTTTCTCATGTCTTCCTTTCAACTACTACCTCAAAAAGTACTTTTAGATAGAAATAAATGATTCCCCCTACACACAAGAGTCAGAATACAGTCATGCAAGTGTCTAGATAGATGACATACGGTATATGTTAATAACAATAAATACATTTTATTTATATACAGTGCACTCCGGAAAGTATTCACAGCGCATCACTTTTTCCACGTTTTGTTATGTTACAGCCTTATTCCAAAATGGATTAAATTCATTTTTTTCCTCTGAATTCTACACACAACACCCCATAATGATGTGAAAAAAGTTTACTTGAGGTTTTTGCAAATTTATTAAAAATAAAAAAACTGAGAAATCACATGTACATAAGTATTCACAGCCTTTGCTCAATACTTTGCTGATGCACCTTTGGCAGCAATTACAGCCTCAAGTCTTTTTGCATATGATGCCACAAGCTTGGCACACCTATCCTTGGCCAGTTTCGCCCATTCCTCTTTGCAGCACCTCTCAAGCTCCATCAGGTTGGATGGGAAGCGTCAGTGCACAGCCATTTTAAGATCTCTCCAAAGATGTTCAATCGGATTCAAGTCTGGGCTCTGGCTGGGCCACTCAAGGACATTCACAAAGTTGTCCTGAAGCCACTCCTTTGATATCTTGGCTGTGTGCTTAGGGTCATTGTCCTGCTGAAAGATGAATCGTCTCCCCAGTCTGAGGTCAAGAGGGCTCTGGAGCAGGTTTTCATCCAGGATGTCTCTGTACATTGCTGCAGTTATCTTTCCCTTGATCCTGACTAGTCTCCCAGTTCCTGCCGCTGAAAAACATCCCCACAGCAAGATGCTGCCACCACTATGCTTCACCATAGGGATGGTATTGGCCTGGTGATGAGCAATACCTGGTTTCCTCCAAACGTGACGCCTGGCATTCATACCAAAAAGTTCAATCTTTGTCTCATCAACCCAGAGAATTTTGTTTCTCATGGTCTGAGATTCCTTCAGGTGCCTTTTGGCAAACTCCAGGTGGGCTGCCATGTGCCTTTTACTAAGGAGTGGCTTCCGTCTGGCCACTCTACCATACAGGCCTGATTGGTGGATTGCTGCAAAGATGGTTGTCCTTCTGGAAGGTTCTCCTCTCTCCACAGAGGACCTCTGGAGCTCTGACAGAGTGACCATCGGGATCTTGGTCACCTCTCTGATTAAGGCCCTTCTCCCCCGATTGCTCAGTTTAGATGGCCGGCCAGCTCTAGGAAGAGTCCTGGTGGTTTCGAACTTCTTCCACTTACGGATGATGGAGGCCACTGTGCTCATTGGGACCTTCAAAGCAGCAGAAATTTTTCTTTAACCTTCCCCAGATTTGTGCCTCGAGACAATCCTGTGTCGGAGGTCTACAGACAATTCCTTTGACTTCATGATTGGTTTGTGCTCGGACATGAACTGTCAACTGTGGGACCCTATATAGACAGGTGTGTGCCTTTCCAAATCATATCCAATCAACTGAATTTACCACAGGTGGACTCCAATTAAGCTGCAGAAACATCTCAAGGATGATCAGGGGAAACCGGATGCACCTGAGCTCAATTTTGAGCTTAATGGCAAAGGCTGTGAATACTTATGTACATGTGCTTTCTCAGTTTTTTTATTTTTAATAAATTTGCAAAAATCTCAAGTAAACTTTTTTCATGTTGTAATTATGGGGTGTTGTGTGTAGAATTCTGAGGAAAAAAATGAATTTATGAGAGAGATATGATTCAAAAAAGACAGTTATGTGGAAAAACATTGTATTAAGTGTGTGCCAACATGGCATTAACCAGTAAAAGCACAAGACATTTTGCACCCATCCCACACTGTCTCAGACAGCTGTGTTCAAATATGTAGTGTTTTAAATTGAATCTGTTGTTGCATCAGTTTAGGTAGTTTATACCCAGTATATTTTCTAAGTAAGCAGAAGTCTACGAGGCTTACAATTAATGCAGAACATTTAGAAGGGATAGCAATAATCAAATGTGAAACAAGACAGACCAGTCACCAACAAGCAAATGTGCAAATTATCTGGTTTTGCAGAATACATTGTCCATTAGCAGACAAACCACAAAGCAGTTCAGTGCGACAGCACAGATGTACCTGTTGCCTGATGAATTCTGGGGAATAACACCTGCTCGAGGCTTAAAATGCCAGTAAATACCTATGCTTGCTGAGATAGGATGGAAAATTGTAATTATGATGATAATAGCCCTACTTTTCATAAACTGGTACAGCATTGCTGCATTACTTTTTCGTCCAGCAATACAGAAGCACCCAGTAGTTTCCACCGCATCTGACAACTGAACAAGCAGCCACTTGATGTAGTTCTCTCCTTTACTGGTACCTATAATTTTAGGAAAACCCAACCCACTTTAACATTGTGAAGGTTAAATTAAGCTGCAGAAACATCTCAAGGATGATCAGGGGAAACCGGATGCACCTGAGCTCAATTTTGAGCTTAATGGCAAAGGCTGTGAATACTTATGTACTGTACATGTGCTTTCTCAATTTTTTTATTTTTAATAAATTTGCAAAAATCTCAAGTAAACTTTTTTCATGTTGTAATTATGGGGTGTTGTGTGTAGAATTCTGAGGAAAAAAATGAATTTAATCCATTTTGGAATAAGGCTGTAACATAACAAAATGTGGAAAAAGTGATGCCCTGTAAATACTTTCCAGATGCACTGTAGCTCCTTTCCCAAGCTCAAGGAGCTTAAAATTTTTTAAAAAAGCACCTTCTAGGCACTACTTTACCAGCATGAACAAACAATGCAGGATGACAAATGTCAAAATAGAAATCTGTACCACTGTGATTCTTCACGAATTTAGATTATCCATGTTAAATTTACTGTAGACTGAAAGGATCACAAGAATTCTGGAAGAAGGTTATTTGCAAAAAATAATAAACTCACCTCTGAAACAATAGATGTGTGACTGCTGTTGAAATGAATGTGTTTCCTCAACTCACTTTGACTGGCCCCATGAAACCAATGTATGAACCCGTGACTACCATTATGTATCTGTTTGGTAAGAGTTTGATTGATCAGCTTTTCTTCAAAGTCCCACTGATATGGAAGTGCAACACCCACCAAAGCAATAAGGATAGCTTCAGTAACAACATAAACCTGCAGAAAAACATAACATAAATTAACGAGACACGGTTAGTATATGCATTTTAAAACATTTACAGTAGCATAAAGTTGAATCAGTTACAAACCTCACTATTTTAGATTTTGAGTTAGCCATACTCATTAGGTTCTACTAAATGTTTACATCATGTAAGGAATACCAGAACATGAAAAATTTGCCTAATGCAAAAAGGCTGGCATCTATTTAGAAGTTTTAATGAGTTTTATTTTATTTTCAGATACTGTAGTCATTAGCGGGTAAGCATTCCCACATAAAATTATAATCATGCACCCTCTGAGCACTTTGCTGGTTTAACAAACTTGACAACCGAAAAGAACACAAAGCATACTGAAAGAAGAGTAGAAAAAAAAAAAACAGTGCCAATTAATTTTGTTGTATGGATATATCTATCCATTTATTCTTGTCACAGGGGAGCTGGAGCCTATTCCAGAAAACATCAGGTACAAGGTAGACACAATCCCTAGACAGGGGGTCAATCCATCAAAGGGTAAATACTGTACACTCACACACAAACAGGCCAATTCAGCAATGTCAATTCACCTGCATGTCTTTGGACATTATGATAACCACATTTAAAAGTTACCTAGCTTCTTTAAGTATCATTGCAAGCCCATAATGACAACCCCCATTGCAAGTCCATAATGACAACCCCAAAACCCACATCCACTATTCTTAACCAATAAAAACCTGTGTGACAACAAAGTTAATCAGATGCAGGCGGAAATCTTATTATTATCATATTTTAACGGCTTGTACTCTTTCTTGAAAGATTCTGCCATGAATACATACTATACCATAATACCCATCTGTTTTCTTAACCTGCTTTTTCCATGTCACAGCCACATGGGAAGTGAAGCCCTGTAACATCAGGTAAAAGGTAAACTAGGAAATAGCCCTGGAAGGGAATACAGCAGTGTATGAAATACCCCATGATTATCAGGGGTCCAAGTAGTGTTTCAGTATTGGTTGAACCCAAAAAAATCACACCCTGCTACTATACTAAGTAGTAACATAGATGCACAATAGACCAGCAAAAACCTTGCAGCCCTGTACTTCCTGCCAGCACCACACACAACAGCGGTTTTTCACAACACATACAGTATGCACTTAGAGTGTACAATACTAAAATGTCTATTCTCCCCATGAAAACATTAAGGTAACTGTATGGGGTGAATCAATTCATATTCCTTCCATAGACCAGTGCTGCATCTCTAGTTAGATAAGAGCACCAAAGGCAAATGTACATTTTTCAAAGGTAAACACATGCTCCCCTGAATCATGTACACTCACTCTCCGTCACTTTCTCCTATCCACTCTTCAAAATCACAGAGATCAACACAATAATGGCTGCTTAGGATTCCTGCTTATATTTTTCTCTGACATTCTTCTCAAGCCCCGCTCAGGTTTGCCCAAGTATGTGCTACTCTTCCATGCAGGACAGGCTGCTGGCACTCAAACAGCTACTGGCTGAAACAGTAATGGGCTCTCAGATATCTTTAACATCCTTGCATGTTTATAACTTTATTTTCAACACCCAAATATTAATTTCCATACTATCAGGGGGTCATGATGGTAAATTAATGGGACCCCAGGCCCCCCACATTTTCCAATGACATTTAATTTCAGGGCACAATGCACATAATCTCTTCAGCTTTATTAAATAATTTGACCAACATGTCTTTGGAATGTAAAAGGAAATGGATACCCAGCAGAAATCCACAAAGATATGGGAAGAATATGCACACTAAAACCATAAAGAAAATGGCCAGAAAACTAAATGCTGATCCCTGGCACTGCAAGTATCAGCACTGTGTTTTAATGCAGCCCTCCACTGCAATAGAGTATGCAGAAAAAAAACGAATAAAATGTACACTGTTACTAAAACACACAGGCCTCATCTAATGAAACAAAAATATTACAATGCAGTACTGGGTTCTCTGTCACTGCTCTAAATAAGGATATTGTGCAGTCAAACTCAAGGGAAATTGCCTGCTGTTGTTTCTGATTTGACCAGTTTCTCATTTAAAGGTCAATTTCCACTTGCTTTCATTGTGTTTAATTAGTTGCCTTATTTCAGTTCTTGTTCAGTATATGAATTACTTTTGACAGATATTAAAATACTGAGTGAAATAAAATGGATGGAAAGGTAAGTATTAAGTTTACTGACCCCTGTATTGTGAAAAATTAAATTCTTACTTTAATGTCCAACCAACACACAGATATGTCACCACTCTCCACCATCAATTTATTGCTGTCAGAAATTCTAGGACACAGGTTTTTCAGTCCCTCATTACATGTCAGCTCACTCATATAAGCAGCTGCTTATGAGGACCCCCAGCAATTTAGTTATTCAACACAGTTTTCTCTTGAGTGAGTTGTGAACTTACAAATTCTGCTGTAATATTGCCAACTGTATACAGTACAATGTTACCAGAAAAAAATTCATTCATCAGGAGTAGAGGAGAGTAAAAGGTTTTAAGATTTTTTTTCAGTTTGCATGGAAATGTTTGTTTTGGATTGTAGTTGAATTTGGAAGATAAAATGAGAAGTGGTGGTTCTGTTCAGAGGATTATCTTTAAAATTACAACATAACTTGCAAGGTAATAGCAACATTTAATTATCAATATTATATGTCTAATTAAATCATTAGCCACCTACAGATTTATGTAATTCCTTGGAGATATTACTTATGTAGTATTTTAAGTTAGTTTCTAATTGTTACAGTACTAATGTTTTATATATCCATTACAAATGTATTGTAACTGTAAGATCTTGCCAGTTCAGTCTGAGAATGGGTGAGCTGCATGAAAAATAAGAGAAAAAACATTCAAGAACTTGTGCTGGATGGTTGATACACTATAATTACTGCAATACAGTACCAACAAAAGCATGGACAATGTGGTTAATGTGCTAAATTTATAGCTGTTCTAATGAATCTTCCCAGCAAATATTTGAAATATTTAGGTTTAAGTGCACTGGTTAAGTGATTAAACTACAGGTGAATTACACTTACAGAACCCTGCCCTATTGCATATGTACATATGGGAAGCTGGGAAAACTTCCTTAAAAACAAACTGGTTAAAACGAAAATCTGTAGCCACAGACAGGAGAGAATTGAGAGCCACTGCTCAACAGTTCCCTTTTAAAATGATGATTAAATAGCAGCATTAAAACAGCATTGAACTGGAAATGTCAAATCCCCGTCTACGTCAGGTGGCTGTTTTGGGAACACCGAAACATTTTATGTGCCTAAGTGAGCTCAGAATAATTTATTAATTTGCCTGAAACAAACCTTTAGCAAAAGTTGTTTTGAAATGTTAAGAAAACAGCCACATGCTCATTTAAGCTATTTGACCAAATACGCTGACATTTTTTCAAGACTAAACCTGATAGGAATGAAAACCAACTGCCAGCTGACATCCTAAAGTTATATTCGCAAAAGCGATCGGCACTTAAAACCCTCATACAGTTTCCAACAAGCCTTTCCAGTTTAGAGGCGATGGGCGGAGTATTTAAAGCTTAACACTTAAATTACCAGTCAATGTTTTTTGATCGGAAAATTCTGTAGATATATCTTTTAAAATACCGATTAGACCAAGTGCTATATTTGATTCTTCTTAATCGAAGCACTCACTGCATCATAACAAATGTGTCTGTGCAATGTAAAAGTTCTAACTTGAATGAGTTCGGAAAGCCTGATGGACGACACCCACCCGTCAAAACACTTAGCTGTATACTGTACTGTGGGGAAACCTTTGTACTTACCTGCAACAAAAAAGAAAGAAAAATGCAAAGATACATTTGATAGATCCCAAATTCCCCCACCACCTTGAAAGCATCTTCGATTTCCATTGTCTTTGTGTGGATGACAAGCCGTGTTCAAAACGTGGCCGGCTTGTTCTTACAAAGAAATCACCCAGGAAACATTCGAGAGCCAGCGAGAAACGTGCAATTGTTCATCCGAAACACTTCAGCATGATTTTATTATTAGTACTTGTAGATATCTCTAAAGAGAATAAAGCTGGTACGTCTTCTTTTTTTAAATTTAGAATCTCCTTCTTGCTTCGTGCTAACATAACAGTACAAAGTTATAGGAGGACATCGCGTCACACGTGTCGAAACGTCATAATAGACTTGGTGGGATATTCTGTTTTAAGTCCCTTTCCAACAGTGGATGAAACTGTGCCAGTTCACGTTTAGTTTAAAGGTCAAAGTCCAAAAAATCCAAAATGTTGTAAGTTTGTGCGTATGCGCAGCTTTTGTTCGAGTGAATGTGCGTGGGATTACTGTCACTCATTTTTAAGTAGCCAATCATCTGCTAGATTTGCTTTGCAACAACTTCCGTGTTTTCAGACACACCCACTTTCTACGTAATGTCTCCTCTGTGGCTAATACTGTAATTCAACCACTAAATAACCTAAAGGTAGAGTTTCTTAATATACTGGATGCGAACCTCTTACTGGTTCAACACTGTTAAACTAAATTTCACTTACAGAAAGCTAGTGCGTAAGACAGCAGTTAAAGGGCATAAGAATGACCATCTAGTTACCGGTGTATAAAGAGGGGCGTGGTTAGTTTTGTGTAGTCCTGTGCATGCTGGTTTTACTGGATTTTCAGAAAAATTGTATTATGGCGTTTGTTGTAAATGCACTTCAGCATTTTCCTATATTGGTAGTATATTTTAGCCTATATAATAAATTAATAAAAACAAAATTCTGATATGTTTGAAAGTTTGTTTGGATCGATATTGTCTTGCCGTCCGTGCGGCGTGGTTTAAAAAAACTGGTCCACGACAAAGATATCCGTCAGGAAGCCTTTACTAATTAACTAAACGTTATTCAGAATTATTCAGCAATACATTTGCATTGAATTTAATGAAAAAGATGCTGCTTACCAGGTCGCTGATCTAGCTCAGAGTACGAAGCACCTTTAGTGTGTGTACATACACCAAACGTGTGTGCAAACGCCAACCAAAAAACCTGCGCTTTTACTGTGCATAACCACCAAGATAACTCACCACGTGACCAAGTCACCCTGAACATTAGAGACATTAAAACAACAGCCCTGAACTTTTTCTGGTCACTACACTACCCCCTTCTGCTGTGCTGAGTCTCTTCTCTCTTTAGCTATACAGTATACTCAAAATAAGTCATTATTAAGAACTGACTAACACTAGGCCAACTTACTTTTTTTTTTTTTAACAACACCACAAAGCCAATTATTTTTTTATTACTGTTGAAAGCGGACAGGTTTTCTTATAGCCCTCCCTGCTCTTGTACATGGCAAATTCAGAGCATCATCTTCAGAATGAGATTGGTTGTGGGAAGTTGGCAAATGATGCCTACAACTGGCAGGTGTCTACCTTTTCTTGGGTGTTAGTGTCCTGCAAGTCTCTTCACTGGAAAGAAACTGCATGTGGCCCGAATCATCCTTTTGGTTGGATGTGCCAGGTTGTAAGGGTTCTCACTGCTCCAGATTGTTTTCCAGCACACAATGGCGTAGCCTCCTCATCCACACTGGAACACTGTCAGTATTATATGGAAGTAGGCGATCATGATGCAAAACCTTTGAATTGCGCTGAACCCGGATCTGATACAGAACTGGGCCAAGGCATTTAGTAATAACCTTGCCTCAGGGTCTCTGCCAAGTGTTGCTCTGTAATTATACTCATGCACCTCAACCAACCTTTGTGCTTCAGAAAGAGTTGTTGGATCCTTACACGTACTTGGTAAGCCATACGCTGGTATGGAAAATATCAGTGGCTAACTGGTCCTGCAGGTCCAAATTTACCCCAGGATATGCTAATGTCACTAGACGACGCACTTCCTCTGCAAACTGTGCCCCAGACTCCTTTTGTTGGCGAAGCTCACCAAGTCGTCGGCGAATGGTGGTGGGGGGGTCCACCTGTCCAAACCGCTGGGTCAGCTGCTCCACCAGAAGGGCATAGTCTTCTCAAATGTGTTCAGGGAGTGAACAGACATAACACATAGCTGGCCTTCTGAGTCTTTCATACAGCTGATCCACTGGTTCAGCCCCAGTCCTTACATGCCTCTGTGCTGCCCTCTCAAAAGGAACAAAAAATATCTCTGAGTCTTCTTTTCCATCAAAAGTGGCTAGCTTTGCATTTGTGCAGCATGATGTTGCAGGGTGCTTTCCATGATGGTGGTAGTAGCTGTTTGGGCCTTCCTGTAAAGGAGTGTTGTCATTATTTTCTTGGGAAAGGCGACTGGGCCTGCCATTCTCCAGAATGGGTGAATGATCTGTTCTGCCTGACAGACTCCTGGTTGTGGTGCATGGTGGTGCTATAGCTCTCCTATCCAAGATATGGGGACGCACAATGGGTTCTGAAGTAGGATCCATAGCAGGACTGGAAATGTGAGATTGCTGGCGAATGACTTCTAACTCAGAAGCAAACTGCTGCTCTGCTGTTGTCAGTGCAGGTCTGGGTGTGCTTTCATACATGGACAGCATTGGAGTTGGGGAAGCAGATGGCAAACTGGGTCTTAACCTTTCAAATGTTCTGGAAAACACTTCTGGGCCTTCAGGGGCTACTGGGGGACTGTACCTAGCATCCTGCAAAGTTCTCACTGCAGCCTCAATTTTCTGCATTGTTGGTGACAAAATTTGTTGAAACTACTGGACCTGGTGCTCAAGTAAGGTTTTCAGACAAGCTGGTGGCTGCTCAGAACTCACAGCCCCTTCCTGTGATTTATGGTCAGCTTCTTCCATTATCTTTAATTTGGTTATTTATTAATGTTTGTTTATCTTGCAAACTGAAGTAGCCGCTCTTATTTTTCCCACAATATAGGTTCTATAACTTCTCAGTGGTAAAAGCGCTTATTATTTATTTATTTTATTTTATTTTTTTGAACGTGGCACAGGCTAGTCTGGTGCTACAGACGGCTAGAGTCGCGCTCCCTTGTCACGTGACCTTGAAGTGCCGCCGTCAGTCTTCCTATCTCTCTCCTCTTTGTTTATTTATTAGTAAAGTCCTAAGTCAACGTCCCCGCCTATGTAACGCTCCACTCCTTCATTATGTTACCACGGTAAGCACTTAGTGTACTTCTTTGCAACTGCTGTTTTATTTGTCATCTACACGAGTGAATTAATCCCGATGCTGACACCACGTGTCGTGCCGTCCGTGGGGCGTGGGTAAAAAGCTGGTCCACGACAAAGATATCCGTCAGGAAGCCTTTACTAATTAACTAAACGTTATTCAGAATTATTCAGCAATATATTTGCATTGAATTTAATGAAAAAGATGCTGCTTACCAGGTCGCTGCTCTAGCTCAGAGTACGAAGCACCTTTAGTGTGTGTACATACACCAAACGTGTGTGCAAACAACAACCAAAAAACTTGCGCTTTTACTGTGCATAACCACCAAGATAACTCATCACGTGACCAAGTCACCCTGAACATTACATACGTTAAAACAACAGCCCTGAACTTTTTCTGGTCACTACACTATGAATCCATTTGTCCATTTTCCTAATCCACTTATCGTGGGGCTGCCAAGCCCATCACAGCAATCATTGGGTGCAGGTTAGGAAAAATACCAGGACAAGGCGCAAGTCCACCACAGTGTCGATCGATATATACTGTATTTATCAAAAATATTACGTAATACAAAAAATGTTTTTTGAGGTTTCAATATTTATGAATTTCAAGTTTTTATAAAGAAAAGACTTTTTAGCTATTTATCAGTTGTGGCCCCGGCCGGGGCTGGAGCCCGGCCGGGACGCCCAGGAGGACGTGAGGAGGGCTGGTCCGTCCTGGTTCTGTTGGGAGCCACGGGTCGAGGGCATGGAAGCCCTACCCTGTAGGGGCCCGTGGTCACCGCCAGGCGGCGCCCCGATGCCGGTTTACCCCGTGTGGTCTTTGGCCGGGGATGGAGCCCGGCGGGGCGCTTGGAGGACCAGAGGAGGCGTGTGCCTCCTCCAGACCGAGTGGGGGCGTCCGTCCTGGTTATGCAGGGGGCCTCGGGTAGGGGGCTTTGAAGCCCAGCCCTGTAGGGACCCGTGGCCACCGCCAGGCGGCGCCCCAGTGCCTGTTTATCCCGGGAGCCCGGCATTTCCGCCACACCAGGAAGTGCCGGGGGGAAGACGACCGGGGAGACACGGACGGCTTCCGAGTGCGCAGCCGGCACTTCCGCCACACAGGGGTGTGGCCACCGCTAAGTGCCGGGGAGCAGCTGGAACCGGTGTGGGTTCCCATAAAAGGGGCCGCCTCCCTCCAGTCAGCGGTGGAAGTCGGGAGGCAGAAGGACTGAGCTTGAGGAAGGACTGGAGGTGGCCAGGAAGGCACAAGAGACTGTGGGCCTGGACATTGGGGAAATCAGTGCAAGAAGGCACTGGGGGTGCACGTGAGCCATTTTGTAAATAATATTGGTGTAAATAAATGGTGTGTGGTGAAACAATGTTGTCCGTCTGTCTGTGCCGGGGCCAGCGTTCACACAGTATATACAACAAGGGTGGCATAAGGTGACTGTGGTTCATGTCCCAGGTGCTCTCTTTGTGGAGTTTGCATGTTCTTAGTGTGCTTGTGTGGGTTTCCTCCAAGAGTTCAAACAAAGACTTGCTGGATGAGTGAATTGACCTTGCTAAATTTGCTTGTTTGTGTGTGAGTGTGTTTATCCTGTGATGGACTGCCATCCTCTCTAGGTATTGTACCTACCTCGTGTCTGATGCTTGCTGGGATAGGCTCCAGGTTCCCCACAACACTTCCCACGATAAACACGTTAGACAAATAAAGGGATAGATATATACAACAAAATTAATTGTTGCTGTTTTGTGTTTAAAATTGATTGTCAGACCTTGTGCAAATAATGTATTTCATCACTTTCTTTTTTGGTTTACAAAGTATTAAAATATGTATTTATTCATCTAGACCTGATTAACAGAAGTGAACAAGGGACTGCACTTTTTGCCAAGTGTGGGCCGGGGTACCAAACTCAGATCCTGGAGCGCTGCAGTGGTTGTAACCACTTTCTTGTCTGTCTATTCATGTACAATTCTAAACCTGGCCTGTCCTAAACTCACAATACACCTGTTTCCTAGTTTAAACAATTCTTGACTAGACTAATCATATGCCTCCCTAATACATTGGTGCCTTTCCAGTTCAAGCGTAACCTATCACAGTGGAACAGGTCCCATGTGTTCCAAAAGGAGTCCCAATGCTCTGTAAACCTATACCCATTTATCCTATATCAAGATTTAAGACACAAATTAAGCCTACTAATGTCCGTAATCTAATCTGCACTGATGCATTGTACAAGCAGAACTTGTACTTCTGAGAAGACTACCTTGCCAAATTCTGCTATTGAGCTTGGCACCTAACTCTAAACTTGGACTGCAGAATTGACCCCCTGCTCTTATGAATGTCATTTGCTCCTACATGGACCATGACACCTGGATCCATCCCTACTCAGGCCAAGAGCGCATCCACCCTTCTAGGGAGATCCCACCCTGTGCACAGATTCTCAATCCTTTGTCTCACCCCCCCCCAATGACTGAGTCTCCCACTGTCATAACCTCTATCTTTCTGGGAACTGGTTTTGAGGTGATATGTTTGGGCTTCCTCATACCTGTCTACTGCCCTAGAGTTTTCTGAGTCATTGTCCAGTTACACAAGGTCCTGAAAACGGTTTGACACTGTAATATTTTTATGTTTATGCTAATATTGCTATTTATGTTAATTATTTGCATTATTTGGGACTTATTTACCACTGGATCGCCTGTGGAGTACCATGAATTAGTCGGTCTGAAGATTGAGGAACCAACTAGTCACCCTGCAGTTGGAGTTTTTCCAGTTACACACAGCCACTGAAGGAAAGCGCATTCAGTCATCATGGTGAACTTGCAGCCCAGAAGGTAGTATCTTAGCTGCAAAACAGCCCACTTAATGGCTTGAACATCCAGTTCAATCACCATGTACTGCATCTCCTAATCTAGCAGTCTCCAGCAGAGGTAAATGATGGGATTGTTCAGCTCCATCGATGACTCGGCTCAGCACAGCACCAAGGCCAGAATCCGAAGCATCATTCTGGAGGACAAAGGGCAAGGCAAAGTTAGGAGCAGTCAACACAGGAGCTGACATGCTGTAAGGGTTGATTTTATGTCACTGAATGGCACCTTTGTGCTAGTGTTCCATACCACTGCTCTGGAGGCCTTCTTTCATGCAAGGGCTGTCAATGGAAAAGTTCTCTCCGAGAAGTTAGGAACAAACTGCGGTAGTACTTTACCAGTCCTAAAAAAGCTTGTATCTGCTGCTTGGTTTGTGGCTTGACACATCCTCCACCCACCACATACCCCAAATACTTAGCTTCGATCAACCCAAAGAATCATTTTGCAGGGTTGATCCGTAAGCTGACGTTAATTAGGGTGTGGAGGACAGCCGAGTCGTGCTGTAAATGTTTCTTCCAGGTGCTGGATCATTATAGGCCACACTATAGGAATTGTGGGGCCACAGCACACTGTCCACCAGATACTGAAAGGTTGCCGGAGTCCCATGCAGCCCAAATGGAAGGACCACTAGTGACCAGTGGCCACTAGGGATAGTAAATACAGTATTCTCTTTAGCCATGTCCATCAGGGTGATTTGCCAGTACCCCTTAGTCATATTGGTATGGGATAGACATTGAACTTGGAGACCTGGTTCAGATGACAGAAGTCATTGGAAAAGTGCCAACTCCCTTTGGATTTGAGTACAAAGACAATCAGGCTGGACCACTGCCTATGGCTGGCCTCAGTGACTACGAAATTTAGCATCCACTGTACCATCCAACTGCACATCTGCCTTTTTGCCTCTAGGAGGTGATGTAAATGTTCCCTGAATACGACCTCAGAATTCATAACAATATCATAGATAATCAGCATAGTCCAGACCGGTTTTGAATCGACCACTCCATGTATGGAAGCTTTAATGACCCCTAATTCTTTCTTCTGCCTAGGAAAGATGGTGTCCCCATAATTTAACAGCTTCCATTTGAAAGAACTCCAAGGGAGTGGCTGTGGCATCACTGGAGACACGGTCCTGCCATGGCTTTAGCAGATTTACGTGGCATACCAGCTCTGTAGGACACTGGTTTAACTGATAAATCAGGTAATCCATGAACCACTTTGGCTTGCAGACTTCGAAAGGTGCTTGCCGGTGGCAGAGCAGTTTGGTGTGGGATGTAGGGACTAATGCCATGACCCTGTCTCCAGGGCAAAACTCACGAAGGCTGGTGCCATGGTTGTACGGCCTGGCCTAAGAATGCTGTGCAGCCTTGAGATGCTCTTTCACAAGGGGCCACAGCTTAGAGAAACGGTCGTGTAAACCTGTGACTTGGTACTACTCAGTAATATTTGTGGGAGAAGAGCGTTGCTTCCTCCTCCCATCCTTCTTGAATTAGGTCGAAAAGACCCCGCAGCTGGGTAGCATGGTGGCGCAGTGGTAGCACTGCTGCCTTGCAGTAAGGAGACTTGGGTTTGCTTGGCACACTGGAGTCAGCCCATAGCAGGCAAGGATCTCCTGTTTAAGAGTGGCATAATCAGCCACTGCCTGCTAATCCAAATCATAATATGCCCTTTGGGCCTCACCAGTCAAAAATGCAAAGATTTGCTCTGCTACATTCAAATATTAAAAGAAAGGTTTTTACATCATGGGTGCACCGGGATGATGCAGAATATCATATCATTACTTTAAAACAAAAATAACACACAATGCCATGGAACAACAACAAAAGTAGTCACCACCCAATAAAGTGGCATCAATAGGCTTTAATCATTAATATAATATAATATAATTAATTTAATCATACATTAATAGGCATGTTCTCTTAAAGGAGATTTTCTCCTTGGCCAGAAGACACCTCTATTCCAATAGACATGCTTTTAAAGCTCCGGGACTGTAAGGGGCGGCATCAGTTGCCCGTACTGGGAGTTTTCTCTGGGCTTTGGAGGAAGAACATGACATGGCTGTTATCAGTAGTGCCCCTTTTGGCCCATGGTGGTACATACCTGAGAAGAGCTTGGATGGTGATAATTAGATACTTCAGTGGGTGAGTTTTATGTGATATCATCTGTCTGTGTGATTAAACCTTGATGATATAAACAGGTAATCAGTCTCTCATTTTTATATTGGTAGCCACATGCAGTTAAGGGTGCATGTCTCTTTTCGTTTTCTAGTTCACTCCTGTAGTGCCCTCATAATTGAAGACAGCCAAGGACTGATTAAGGTGAAAAAAAGATTAGGAGATGAAAACATTTTAAGGAACAAGCAGAAGCATCATCCAGGAACAGATTTTAGTGCAAAGTAGTCAGAAGTCAAAAGGAGAACCCAAAATGTGAAACCAAAACTGAATTATAGAGTAATAAACCAGCAAGATGATAATTTATCTCTATGTCCCTCTCTATTTAATCATAGAACAAAAGAGTTGTTTTTTACAGCTTATATCCATAAACTTCAGTGTTTTGAACACTGTGTCACCATCTTAAACAAGACAATATAATCTATAATTAGATCACCACCATGTGACTGGCAACAGACCTTGTATCTAAGAAAATATGGTCATGGCTTTGATACAATGTCCCATAATGGTGGCATCAGACAGAAAAAAAAATGTTGCCAGAATGCTGTCAAAACCTTAATGTTCTGGTTGTATAAAAATCAGAAATAAGTAATAGAAATGAAGAAAATGTTCAGAATACATCAATAGGTAAAACATAAAACATAAATATCATTATAAAAAAAAATCATAAATAGTGATTCATGACAACTCAAAGACTTAAACATGCTATTGCATTTATTTGGTTCTGTCTTAGCCCATGGTCTTAACTCCGACCACAAAGAACATAATGTCCATGTGCTACACACACTGCTTCATGCTACCATCTCTTTAGGAACACAAGAAACCCCCTGCACATGACCCAGTACTATCCCAGCTAGCCTAGTTTATTAGAAATGACTGGCCTTGCACATTACCCAAAGAACTATTATCTTTTTTAAAGTAAGGCATGATCCCTACTTTTGCGGAGATTCAAATGCTTTTCAGGCTTTCATGTTATCTATGGCACATTAGGGCCACTTGGCATAATAAAAGTAAAACATATATGTAGTGATGAGGAGTATTGGCCATATATAGACGGGGACATAGAGGCTCCCACTAAAGACTGTGTACAGGTCACCAGGCTACTCCCCTATTACAACTCATTGTCTGACCCACTCGATCCTGGGAAAATACTACAGATGGACATCTGTTTGAAAATGCATGAAATGTATTATCACCAGTGGTTTTTGGTTGTTGGTAGTTGACTTCTGGGGTCCCATGTTTCCTGCCAGGGGCTTGTCAAGGCTGCTAGTAGAGATAATGGTCCTCACTTACCCTCATTCCTGGAGACTAAAGGCATTTGGCATAATTCACTACATGCTACCATATCTTGTCAAGAGGAGAAGTGGAGTGCTTCAGTTGGGCATTGAACAATGGCCTTAGTGCACATCATGCCTAAGGATGACATTTCAGTATGGCTGTTTTTAAAACATCCTTCCTCTGGTAAAGCACAACACCACCAATGTCCCACATGTATTTCTCCCTCATAACTGGGAGCTCAGTCTGCCTCTATCTAGATTTTGTCCATAGTTTATTAGATCACACCCTTTGCCCTAGCTCCAGCCCCTCAAATGAAGGACTTTTTCACCAGACAGCTATAGAAAATAAAACAAATATTTGATCAATCAATACAGGTCAAGGCAGTCAACATAGCAATCTCAGATTGGGTTAGAGTTGAAAAACCTTATCATAATAAAAAGATGGACTTTTTAATTTTCTCTACTTTTCAGGTCAACAATGGCTGACCCATCCACATTTGGCCTTGATTATGGCAGGCCTCCACTCTTCGAAAGGTTACCACCATCATCAGTTGTTGAACCACAGGTGACTTACATACATATGTTAAGCCCCTTGCAGCTTCCTCACATGGCTGAATGCTCCTGGTATTCAAACTTACATCACATTAAATGAAGCTGGGTCTCCCCCAAAGCTCCCAAAAGCCACCAGCATAACCAATCAGGTGTATTGTTGCACTGAGCACATATAGGACTTTGCTACTACATTTCATGTCTTAGTGTTATGTTACATATTTCTAATACTTCAAGGAGAAGGTATGTACAGTATGTGCACTGCATTAGAAATGAATAATTGAGTTTGGGTATGCATTAATGAAATGATGATTTCATTCTTTATTCTGGGGGGATTTATGGGGAGGTCAAATACAATGAGGTTCATTTCTTCTGCTGTGTATTATGGTGTTCAGCATCATGTTTACAATTAAGCTAAGTCCCTGTTATGGTTATGATGTACTGTGGGCTGCTATTCTACATTAAATGGATTCTCCATGGTTCCGTGTGTGACACTTTTAGCAACAGGACATGCATTTTTTCGTCTGTTATTGTTTCAAGTATCCTTATCCCCACTAGTTAGTTATTTTAAGATTATGTTTTATTTAATCACTATATTTCTGCTTTGTGCATATTCATAGATTTTGGCAGTTAAACATTACTAATTATACAATTAAGGATTAAATAATTTATCAGTACAAGACTAAAGGGTACAAAGAAGGCTTTGATCACTTAACTGCTCATCCTGGTAAGGATTACAGTGACCACATGTGTATCCCTATAGTAGTCCACAAGAACTCCCATGGAATTAGTAGGTAATCCCAGGCCAGTCAAGAGATACAATCCCTTCAATGCTTTCTTGTTTTGCAGGTCTTACTGTGCCAGCTTCTCTTTGATTATAAGACATATTGGTTTTAAAAATGTGAATTATCCATAATGAACAATATTTTTCAACAGACTAATGATAAATTAAGGGACAAGTTGCATGAATTAAAAAATTAAATGTTTATCTATGACTGCTCACCTGTATCTGTTGTCACCAAACACTGAATAAAAAGCTCTTGCCTTTTGTATTGATCAGATTTTGTTTGTTTTGTAAGAAATCACGATTTCAAAATCAAACCAACAAGTTAAACCTAGTGAACTAAAATAGGAAAAATTGTCAAATGATACTCACTCCGCTTATGAAGAAACTTTGTATTCTGCTATCAGAGTCTTATAGAAGCCAATAAAAAGCCCATGTTGGACTTTTAGGTATGTGGTTAATGCATCTCCCATCTGCTATCAACAAAGTTACAAGTTTGTATCATTCTAAATTTTGGTTTTGAGAACTGTCAATTAACTCTTTGCACCACTAGATGTCACAATTGTCTAAGGCAAATGATCACTTACAGCCTGGTTTATACTTTTTTATCATTTCCAGTTCAAGTTAATTTTATTGTGACAGAATAAAGTTAAATTCTTTCCTCTCATCCATCCATCATTTAATTTTTCTAATCTGCTTATTCAGATTTGAGTCACAGAAAGTCAGTACCTATCCCATCAGTCACTATTAAAAAAATCACGAGTGGGCTCCTCTAGACTTTCTCCTATACTCAGATATGGGGATGGATATTTGAGGAGTAAACCGCAAGACAATGATTATATTTTTATGTTATAAAATCAAATTAATAATATATTGAACAATTATTATAAAAGTAAAGTTAAATAAATTGGACTCTGCAGCTGCATGAATAAAAGGTAAAGTACCACCTCTGGTTAACGGAAATAGCTCAAAAGTTGATAGAAATCTATTTTTTGTACATAATACTTGTATGCAAAATTTGGTTGACCTAAGTGAAAGCGTACTCAAGGTATTGTGTTTACATACACACACACACACACACACACATATTTCCAAAAATGATATTTTGAGACTCAGGGAGGTCTAAAACGTGGAGATTCATCAAAATCTTGAAATTAAATCTTTGGATGATTACAATACTTTCCCTATATTTTGTATATAAGGCCTTGTTCACACGGGCGTTAAGTTTTTGGATAAACGAACTTGCTCTGAACGTCCTAGACGTTTATGTTGCATTTTGTGGTGGCGATCGATTGACTTCTACACCGGCATTCGTTTGTCTCTGTCTAACGCCAGCCTGCAGCCTAAATTGTAGTTTGTGTGTTAACCTGTGGAGGCAGTGTCGGGAACTGGATATGAAAGCCCTTGTCGTTTTATTTGAGGTGCCTCCTTTCAATATGGACCATTTTGCTATGTTAGATATTAATCTTCTTGTTTTAAAAATACTCGTAATACGCGACGTAGGGAGAGAAAAATCGCCGCTACTGGGTTCATCCTCTGACTGCACAACGTCGGGTTAAAGGAAGTTTTTTTGTGCTTTATGAAGAAATGCGAATATTTCCGCGCAAGTTTTTTAATTACTGTCGGATGTCGGTTTGCACTTTTGATTGTCTGCTGCAGCTGGTGCAATGCCACATTGCACGCCGATCAACCAATATGCGACTTGGTGTTAGCCCCGAAAAGAGACTACTTGTCACTTTGAGGTAAGGAAACAGTAGTCGAGTGTGCGCTTACACGGTGTTATGCACTGAAATGCCCCCGCCATGGATTGCCCCCCCTACATAATCGTTAGCAAATATTATATTAGAACATAAATTAATAGGTTCATGGTTTACAAATTACATGAGACAATAAAATAAAATAAGCAATATGAAAATATATATCCGGTCCTCCGAAGCGTAAAATAAACGCGCAGAAAACAAACTACTACGCGGTTTCCTTGCATTCGTTGGGTTTTGAACGCCTAGAAAAAGCTGCATGCAACGTTTTTTTGATGCCGTATAAACGCGCTGCCGGACAAACGCACGTCACCAAAGCCTGTGTGAACACTCATTGACTCCTACGTGTAGAATGATCCGCGCTCACCGGACGCTACGAACACAAAAAAAACGCTCGATTTTAACGCCCGTGTGAACAAGGCCTAAGAAAGTAAGAAGAAATCTATTAAAGTGAGGCGTGTCTTTTTTGCAGTGAATAATTTGATTAAAAAACGTAAATTAACACCGCATAAAAAATCAAAATAACCTTAACAGGTTGTATTGATACTTTAATGAAAATGTATTATATCCTTGGGATGCAATATACTGTAATTTAAATCCTATGTCAGTTAAATGCAAAATTAGGAATAAAATAGGAAAAATCATCTGATTTACACCAAGTAAAAAATAGTTTCATATTATTCACCATAAATATATTTTAATGATAGCAGTTATCTTTATTGTTATATTTAATGGATGTTTGCATTTCTAATTCAAAGACGAAAGAAGAAACTTTATATATTGTACCTTCATTAACATAGGCTTTTCAAAAAGTACATTAGCTGTTATAGGTTGATTTTATAAATTTACATAAATTTACATACAGTAATTGTCACAACTATCTTCTGTGTTTTTTTTTTTTTTTGCTGTGTAATGAATTCTTATACTTTGTAAAGGGTATACTGTAATATTGTTAATTACTGTACTTTGAAAAGTTGAAGTTTAAATAGACATTTGAATGATTGAATTGATATGTATATAAACAAGGTAAAATTAAGCATTTTTTATTTCATAAATACTTTCTATTACAGTACTTTGTTATAGAGTACACTATAATGAATGTATTGTATAAAGTGACACAGATGGTACACTATTGTGGCAACCATCCTATCCAGATGAACACCAAAGAAGTCAAGATATACGAAGTCAGATGAACTCACTCAATTACCAAATACATGGGTGGAGGGAAAAATGAACAATTAAAGGCATCAAATAAACAAAGTACTAAACAACCAAAATGCAGTTTTTCTTGACCACCACATGGAGGTGTGCTGCCCTTTTCCACCCTAAAACTACTTATAGGTTCTGCCAAATTGATTTTCTGTGGCCTACTTTTAAAAGAGAATCTGGCATCCTTGACATACTGTATGTTAAGTCACCTGCTATTTAGAAACTTGGTGGGGGCATTGCCTTTTTTCTCCCTGGTCACCCTTCTCTACTTCATGTTCTTGGGTGCCCCCGCCTCTAGCATTTCCAGGGTGCTCAGTGCAACTACAGGGTAAACTACACCCAATTATCATGATAACACATTGTACAATGTCTCTGCCAGTTCATGCTAACTATTTATTTCTTAAGCACTTGCTAAATCCTGCCTTTTTCTTGTGGTTACCTGCCCAGTTGTCTAGGTGAAACATCAACATGTATGTTTAATATAAATTTGAGTTCCCCTTACATTTAAAATAAACAGAATTTCACTGTACTCTTTACACATGACAATACTACTACTACTACTACTACTACTGTTACTACTACTGTATATATAGCTGCCTATTCAACAGCCATTTTCTGGGTCCACCCAGAATGACTACTCAACTTCACTCAAAGAGGATAAGTGGCTACTAGAATGGAATGCTTTAGGATCACATGCCCTTCCTCTATCAACCTCCTCTAGTAGCCATTAATGACAAAGCAGAGGGACAGTAACCTTATTCTAGTCCTAGGTTATAGGGGGTAAATCTATACTAATAAAAGACAAAGCCCTCACTCACTCACTCACTCACTCACTCACTCACTCACTTATCACTAATTCTCCAACTTCCCGTGTAGGTAGAAGGCTGAAATTTGGCAGGCTTATTCCTTACAGCTTACTTACAAAAGTTAAGCAGGTTTCATTTCAAAATTCTACACGTAACGGTCATAACAGTCGACAACGTCCAACATGTTGAACTTTCTTATTTATGGCCCCATCTTCACGAAATTTGGTAGGCGGCTTCCCTGCGCTAACCGAAATCGATGTACGTACTTATTTCGATGGTATGACGTCACTGTCGGCCGCCATATTGAACTTTCCAACATCACTAATTCTCCAACTTCCCGTGTAGGTAGAAGGCTGACCCCATCTTCACGAAATTTGGTAGGTGGCTTCCCTGCGCTAACCAAAACCGATGTACGTACTTATTTTGGTGGTATGACGCCACTGTCGGCCGCCATAATTAAACTTTCCAACGTCACTAATTCTCCAACTTCCCTTGTAGGTAGAAGGCTGAAATTTGGCAGGCTCATTCCTTACAGCTTACTTACAAAAATTAAGCAGGTTTCATTTCGAAATTCTACACGTAACGGTCATAACGGTCAACAACGTCCGCCATGTTGAACTTTCTTATTCATGGCCCCATCTTCACGAAATTTGGTAGGCGGCTTCCCTGTGCTAACTGAAACAAATATACTTACTTATTTCGGTGGTATGACGCCACTGTCAGCCGTCATATTAAACTTTCCAATGTCACTAATTCTCCAACTTCCCGTGTAGGTAGAAGGCTGAAGTTTGGCAGGCTCATTCCTTATAGCTTACTTACAAAAGTTAAGCAGGTGTCATTTCGAAATTCTACATGTAACGGTCATAACGGTTGACAACATTCGCCATGTTGAACTTCCTGATTTATGGCCCCATCTTCACGAAATTTGGTAGGTGGCTTCCATGTGCTAACCAAAACCGATGTACGTACTTATTTCAGTGGTATGATGCCACTGTCGGCCACCATATTGAAGTTTCCAATGTCACTAATTCTCCAACTTCCCGTGTAGGTAGAAGACTGAAATTTGGCAGGCTCATTCCTTACAGCTTACTTACAAAAGTTAAGCAGGTTTCATTTCAAAATTCTACACATAACGGTCATAACGGTCGACAACATCCGCCATATTGAACTTTCTTATTTATGGAATTTGGAAGGTGGCTTCCCTGCGCTAACCGAAACCAATGTACGTACTTATTTCAGTGGTATGATGCCACTGTTGGCCGCCATATTGAACTTTTCAACGGTCTTTGTTACTTATGGGCCCATCTTCAAGAAATTTGGTATGCGGGTTCCCAACGCTAACTGAATCCTACTTACGTACATATATACGTCCATAGCCTGCAGCTCGGTCACCGTGTGAGGCGGCATTGGGTCCTCCATCACAACGCCTCCCACATTGTTGGCTGCCTGCCTATATAAGGCCGTCCGTCGCTCCAGTTTCTACATTCCCTTCCTTGCTTCGCCACGGGATTCACGTCTCCCTGCTGATAACTACAGCCTTTTTATTTAATCCACAGCTTCTCCGCTGTTTTATTGTTCATTTATTATGATTATAGTTATTGTGTAGGTATTTTAGACTTACTTTACATTGTTCAGGTACCCATTTCCTTTATCATTCCAACCGTACCCCCATTAACATGTCTATCGAGGTGATCACCATCGATCAAGGAACTGTCACTTACCGAGTGGTTTCCATGCTTAGAGATGACACCTACCTTTTCCATTCTCGTTGTTACATATTGCACGGCCATATCAGGCTCACTCTTGATATCCGGAGGAACATTGTGTCTTATGTATTGAATGACTGGGACAGGTTCAAGGTGTGGACTGATGACAGCACAGGAGATAATTATACTACACAGGAGCACTAGAAGAGTGAAATGCTTAAGCCCTTCACCTATGGATCTGCATGTGAGTTGATGGCTGCCGCTGAATTGTTCGGTTGTCGCTTTCAAGTATACCGAAATGGCCAAATATTTTACACCTTTGGACAACCGCCAATACCTCTTAGACATCTTAGATTCACAGGTGACGATTTGAGTAGTGGACACTTTGATGTCTATGAATGTTTAAACTCTCAAAAGCTGGATGTGAAGTTATCGATGAAACCGGTTGTATACTTACAATGCTTGACAGATGCCGAATGTCACTTCAACACAAGTCCTACAAATACTGTCGTAAATGAAACAAACCATCAAACTCAAACTGATTATGACAGCAGTAATCCAAGCTGTGAGATTTGAAACAAGATTGCTGTTCACATGGCCAACTGTACGTTGCATGCTCAAGAGTAAGCTCAGCGCACAGCTTGGTCAAATTACAATTGGAGGGCCGAACTCACAATGTGGTATGCAAAGAGATCCTTAACAAATAATTATTGGTATATTTTCTCTCAGTTTAAAAAGGTTTAATTTTCTTCTTAATAAAAATTTTAAGGCAGTACATCGCCGCTGCGAAGCGCGGGTATTTTGCTAGTATATATATAAAATCTAAAGCTGTTTGTTTTTCTGTCTGTCTTTTTGTTCACTAAATTTTACATGTGTGCTGCCAACTTAAAATACAAAGTATATGATGTATCAGGGTGAGGGTCTGTAATGTAGGGGGCAACTCAAAAATCAGTTCTGATGTGGGGACTACAATTCCCATCAGGCAGCAGGAGTGCTCTAGGGCTGATGGGAGTACACTATTATCAGTGTACACAAAGTGGGATCTCATTTAAGACATCAGATACAGTGTTTTCATTTCAGCCTATGTGGAAAATAACTTTATTGTCTTGCTGGATTGCAGATTTTGTCTAAGTGTATGTTATTTTGTCTGCTCCTTGTTGCGACTGACATTTTAATTTAGGTTAAGAGGCCTTGTATATTTTTTCACGTTTACTTTGATGTTATTTTGTTTTTGTAATGGATGCCTCTATTTTGAAGGTTTCATTTTGCCAATTACCATAGTAATGTGTCTGATGATACACTGGGGTTGGGAGATGTTGAATTCATCAGTGCAACCCTATAAAAGTCACCTTGCATGGTTCTGGTTCAATTGAGATTGAATAAATTAAAAGAGATTAAGTGCAACTTTCTTTTTGACTCCTGATTTACAAATTTTTGACTCCCAGTTGTGATGCTAGCCTTGTTTTCTAATCATGTCTTGTCTCCTGATCATTCTCTTAAACTCTATACTACTCCTCTGAGTTAGTAGAATTGTGGGTTGTTTTTAGCCATGTTGAATTTCCAAAAGACAGCTTTTCATATTTTATTTTCATCTGGACCCTTTGATATAGATCCAAAAGGGGTGTGTGGTACCCACAAGGCACCTTTTTTTCAATCCCCAAAAACCTTTTGACACTCCAAAACAACCTTTTTAGTGAGTTCCCTGGTTGCAAAATTGCATGCAAAATGAAGTTTAGCATCAATTTTGCAAGACTGTATGCAAAAAGAAACTCAACATCGTTTCACTGTGTGCATGGGACAATAATTGAAATAAACTGATGGCAATACCTTTTCTATCAAAGCAAAATATTCAATTTTTGAAAAAGCCAACACAATTGTATATCTGCATATTGTTGCTAAGTGTGATTGAGATAAGGCACAATAAACAAGAATGAAACGTGATTGTTTTAGAGAATGCCAAGTCACTGGTAGAGAGAGAATGACAGAGAACACAGTAACCTTTACTGTTTCTTGATAATTTTATGATTTTAATTTTAGGTTTCAATTCTAACAGTGCGTAATGATTTGTAGCAATTTTTTAAATCAGTATTGAATGAATTAGCTTTGACTCAGGATTACAGCATTGTTGAATACTACCATTGTACAGTACTCCCTCCTGTAATAATACGGAGACCTTCAGCAATGGATGGAACCCCCAATTCTTCGAACCCCACATTCCCCTACTGTAGATGCATTCCATTGTCTTTGGATTCAATTAGTCAACCAGCCACCCAGTTTATTAATATAGGATCAAAAATCTATTCATAAAACCAAAATGAATCAGGAAATACAAAAAAGTAGAATTCATGGTTCCAACAGGAGTTACCACATTTATGAAAACCAATCACACATAAAAAGAAAAAAATCCTGACTTATGTAAATACAGTATATACATGCAAATATATACTTACATTGATAGAGAAATAGTGTAGGTGACAAATGAGACCCTTGCATTGTAGCTGACAATGACAACAGAATCAGCATTTAAAAACAAAAAATATTTGTTTTCTAACCTTAACTCATTATACAATGCTGGGTACTTTCACTAGTACATAAACACATACATACATACATACTTATATATATATATATATATATATATATATATATATATATATATATATATATATATATATATATATATATATATATATGAACTTTCCCGGACACACACAGACGGACATCTTAAATTCACCACACACTGTTTATTTACAATATTTACACAAATAAGTCACGTGAACAAACCCCAGTGCCTCTTGCACCGATTCCCCCAATGTCCAGGCCACACAGTCCTTTGTGCCTTCCTTTCCTCCTGGCCGCCTCCAGGCCTCACTCCAGCTCCGTCCTCTTCCACCCGACTTCCACACATGACTGGAGGGAGGCGGCCCCTTTTATAGGAACCTGGATGGGCTCCAGCTGCTTCCCGGCAATCTCTCGCGGACACACCCCCGTGTGGCGGAAGTGCTGGCTGCGCACCCGGAAACCGTCTGGGTGTCCCCTGTCGTCTTCTCCCCGGCACTTCCTGGTGTGGCGGAAGTGCCGGGCTCCCGGGATAATAAGGCACTGGGGCGCCGCCTGGCGGTGGCCACGGGCCCCTACAGGGCTGGGCTTCCAAGCCCTCTACCCGAGGTCTCCAGTATAACCAGGACGGACGCCCCCTCTCGGTCTGGAGGAGGCACAAGCCCTCCTCTGGTCCTCCTGGACGTCCTGGCCGGGCTCCAGCCCCAGCCGGGACCACAATATATATATATATATATATATATATATATATATATATATATATATATATATATATATATATATATATATATACAAAGAGGATTCAGAAAGTATTCAGACTCCTTCACTTTTTGCACACTTTATTGTGTTGTAGATTTAATTTAATTTAAAATGAATAAATTTTCCAATTTTTGTCCATCGATCAGCACTCAATAAACATAATGACAAAGTGAAATCATGTTTTCAGAAAGTATTGCAAGTTTACTAACATCCACAAAATTCTCAAACCCTCTAAATCCCAGGTTCAGGGTGACAGAAGATCAAAGGGAAGCTCTTTCAACAAGAACATTGGTTGTAAGACAAATCAGCCCTGGACAAGGAGACATGTCACTGTACATTTTACTCATCCACATTCACACTCACATGGGGTCACTTAGCCCACTAGTAAATGTAATATGCATTTCTTTGGTATGTTTGATGAAAAGCAGAGTACTGCAAGAAAAACCCTTTCCGAAACAGGAAGAATGTGCAAACTCCATGCAAACTACTTTATATTAATGATGCCTATTGTGCAGGAGGTTATATATCTTTACTCAAGTAAGGAAAAAAATAAGTCACTCCAAATTAATTGTGAAATTTTATTTTTGAAAGGCAGTATTAAATAATCCATTTAGCTTTTTTCTCTACAATAAGGTGTTTCTACTTCTTCAACAATCTAATTCATTGCATTAAGCGGCCTACTGCTAACCTTACTTGTTTGTTGTCATTTCTAAGCCTTCTGTAACAACACAGAGCAGCTGCTATTGAAACAGACGGCTTGCCTATAAAACGAGTTGACCTCTGTCCTCCTCCATCTGTGTGGGGGGTACAACCAACTGCTGGACTACAAAGGTGCCAGACCCAACTGGATGGGCAGGAACTTTGTTACCAGTAAGCAAATCAACAAACAGCCCCAGATTAGCTCCAGAGCTTCACAAAACATTTCACTGGGGAAATGTGCATCCCTCAAACCCGACATGAACAATTGTTTAATCTTTTTTTAATTCATTTATTTCCTATTCATGCAGTGTATTTAGACAGTAACATAAATATGTCATGATTTATTCACTAATGTTCATAGCTTATTTTGGGTGTTTATATAAATGGCAGATGCTGTTTTTGGAATATATAAGGAATATGTTAAGAAATCAAGAAAATTCCTGGAAAAAAAAATAGAAAAACTTTGCACATTATCTTAAGAATATTAGAGAAATCCATATATATATATATAGGGGAGTTTTTTTCTCTTGCAGGAATCAAACCTAACCAGGACACCAATCAGTCAAAGTACACACTCATGCACTGTGGTAATTTTAAATCAACAGATCATGTTATTTAGAAATATTTTGAAAAAAACAGAAAAAAGTTTGCTGTACAAGTCTCACATAGTTAATGAATAAACTGGAATCAAACTTAGCTCCTTGAGATTTAGTTCTGAAAATCAATCAACCTGCCCCTAACACTATGGGTAGCTATATCTTGTTGGCAGTCTTCTAGTTTGCCTTAGAAAATAATCATTTCCCATTTTTCGCTAAACTAAATTTAAGCAATTCTTGGTGACAAAATCATCTACACTAGTGGCTTTTAAATTTAGACATGGCATTAACATGGCTGCAAGGTTTTTATTGCAACCAATTTTAAAATCATTAAGTACCCAGCCTACAGATATTTCTGAGAATTTTATAAACATTTGTACTCTCTACCATAGCTTTAGGTGTTTAATTTTCCTTTGCCATTTCTTTTTAGTTTATTTTTTTCTGTAGAGCTTGATTCCTTAATTCTATCCAAATGCTGATGACTAGCAATGAGCTTTTGCAGACACAGGTTCAAACACCATTGACTTCTAAAGAGAAACAATTACTTTGCTGTTGTTTTCACTTGTCTCCTCATTAAAATGTTTGTTATAAATGATCAAATAAGTGAATGTGGCACTGAAGTAATTGCATTCTCCCTGTTATCATTTAGTGGTGACAACATCCGAAAACAATTTAAGGTGCAAAACTTGTGGAAAAAATAGAAATACTTCAAAATTTCTTAGACTAAGATAATAAAAAAGAACAGTTCACTAGACAAAGAAACCAATTATAAGTAAGAATGATGTTCTGACTGAAACTGCTGTTCTAGATCATTCATAAATGACATTGCATAATTTATGCCATTACACTATTCATAGAGATGTGTAATGTACACACACACATGCACACACACACATATATATATATTTTTTTTTCCAGAAATTACAGTAGCTTTTGTTTGTTTGTTTTGTTTGCACTTTATTTAGAAGCATAACTCTTAAAAGTTTCTAAACATAAATAAATGTTTCATTCCTCACATTTCTCTCATGTGCTTCACTGAGGTGTGGCTTAGCACTGAAACTCCGGATTCTATGGTTGCATTGGATGGATTAAAAATCGCACAGGCTTATAGAAGAAACAAGAAGAAAGGAGGTAGACTTGCCATTTCTGTGTATGAAAAAATGGTACGACCCCGAACGCATTATAATTAAAGCACAGGTATGCAACCCAAATGTTGAGCTGCTCACAGTGGGCTTACAAACTTATTATATGATCAAGAGAGTTTTCTACTCTAAGGCTGGCACCAGACTACAGTTTGTCCATCTTGTAGTTCAGGACCGACTGTGATCAGACTTGAGAGTTGTCAGACATGGAGACACAGATGCAAAAAGGTAGATATTTCCAAAAACAACAGCAGGTTTTATTTACAGGTTTTTATTTATTTAAGTGTGCAAAAAAAAAAAAAGAAAAGAAAAAGCAATGCCCTGATTAAACTTTTATATCGGGGAACAAATTTTACAGGCCACAAGTGGGAACATAAGCACACCACTACATACTTCCCAGGACAAGGTGATGTCCTCTCTGGAAAGTAAGTTCCTTTTCTTATAACTTTTCCTTGGGATTTTCTATTAGGAATCCCCTACTCAAACTAACTCATGCATGCTTAAAATTAACCGAACTAAACTAAATACTCTGCACTTTTTATTTTATCCACAGCAGGTGGCTATGGAGATGCTTGCCTTTTTGACAGGGCACACACAGCATCCACCAGACCTGAAGTAAACGCAAGCCTGCTGCGTCACCAGCATTGCATCACCCAACAATTTAAACCGCTAAGTGCTTCTCTTAGTAACTCCTAGCAGGCAGATTACCACAATAACATAGTTCCCCACAAAGGCAGTGCGGTGCTTTCCCAACAACAAGCCATGGATCACAAAAGAGCTGAAAGCCCTACTGAATATGAAGAAGGAAGTCTTCAGGTCTGGAGATAAGGATGAAATCAAGTGGGTGCAGTCAGAACTAGAGAAGCAGCTCAGTGAGGGTAAAGCACACTCTAAGTCTAACTTGAGCAGAAGTTACAACAAAACAACATCTTGCCTGAAGAAGGGGCCTGAGTTGCCTCAAAGCTTGCATATTGAAATCTTTTTAGTTAGCCAATAAAAGGTGTCATTTTGCTTGGCTTTTCTCAACAAAACAACATAAACAACATGAAGCAAGTGTGGAATGGAATGAGGACTGTCCTGTCTACAAGCATGGCTGTTAAACATGCAGAGGAAGGGAACAAGAGTAGAGCTAATGAACTGAACCAGTTCTTCAACAGGTTTGATTCATTCTTGTCAGTAGAGCCCTGTGTTCAAGCTGAGGAGGTTCCAGAATCCCACCTGGGTCCTGAAAACATGTGGCAACCATATCTGTGGGGTTCTTCAGCACCTGTTCTCCTTTTCCATGAATTTGCAGATGGTTCATGCAAAAAAAGAAGAAGTTTTTACTGTTAAAGAAGTACACATAAGAGGGATAAACCAAAGGAGAAAAATATGTGCACAAATAAATCAAGAAACAATAAGCAATAACACCTCTCTCTCACTCTCCTATAAAGGTGAGTTTCCCTGTATATCAAATTTATTAAGATTGATACTTTCATTATTTTTTTCTGAAGTTAATATATTTTTGCCTGAGTGATTGTATGTTTTTTGATTGCCAATATACTGCATGTAAATTTTTTAGTAAATCATTTTTCGTGTTATTTATCATTTGTTTTGAGTATTTCCTTAATGCCATTTTCTTTTTTAATTGGTTGCAGCCATTTTGAGCAACTGTTGTTATGATGCAACAACTGGTTGCTAGGAAGCATGTTTCAGTATTCACACAGAGTGACATCACTGACATAATAATATTGAATTTGGCATCACATGTAACTTGCCATTTACAGTGCATCCGGAAAGTATTCACAGGGCATAATTTTTTCCACATTTTGTTATGTTACAGCCTTATTCCAAAATGGATTAAATTCATTTTTTTCCTCAGAATTCTAAACACAACACCCCATAATGACAACGTGAATAAAGTTTACTTGACATTTTTGCAAATTTATTAAAAATAAAAAAATTGAGAAAGCACGTGTACATAAGTATTCACAGCCTTTGCCATGAAGCTCAAAATTGAGCTCAGATGCATCCTGTTTCCCCTGATCGTCCTTGAGATGTTTCTGCAGCTTAATTGGAGTCCACCTGTGGTAAATTCAGTTGATTGGACATGATTTGGAAAGGCACACACCTGTCTATATAAGGTCCCACAGTTGACAGTTCATGTCAGAGCACAAACCAAGCATGAAGGAATTGTCTGTAGACCTCCACGACAGGATTGTCTCTAGGCACAAATCTGGGGAAGGTTACAGAAAAATTTCTGCTGCTTTGAAGGTCCCAATGAGCACAGTGGCCTCCATCATCCGTAAGTGGAAGAAGTTCGAAACCACCAGGACTCTTCCTAGAGCTGGCCGGCCATCTAAACCTGAGCGATCGGGGGAGAAGGGCCTTAGTCAGGGAGGTGACCAAGAACCTGATGGTCACTCTGTCAGAGCTCCAGAGGTCCTCTGTGGGAATAGGAGAACCTTCCAGAAGGACAACCATCTCTGCAGCAATCCATCAATCAGGCCTGTATGGTAGAGTGGCCAGACGGAAGCCACTCCTTAGTAAAAGGCACATGGCAGCCCGCTTGGAGTTTGCCAAAAGGCACCTGAAGGACTCTCAGACCATGAGAAATAAAATTCTCTGGCCTGATGAGACAAAGATTGAACTCTTTGGTGTGATCCCTATGGTGAAGCATGGTGGTGGCAGCATCATGCTGTGGGGATGTTTTTCAGCGGCAGGAACTTGGAGACTAGTCAGGATAAAGGGAAAGATGACTGCAGCAATGTACAGAGACATCCTGGATGAAAACCTGCTCCAGAGCGCTCTTGATCTCAGACTGGGGCGACGGTTCATTTTTCAGCAGGACAACGACCCTAAGCACACTGCCAAGATATCAAAGGATTGGCTTCAGGACAACTCTGTGTATGTCCTTAAGTGGCCAGACAGAGCCCAGACTTGAATCCGATTGAACATCTCTGGAGAGATCTTAAAATGGCTGTGCACCAACGCTTCCCATTCAACCTGATGGAGCTTGAGAGGTGCTGCAAAGACGAATGGGCGAAACTGGCCAAGGATAGGTGTGCCAAGCTTGTGGCATCATATTCTAAAAGACTTGAGGCTGTAATTGCTGCCAAAGGTGCACTGACAAAGTATTGAGGAAAGGCTTTGAATACTTATGTATATGTGATTTCTCAGTTTTTTTATTTTTAATAAATTTGCAAAAACCTCAAGTAAACTTTTTTCACGTTGTCATTATGGGGTGTTGTGTGTAGAATTCTGAGAAAAAAAATGAATTTAATTCATTTTGGAATAAGGCCGTAACATAACAAAATGTGGAAAAAGTAATGCGCTATGAATACTTTCCGGATGCACTGTAAGTTTGTAAATACATTCTAAAAGTCTGGTGAAATTCTTTTCTGCCAAACTAACAAGATGTAGTTGACTGGCCCTGACAAAAGATAGACTTGCTGTTCTGTTTCTTATCCTTGCTTTGCTTTCTCATTTAAGTTTCTTTTCCTACTTCTCTCTCTCTCTAGCATACTTCTGCACCTCCTCCTTGAAACAGTAAAACAACATTGGATGGCTGTTCATTTACCTAGCAAAGTATCACAAACAGGCAATTGCCTTGCTCATCTCCTACACTTTTCTTGCTGATCTTCAGGTCTCTCACCCTCTCACCAGTTAAAGTCTACCATACTGAATGAAAACTTAATGAAAATTTGAGGGTACTAAGTTGTGTTGAAAACGACAGCCTTGCATTGCTCTGTATTACACTTGTGATTTAAAATCATGTCACTGAAATCTTTTCTCTTAACCTCTGTCACAAACTCAACAAAGAGCCATGGCAAGGTTTGGGGCAGCCACTTGTATATTATTTCCTGGCTGCAAAACTGTGATAGCATTAAAGTGCACAAATTGGGGTCCAAAACAGAACTGAGGGAATTGGGGAAAGGTGGAGGCTTTTAAAGGTCATTATAGGAAGTGACATCAAAGGGGCTGGGACCAGAAGGGTCTTCATCCATAGGTTCAGACCCTGAAGTGACATCAACAGGGCCAGGCGGAATTTCCCGTGAATGGTCTGCAGAAAAACATCCTGGTCTGGCTTGGAATTACCCTCTTTCAAGCCCTTTAGCTGCTTCCCATGCGCATGCGTATGACACCTTTTTCTCTATATTTTGAATTACATTATTACTATGATTCTCTTTATGAATAAATACATTAAGTATGTTCAGCAATTTAAGTAAGTTTTAAGATGGCATAATGTTTATCATCAGTCCCTGTAAATGTGAATGTTATTTGCCTTTCAGGGGTTTCCACTGGGTATTTTATTTTTATTGTACAACCCAAATACAGAAATAGTATGTCAGGGTGAATGGAGACTCTGTGTTTGCCTGGTATGTAAATACCGGTACATTATCTGCTAAAGTTTCAAGTTAGTTTCCGCCTGGGGGTGGCTACGGAAATTGAACTCAGGTGTGATACACCACAGTTAGGTTATTTTTTAACAAGGGGGCAATTACTTTTCACACAGGGCCATGTAGGTTTGGATCTTTTTTCTCCCTAAATAATAAAAACCATCATTTAAAAACTGCATTTTGTGTTTACTTGTGGTATATTTGACTAATGGTTAAATGTGTTTGATGATCAGAAACATTTTGTGTGACAAACATGCAAAAGAATAAGAAATCAAGAAGGGGGCAAATAGTTTTTCACACCACTGTAAATACATTCATTTGTACGGTACATCCATCTTTTCAATCCTCTTTTTTCAATGTAGAACTATGTTGAGCCAAAGCTTACCCTGACAGCAATGAACAAAAGGTCAACCTCTGCTCTGGATGGGACACTTATCGAAACATGTCTTTGGGATTTTGTAGGTGCCCAGAATATTGGAGTAAAAATGTATATAGTCGCTAGAAGAATTGGCAAAGTCCACAAAAAGACTGTCGAGGCTGTTTTTTAAAAAAAGCTCTTCAGAGTTATGAGGGAACATTGCTAATCACTGTCCTACCCAGCATTAACTAAAATACATATTACATTTTGAAGAGCTTGAGAATTCCATGATTAAAGCATTTAAAGCAGTTTATCTTTATGGCTTTCATTTGTTCACTGTGTTAGATGAGTGCCATCATTAATATGCAAAGCAGTTTTACTTTGAAGTTTCCATTCTTCCTTTTTCATTCATTCCAAATACTTTCACAATAAATACTTTGACCCTTTATTAGAAATGTGTTACATTTTTAGCTTTTACTAAAGCTGGTTAATGAAATTCATATTAACTGTCATTTTTCTAAGGTTTGCATCATAATTAGAAATCAGCACAGTCAG
The DNA here is from genome assembly GCF_016835505.1 of Polypterus senegalus. Classification (NCBI taxonomy): domain Eukaryota; kingdom Metazoa; phylum Chordata; class Cladistia; order Polypteriformes; family Polypteridae; genus Polypterus; species Polypterus senegalus. Next base: position 60,035,715 of record NC_053155.1, read on the forward strand.
AGTTTTGGTTAACCAAATATTATGTTATTTTATTATCTACATCACCCCTGCTATCATCACTGCTGTTTTTGATAGATAGATAGATAGATAGATAGATAGATAGATAGATAGATAGATAGATAGATAGATAGATAGATAGATAGATAGATAGATAGTATGTTATTTATCCCAAGAAGAAAATGTAGTTTTTTATAAAAGCTCAAAATATTATAACAAACAACAACAACAACCCATTTAAAATGAACACAAAGAATTGCAATAAGAACAAAACTTATTATTTGGCTACAGATAAGACAGCTGTCACAGTCACAGTGAGGCATTTAAAAAGGCATATTGCTGTAGTTATGAAGTAGCCCCAGTAGGGTTTCTTGACACAGACACAGATATTCAGTAAACATTTCAATGAAGTACATACCTTTCCTTTTGGATGGGGGGAGAGCAAATGTTCATTTTGAAAAACCATGTTTAGATATTTAAATACAATGTAAAATGTCATTTAAGTCTGAGCAGCTTTTTCTGATGCCAGTTCCTATCTATAAAATTCCATGAACTGAATCTGTCATGTGTGCATTTTCTTTTATTCTCATACTAAATCTTCTTTCTGGGTTTGAGATTTTCCCCATTAGTACATATGCTGACACATCTGACTCACAAAATGTACTTTATGGTTGCAGTGTACACTGTATTAGTACATTGTTTCAAATTATTTGCTTTTGTTCTTTATTTTGGTAATTGGAGCTTGGGGTAATATTGTACAAAGTAATGTGTTACTGCAGGCTAGTGTGGCTACCAAATCTGCCTCCCCCACTGCAATCCCCACCCACTACTGCACACAAACACACAATATTTTGGGGTTGGAGTATATTAAATTGTACAAAAGCATACCATACCATACCACATGCTCTTCTGAGCAGGCCATCCACCTAAAGCTAAGCATGTTTGGGCCTGACCAGTACTCGGATGGGAGACCATCTTGAAAAAGCTTGGGTTGCTGCTGAAAGAAGTGCTTTGAGTAGTGAGAAAAGCACTACATAAATGTGATAGTTTGTTTAACTTTGTGACTGGTCATGTTTTTTATTAAGAAATAAAGATTTTCAGTTTTACTTTGAAAGATAGGTTTTCAGTTTCAGATTACTGGAGAGAAGTTAATTCTACTTTATGGAAAATTAAGGAAAGTGAACCACAGTGTCTTTGGGACCTTTTATAACCGAAAGTATGCTCATTGTGTTTTACACTTTATCAAAAAGTTCATAAGGAATTATTTACATATGCCTAAAATATTTTTAATATCTAACTAAATGAAAACACAACAATTTTTTGTTACATTTCTTTAACGTTCCCACACAAATGCAGACGTCTATGTGTACTGAATCTTCACATTAATTGTTAGTGAATGTAATGTGTATGTGATCTCCACATACCTTTCTGAAATCTTTAAAGATCACAGAGACAAGTGAGAGACACGTGTGTACTGATTTAGCCAATAAGCACCACAAGAACCTGGCCTCATCCAATTAGAAAGTGCTCTGGTCAGCTGGCTGTTAATAGACAATAACTTGACCATTTTCAACTCTACAGTTGCAAGTGTTTAGGTAATTAAGTTAGTTTTATTTTTAATCATTAAGATTTAGTTTTATTTTATCAACAGTACTTTTTGTGATCTGAAGACCTCTACTTAATGGTTGTTATGACCAAAATGATACAATGCTAATTATAAGTCATATAGTTTATTTGTTTATCTGCTGAATTCATATTCACCATTATTGGTGTAGTTCCTTATGGAAATACTGAAAGCACATTTGGTTGTTATCCTTGTACTTTCCAATTTGTACATATTTGAACAGGTTTTCAGAATAACTTATAAGTAAAGTAATTTTTTCCACGAAGCAATGAGTAAAGCAATCCTGCTATATTTTGAGAGAAATATTAGTAACTTAAGAGTCTATTTTGGAACTGGAACTGTGGAATGGTCTTCCTGCTTCTATAAGAGATGCCCCTTCAGTCTCAGCCTTTAAATCCCGGCTGAAGACTCACTACTTCAGTTTAGCATATCCTGACTAGAGCTGCTGATTAACTGTACAGACTGCATCTCTGTTGTTAATTGTTAGCACTAAAACATAAGTAACATGATAGTTAGAAATTAATACTAACCTTCACCTATTCTGTTTCTGTTCTCAGTACCCAAATGTGGCAATTGGTGCCACGGCCCACCTGCCAAGTTGTTTGCCTGCCTATGGTAAAATCATCCCTGATGGAGGATCACAGGAATCATGGGAAAGAGGGGTCCTTTCATCGGAGCAACGTTTCAGCCGTGGAATGGCCAAATGTGGAGGCAACTTGATGGATGAGGTCTCCAGAACTCTAAAAATATCCAAATCTTATTATGTGATATCATCTACTGTTAAATTCTGCTCCGTACTTCTAAAATTTTTATTATTATGCTGTATTAAGGATTTGTTCTGTTCTGTGTATTGTGTTGTATTGACCCCCTTCTTTTGACACCCACTGCACGCCCAACCTACCTGGAAAGGGGTCAGTCTTTGAACTGCCTTTCCCAAGGTTACTCTTATTTTTCCCTACAAGGTTTTTTTGGGAGTTGTTCCTTGTCTTCTCAGAGAGTCAAGGCTGGGGGGCTGTCAAGAGGCAGGGCCTGTTAAAGCCCATTGCGGCACTTCCTGTGTGATTTTGGGCTATACAAAAATAAACTGTATTGTATTGTATTGTATTTTCTTTAGAGTAACTATCCCAACTCTGCTGATAATACAGTATAGAGAAAATAAAGTCTTTATGGTAAAAATGTTTAATGTGTTTAATTTAAGGCATATATACAGCTATTTTTCTTTTCCCCTAAAATGTTTGTACCACTGGAGACCAAATGCCGTCCTATTACCTCTTGAACAGCGATCACAGGTAGAGTCTTTCTGTAACAGAGTCTATTCTGACAGCAATGGGTAGAATACAAGAGTCAGCCTATGATGGGACACTCATTTATCACAGATGGGACACCCGTTTATCACAAATCAAACTGTCAATATTCTTAATAGGACGTTCTTTGACTGTAAGAGAAATCTTGAGTCTGAAGAGGAATCAGATTTCAGGATTATCAGTAAGTTAAATATAGTGTGGTGTTTACTAAACTATTTATTTCTCTGAAAATTTATTTCATTTATTGTTTTCACCTTTTAGTATGTCAGCTCTGTGATGTCATGCTGTGCTTCATATCACATCCTAGGACGTTTTGCTTTTGCACTGTTCTGTTGAACTTTTCTAAACTGATAAGATACAGTATGTGATGTACTAAATTTAAGAACCTGTGGCAGCAGTAAAACTCTGTCTTTCTTTATAGCACTAAGGCAGTAGTACCCACTAGGCTGCTATGCCTTCCTATGTAAATTTTAATTTTCTAAAAACATTAGGGATGGGGGGATTCATGAGGCCCTGATCATTGAATCAACACAAATAAGATAAACTCTATTGGGACCTCCAATTAACTTCCTTGGCGGTAACTTCGATTGTGACTCATGCTCGGAATTCTGTGTTATTCTTGTTAATCCCTGGGTGATGTTTAATGATCTGCTTTACAGTGTAAAGGCCAAATACAGTAACTCTCCGGACAGTATTTTGCTAACATCTAGTGGATAAAATAACATTATGCTGCAAAAAACATGGATATTTCTATGCGTTTTGCCACTCTATTGTAACTCATCAATATTCATTAGTGGGATGAAGCGTTCAACCAAAACACAATGGTTTGTAAACAAGAAGCTGTAAAGCCAGTTTTAGAACACACAGAAACTTAACCATTACTTGAATCAAGTAATAGAGATGACAATGTGAACTGGTCATCAGACACTGACACTGAAAATGAGCACTGTACAATCCAACCACCGTTATATACATGGTGAATTGTGTCATCTGATGTTTTAACCTTGATGCAAATAGGTGTATGCAAAAATAAAATTATGACCGTGTAGACAGACAAGAATGATGTTAGCCCCCTAAGCACTGTTTACAAAGAGGCAACTATTATTTGTGTCAGGAGAAATCACTAAGCCTTGCAGTGTGGTAGTTTACAGTAACACAAGGGAAACATTGATCATGCAAATCAGGCACAGTCATTCTACCCTCTCATACTTAAGCAACAGACAAAATATTATAAGAAAAGAAACACACTTCTACTAACCCAAGTGGAAATGTTGGGGTGTGTATTGGTGACTGTTTCTCAACATGTCACACCAAGACCGTGTACTAAATCTGCTTCAGTACAGTAGTGGACACTAAACATACCTTTCCTTGTATATTTATGTTGACATTTTGATATTTATATATTTATGTTACACATAATAACACTTTTTCTTGTTCAAAAAAATGTTACATTTTTAACTCACTTTTCCAGGGGTAAATATAGGCCTAATGCACAATGGGCTACGCGTTTTTTTTTGGTACATACCTTTTTATGAGGATTCTGGCAATTTAATCTGGCAAAAGGTTGCATGTTGAAGCGGCTAGCCCAGTCAAACTGGTTTCTCTTACTAAAGCTTCCTATGATGACAAACCTAACATATCAAAAATTAGTGCTAGCTGTAGCAAATTCAATAATTAGGTTTCAAGCCAGCTTGATTTGTTAATGGCAGAATTTTCAAAAAGACCTACCATTTATCCTAAGGAACATAACTGAAGTAAAATAAAATCAAAAATATCTTAGGATTCTGGATTTTACCCCCTTGCATAAAGTAACTTTGCATAAGAATAAAATCCAGGCACAGGAAAGCCAGGTCACTAAACCTTCCCTCTATGTTAATTAATCTGGAGAACCAAACACATGTATTCATATAGTTGGCATTAAAAAGGTGGCTGTAAACAATGATGCTATTATTTTCATAACAGCGCTAACTAACTATTTCTCTTAAGTTGCATGATTTGTTCCTGTGATGTACTATTGTCATAGGATATACACACCTACTGGTAACTCATCATGCATAGTAGACATCCTCTGTACATTTTAGATTAATGTCTGTGTCTTTGGTACAAAACCATGTGCAAGGTGTATGGGACGTTGTCATCCAGAAACAGTTTTTCTGTCAATAAAATAACTCCTTCACATAGGATAACATTATCTCCTCTTTTCTCTGAATATTTTACTTAATTCTCTGTGTTTTTTGCTTTGTACCCTCCCCCACCATAACCTATCGTCTATGGGGAGGAGCAAAAGTTGTCAAAAATTTAGATTTCCAGTTTTCAATGGATCTTGATGTTTTAGGTTCCCCTGATATTGAAAACACTGATATCTAGATGATGGGGGTGTGTCTGTCTGTGTGTGTCTGTGCATCACAGTTTCCTGAGTTATGGTCAAGAGCTAAAATGGCTGGACGGAAAAATACCAAACTCGAAAGTTAAGGCTATTATTTGAGATGACGATCTGCTGATTAGTTTATGAGCAGCACTCTAGAGGATCCCTCAAATACCGTAATTCTGCAATTAATTGTAAATACTTCTTGTCAATTGCTATTGTAATGACCTATTTTATGATTAAAAAGATCAGCATCAGAGCGGGAAATACTTACTGAAATGTTATAGAAGTTTAGGTATTATGGTTCCTAGGGCACAAAGCCTACTGATGCTCATGTATGAATTTTTTTTTATAGTGCTGGTGTTTTTAAATTATCTCATGTAGGTAAAAGGCTTAGCAAAAAAAAAAATACTCCTTGCTGCAAGTTTTCAAACCAATCAGGAAGGCAATTGTAATTGTGCATTCAAAATATGTAAAAGCCACAGCTGTCTTTCTGGCAGTATACAAAATTTTCCTTAATGTTGCAAATGCATTACTAGTAATCAAGGGCAGCTGAAAATTCAAATGGTAAAAAGAAGCTGTATGAAAATGCAAGGAGCTGATCAAATATTGGTATAACAAATGTGTCAATATATGGTGTATTATCGTGGTATTTCCCTCTACTTGCCCTTTTACCTGTTTCCTCAAGGGTAAGTATTCTCGTCAAGTTCGTTGGTCTACTGTTGCACTTTAAGATGAACACACACACACACACATAGATAAACACACACACAGACCCTAACCACAACAGTGCCCCATGAATGACACACACATGCTGATTAACCCTTAGCACTTTAAACCACACAAGTGCTATAGGAATAACAGCCTGTCATTCAGCACTTCAAGAGACTTACTTATTTTCGGCACAAACAACAATACGATGTTTTAGTGATATCTCAGACCTAAATATTACTTTTGGTCTACAAGAATACATTTAAACATACAAAGACTCAGCACTCTTGACTATAAGCCATTTATCAGCCAAGAATACCTTCTTTATCGTATCTGTTGAATAGCGCTCTCACTCTCAGCCTTATAAACCTCGCAGCACAGAAATAATGGCAAAAATCCGGTTGTCACCAGGTGCTCAAAGAAATCTAACTTATTACTTCAATGACTCTAGACATTAAGACAAAGCATTGAAAGTTAAAAGCAGCATGGTATTTATTACAAGAATAATAATAATACCACAAAAACAAAGAATACTAGAAAATAGGTAGTGATAGGAAAGTCTGAATATATACAGTCTTTAGAAAAAGCTTACGAAAAAGTTACAGATGACAAAGATGAATGTCCCAGGGAGGCGTTTGATTTAGCAATCAATGTTCATGATGCCTTTCTGACGACCAGGGCCGTCTTCGTCCGTTCCTCTTCTTCTTCTTTTCTTTTCCCTTTGCTTCTCTCTATTGCTTTTCAAACCAAGGCATATTTATTATGAAATGTCATGCCTTGGTTTCACAACACATGCACCTGATTGGCTGGCTGTCAAAATGATTGATGAATTAATTCACTGTCTGTTTTCCCACACAACAAAACCTTTGATGTACTCTGAGGTATCAGTAGTTCTTCCTGTCCCAGGCTGTAAACCAAACTATTGTTCCAGATGTCCATCAATAAAGTAATCAATAGCCTGAGGAATCAGCTCAGCATTCTTTCTAAGCTATAAACAAGTGTTATAAAAGTAAGGTGTAAGGGAAGAAAACCTGCTTTAATTTGTCTTAGTTCATCTGTTGTCTTGTCTTGAACAAAATATAATGGAAACCAAAATGTACAGATTTTATACACCATAACATATGGCCATGTTCATTCTTTGATTTTCACCTATTATTTTATAAATAAGATTATAGGTTCAAGCAGAAAATGTCTTTCTTAGTTTTGACTTAAGCAATATTACCACAAGCAATTAGTTTACCATGGTAAGTATATAAGCAATTTGGAAGAATAAACTGTGTTTTATAATGAGATTACTTTTGGTCTGATCAAAGGGATGAGCAGGTGTTTCTTTTCAGTATTGTCAGTGGCGTCAAAGCAGAAAATGGTACTTAAGTCAAGTGGAGCCAACCTTAGGTCACCAATGTTTACTTCTTACCAGAACTGAGCCGTGGATACTCTAGGCCCAAAAGACAGAAAAAATCACAAACTCTTTAGGTGCTAATTAGATTAATTAAATCTTTAAAACTTAAAGAACTGGAAAGCAGCCAAAAACCAAAGGTCAGTCTGAGTGAAACATTTAAAGTCTTATAAAAACTAATATATTATGTTTAAAATAGGCATGGTAGTAAGCAAATTAATAAAGATGAAAATATGTAAAACATGTTTGATTTTGGTAGAAAAGTACATTTTGTAATTACCTTAGTAAAAGCTGTACACTAGAAGCAAGAGCAGTTACAAATGTTTAGGATGCTTAAGCTATAATGTTTAAAGCGGATGAGATAAATTATCAGCAAAATTACTGAAGATAAACATAAGCAAATCTTGATTTTACAAAATTAGTGAAAAAATGTTACATCTTTTTGTTCTGTATGTTCAGTTAGAAGTAGCATAAGCTTATGTAAGAGGCAGTAGAGGTGAGAAGGGAGAGGAAAGAGAAGTTAGAGAGAAGAGTGAATCTCTGAACAATAAGACATACTATACACAGAGTTAAAAACTAAAAAAAAAAGAAAAAAACCCTAAGAAACAGTTTACGAATCTTGCATGGTGCCTACATTTTATTGTTTTATAAGAAAAATATACTGCTACCACTAATTGATTAAGTGGATAAGTGCTAATAACAACAACAACAAAATTTTTTTCTATAGCACATTTTCATACAAATTATGTAGCTCAAAGTGCTTTACAAGATGAAGGACGAGAAAAGAAAAATACAAAATAGGATTAGGTAATACTAAGTAACACAGAATAAATAAGGTCCGATGGCCAGGAGGACAGAAAAACAAACAAACAAACAAACAACCCCAGAGGGCTGGAGACAAAAACAAAATGTGCAGGGGTTACAAAGCCACAAGACCACCCAGCCCCCTCTAGGCATTCTACCTGACATAAATGATCTCATTCAGTCATGGTTTTCATGCTTCACATGGAAGAATTAGATGATGATGGCCATGTGGACATCTGGCCTTCAACCATCATTGTAGGGACTGCACGGTGCTTTGATCAAAGTGAACTAATTTTTCAGCATCTTGCAAAGTTATAAGGGGTCTAATTTTTGCTATATTTCTTAAGTTAAAAAATGCTGTCCTAGTAATCTGGTTAATATGTGATTTAAAATTTAGTTCAGAGTCAATAATTACCCCTACATTCTTTTTTCTTTGTCTTAACTTTTAATCCTAATGATTCAAGTTTATTTCTAATACCCTCACTATACCCATTTTTGCCAATCACTAAGATTTCCAATTTCTTCTTATTTAGTTTGAGAAAATTATTACTCATCCATTCAGAAACACAAGTAAGACATTGTGCCAGTGAGAAAAGAGAGTCGGGGTCATCAGGCGCTATTGATAAATACAGTTGTGTGTCGTCAGCATAGCTGTGGTAGCCCACGTTATGCTGTGAGATAATTTGACCTAATGGAAGCATGCAGATCGAAAAGAGCAGTGGACCCAGGATAGATCCTTGTGGAACACCATATAAAATATCATGTGTCTTTGAAGTATAATTATCCCAACTGACAAAGATTTTTCTACCTGTCGAGTAAGCCTCAAAATGCATTTGTTTAAATGAAACATATAGTCATATAAGCAGTGCTCCTGTATTGTATCCTAAAGCAGCCTAATGAGTGAATTGTTTCCTGTACTCAGGGGACAGCAGGTTACAACATACATCTAGCGATGAATTTGGACACTCTGTTGGTGATGTAACCTGGGGTCATCAGGTGTTTCTAGGTCTTTCAACATCAGACACCCTCAACCAGGCAACCCAACCAGGAATGATCAGTTCCTGGCTAGTGCCCAAGTAACAGATGACCATTGCTCAGTCTTCGTAATTCAAAGCCATCTGGAGACTTTTCCTGCTGCCTCTCTGATGGTTCTAATGGCTTTACTCTTGCACACACCTGTGATGCAAAAAGACTGTAAGCCTTACACAAGCTTGAGGCTTGTGATTATGGGTTTCCTCCATCCATTGAGTGCTTGCCTTCAGATTTTATTGAAGGTAATCAGAGTTTAGGAATAACCTGGTGATGAATAAAGTTAAGGAGTCATTTTCAATAATTTATTCCTGGAAGCCTCAAAGAGAGAATTCAAGACAGAAAGTTATGGCCTTTTTCCTGTGCCCAGTCACCCTCTTAACTTGGGAAAGAAGATCAAATAAGGTGAAGTGACATGGATTTCCCCACATCATACTTTTTGCTGCTATGTACTACACGGTCTCATTTAGGATAAGGTTGAACCTGACACACACAAAAAAAGTAAAAACAGACAGTTCTCATTTTAATATGGGTGATAACCTTCAATCACCATTGCTAAACTGTAAAATGCAAGTTGCACACACATACACCCATAGGTATAGAGAACACTGCTGGGCTCCTCCTGCAGTTCCTCAGCTAGAAACAAGCTCAAAGATAATTTCACATACTGTACATGCAGGTTTTATTTCTACATAGGAAATTAGTTTGAACATATCGTAAAAATTGATAAATGTTGATTGAGACAAGGCTGTGGATTGTTATAACAATTTTAATAATAAGCTAAACTACTGAATGAAGCTTATTACTTATTTTACAAAACATCAGGTGGAGTTGTGCCTCACTGGCCCTTATTGCAGAAATGCTACTGTCCAAAATCGTTAAAGTTTAGGACATTCCTATAGGGGCAGCATGGTGGCGCAGTGGTAGGATAGTAAGGAAAACTGGATTGGTGTGCAGGGTTTCCTACGGGTGTTCCGGTTTCCTCCTACAGTCAAATGTCATGCAGGTTAGGTGGACAGGCGATAGTAAAGTGGCCCTAGTGTGTGGTTGGTGTGTGTGTGTGTGTATTCGGCCTGTGATGGACTGGCACCCTGTCCAATGGTTTGTTACTACTGTGTGCCCTATGCTGTGTGGGATAGACTCCAGCACCACCTGTGACATTTTTCAGGACTTTAGTGGGTTGGAGAATGACTGGCTTACATTCGTAAAAAATGTGACCTACAGTAGCTATGCAGGCACTTAATGATATTGCTAACACATTTTAGACAAGATATGTATGATTGATATACAGTTTTTAGTTAAATGAATTAATGTTTGCCACATATTAAACTGGAGTTTATTTTGTGAAGGATTAAATTCCATTCCTTTGATGAAATTGTGATTAAGATATCCCTTTTCTGTTGAAAGCTCCTTAAAATATTTTTATATATTCTGGAGAAGCTGTCTGGCACTTCATTCTCACTAGCCAATATCACTTGAGTGATAGATATGGGTGAGAGCAGAGAGGAATTGGGAAGGTTGCCTTTAGCAAGGGTTCTAATTTGAGTTATAAATATAGAAGAAAAAGTGTGTCATTGAAAGATTAAATTTGTGAGTTATTAGAATTAAATATAGTATCAATATGAAGATCTGTAAATAGCAGAATCCATAGCATTTTTAATAAATTGAATACTGCATTGGAAAAAAAGGTTGAAATAAACGATTTTCACGTATAGGGGCACACAAGAAGACCTTTTCTGCCTTAAAATGTCTCTCTAGTATTTTAACCTCAGGTAAGTTTTTATTTACCACAGTCACCTGGCTAGTATGCAATTAATTACTAGAAAATGAGGCAAATCTTGCAGGTGGATAATTAAATTACTTAGAAGACTTTAAAAAATGTATATTTTTGTGCTCATAATTAAACTTATGTAAACCATAACACAAATATCAACACTGATATACTGCAGCAGCATTGATGTGGCCGTACAGCAGAAAAAACGCTGAATGCTTTTTAGCTGTTCTTTGGGTATGACTTCAAATTATAAGCATTCCATAAATCCATCCATCCATCTATTATCCAACCCGCTATATCCTAACTACAGGGTCATGGGGGTCTGCTGGAGTCAATCCGAGCCAACATAGGGTGCAAGGCAGGAAACAAACTCCGGGCAGGGCGCTAGCCCACTGCAGTCCATAAATCAAGTTTGGTAAAAAAAATCGTTGATTGCTTAGGCTGTCTTAACAATGATTGGAGGTAGGTTATCATTTCTATAGTACAGTGTTTCTCAACCTTTAAGTATTTGCGACCTGGGTTTTCATAGCAGTTTTAATCGTGCCCCCCTAACATTTTTTTGAAATGTAGATGCATATTTTATTATAACTTTTTAACTTTTATCTACATTTATCTAACTCTATATTTATTGTTCTAGTATCAGAATGTAGTTTAAGTTAATTTATTTTGGTTTCAACAAATGTTTTTTTTCATATTTTTGATTCTTGTTTTCTTTTTTTCACATCTTCGCGCCTCTGGTCCTGAAAGCATATACAGTATATGAAATGTCGTGTTACATGAGTGAAAAGAAAAGGTACAATTTACCAACCATAAACTCATGTTTCTCTGGATAGATCTCTAATTAACCCAACAGACTAAAAGTTAGTTTATGGTGACAGCATAATTATAATCTTATTTTGCAACTCCATACATCATAAAAATGAATCAACTGGCTATCAGAATATAATCAAAGAATTCTATGAGATCAAAGTATAATGATTATCTCTAAACATTTTGACAGAATCCTCTTTACTGATCCTTGTCACCATATGCAAATAACACAGAATCACCATCCAGTCAGTGCACAAAGATGGTGATAAAAATGGAAGCATAAAACTTTTTAGAGTTCATGTAAGTTTTAATACTAGTTTTACTGTAACACATTTGAAGGATATTTATAGTTAGAATTAAATCAGCCTTTAGTAATGTACTCAAAGAGCGAAGCAGTCATGTTGCTTTATTGATCATTTAAGTTGATGTTGCTGTGTCTGTCTCCTATATAACAACAGTTTGAGGATTTTTATTGTTGGATTATTGTCTTTGTTTTAGGCTATAACTTATTGCCTCCTCCGTATCCCCTAGGTTTATGACAAGTTGGTGCCCATGCCCATTTTTGGCTCCTATGAATATTTTGCTTTACAAAAATGCATGAAGAATGTGGTCCATTAACAAAACTGCTTGTTGCACTCTGCATTGATTGGCTCAGTACAGCATATGATTTGATCGACCTGATCTCAACTGAATGCACACTTTATTGTGGTCAATTCCTATCTGATCTTGGCAGAAAGGAAGAGCAACTCTGAGTCTGGGGCGGGTACCAGGCTTGATATTTTTGCCTGATCTTACTGATCTGATTGAGCTGTGTTATGTAAAATGGGTTGAATTTGTATGCATGTGTGGATTCATTTAATCATTTTACTTTGTAAATGCCGATTTTGTGCGTGCTATGTTATGTGAAAATTTCTTTCACTATTTTTTTTCCAAAAATAATTTATATTTAATTGTTGCTCATTGTTTCTGAAGTCCATTACTGTGAGGATGCATTGTATTATTTGTTTTATTTATCATTCTTGTCCCATCGTACCGTCTTTTTATCTGAAGTGTTATGTAATGTGCGTATTTTCCATTTCATTCACAAACCCATATAATAGTCTGATTATGAATTTGCATTGAAGCAAAATCGTTCAAGAGAGGGAATCACAATGCATCAGAAAATTGGTTCCATATGGAACACTAAACAGGCAGGTTAACAACGCATGATACTAACAAATCAGTGTTGTCCTTCCTGTGAGCTAAACTGGAAAATGTTTTTAACTGGAAAGCAATAAAGTGTTTTTAAAAGTCAGGTAACAACAGAACATGATGAATATATGTAGACTTCTTTGAGTGTGTGTGTGTTTGTGTGTATGCGTGCATATGCCTGCGTGTGCCTTTGTTCGTGCATACATGTATATTTAAATAAATTATGCAATTCAAAAATTACTCTGGCAAAAATTTTACAAATCAATAGGCCTTAGAGAAGACTGCAACAAAAAAAGTTAAACTAATCAATTTGTTTGGTAATTATTGTTGGGCATAGGTCAAATAGTTTTAGAATACTGGAACAAACAGGACCATAAAACAATAGGACTGGAACCTGTAACAAGGCATGTGCAATGCAACTAATTTGAATAATATAGGTACATTTTTTCAGAAGTTATCACTGCACATTGGTCACGGCATTTAGAGCGGAAAAATCTCTTGTTCCATAATTTTCTGTCTTTGTTTGGATTTAGTTATCCTGAAAGTCTACACAATGCAAAAATGCATAATTGTTATGACTGAAATTGTCATTTTTAGACATGAAAATTTTATATTTTACACACACATACAGACACCATTCTAAAATTAACTTTTCTCAACATTTTAAACATTGTAGAATCAGAATCTCAGCTTAACTCAAAAGAGAATTTTTGATCCTATCACCAAATATCCATTTACACAGAAGTAAAACATGACCTGATAAATGCCCTATAAAGGAAATAAATTCTTAATGTCCAAATGGAGATTTGTGTTTGGACTAGTAATGCATTCATTTATTCAATTGTCAAATGATCCTCCTCTTTTATTGTAATCATTTGCTTATTTTCAGCATTATAGAGATTATTTTTTTTAACTAACTGCAATCTGATAAAGTTCCCTTCTGTTCCTCAATTAATGCTTAAAGCCTTCAATATCAGTTGTCCAGTGTTCACCTGTATGGTGAAGTTATCACTGGCAAATTCAAGCTTCTTCTTCATTAAGTGGATTCCTTAAATTAGTAATTTGGGCAATTATCTCCAAAGTCAGAATTTGAAATCCTGGTCCTGGAAGGCAGTAGTGGCTGCAAGTTTTTGTAGTGATTTTTTAATGAACAGCAATTCTTTTAACATATGGAATCTGACAATTACTTAGATAATATACTCCTTGTAATTGTAATCAGTGTGGTATATCAAAATGTCTTAGTCCATATTTTCATTTTCTACAATTCAAGTGTTTGGTTTGAGATGATCAGACTCTCTCATTTCCTCAAGTTATTTACTTTTTCTTTATTTCATAATGTTTTATTAATGCCAGCTACTTAATAATGAACACACATGTACAGCTGATTAAAATTGCACAACTTTAGTTGTTTCCTACTTATTTGCCACTCATGGCTAATTTCCTTCTGTTTAATAAAGAATTGATACAGAACATGAGAATGAAATCATGCAAATGAATTAAAATGTTTTAAAAAAAGTAAAAGATTAAGAGACTCATGAGTGTTATCAGGCATGGCAATGTTAAGCTTATGAATTTTAAGAAGAATTAAAAGTCTTCTTTTAACTTGATGTCTCAATTTCTCTTAAGGTGTGACACTCAGCTCTGCCTGACAGGCATTGGCTTTGACAAAATTGCACAGGAACTTATGCTGGTATTTTGTAGCAGTTATATGAACCTTTATTTCAGACGTTTCACCCAAATATTAATAGTTCTAGCCATCCTAGCTTTAACATGGCAGTAATTGCCATATTGCATAATCACAATAAGAACCCCATGTGGTGTCAGAATTGTAAGCATCTCTTTTTTATATGCTTATTTTTTATGTTTGCTCTTAGTTTTACTTGTGCCTTTGTCTGTCCATACAGTTACAACATAAGTAATTTTCTTTGGGATTATTGAAGTATTAAGTTTGACTGAATAAATGAGCTTGTCCTGACCAAATGGGTTTATTAAATATCACATGATTGCAGGTAATTTAAACAGGTTGCTTCATGTTATTGAGTCTGCAACTAATTTTAGTTCTCCCACTGTCCTTTTGTCTTTAGCATTTGACAGTTTAAATGTGAGCTGTATTTGTTCAATTCTGCATTAAATGGTCTTTGTTGACTGTTTTATTAATATTATTACACTCTTTCCTCCTGTAGGTCAGCAGTCACACTAAGAAATTTGTCTCTGTCCTATCCATTCCGTATCACAAGAAGAGTTTGTCAGGGTTGTCCTCTGTCTCCAATCCATGGCTTGAGCTTTTTATTATAGCCACATGTAGATGTAATGAGATTTTTCTCTTTTGTCTTCTCTCATACAATTTCTTATATATAGTACCGAAGATATTGTACTATATTAAAGGATGCTTGACCTGACATTCCTTATGACTTACATTTTTTCAACAAAAAACAAAAATGCTGGATAAAAGATTAACTGGAATATTTTACTTCTGATCCCACTTAATTCTAAATGGAGTAACAAAAGTACTAATATCAGCATTAATTTGTCCAGTTCTAGATATTTAGGGGTGGATATTTATCCATCATTAAATAATATTATTTCCTCTTTGTTAACTTGTTAACTCTATTCTGTAATTTTTGCATAAGCTCTTTTATATTTCATCTTGGCCCTATGATAACTTGTGCCATTCTGAGTCAGTACTCAATTGAGAGATTACTTAATTTCATATCAAGATAGCACAAGAAAATGTTACTTATTTAATCTACTTCATCGCTTTGGATTGGAGGACACCTATGTACATACTTACAATTCTTAGTCTCTCCATGGCATTGTGACAAATGGTGACAGTTGTTACATGTTTAAAAAACTATTTGCATGTGTTAACCTGTCTTTAGGTCTGGTCATCATACTACTATATATTTACATAATATCCCAAGTCACATATCATAAATTGTTCATAATATATAAGTTACAATATAACCTAAATAACAGAAAGCTAAAGTAAAGCTTAATTTTGAAACAATAAAGTAATTTAACATTTGTATAGTGCAGAATGTTTCTCTGTTTTAAGGGTAAGTGATGTTAAATTACCATGTTTGTTGATTATTAACATATTTACATTAGTTGTGGCTTTAAACATTTTTTGATGCAAACAAAAAACTTAATTGGAGATTTATTTAGCAATAAAGACTCTCTAACAAAAACCAAACCCTGAAGCATTCTAGGTTGATGTTTGGAACTATCCAAAAGCTTGGATGACTGAAGTTATCTACTGCCATTTTAGATATACAGCCGGGAAAAAATGACATAACATGTCACATGACTGACAACCAACCTAGCAACAATTAACAACATGGTCATAGCCAAGAAAATACTGACACAAAATAGCAGCAACCATGCTAAAGCCAAAAAAGCAACACAAGGTCATCAGAGTAACGCTGAAAATTGTAATCCTCTGGTAAAACAAATAACTAATTTCTTAACTCTTCTGGTAAGTTATATTAAAAAACATCTATGGGGCCATTAACATTCTATTTAAAACCAGATCTACACTTTTTAAATCAACAAATTACATACATAAACACGCTCTTATACTGATGCTGATCATAAGCATGCAAGAGACATAAAGCAAAATTTAGGTTAAACCTAGAAATAAATAAAATGAAATGAACAAGTAGGACTAATTACTTAGCAGTACAGTAGGTCATTGTCTTGGGCACTTAAATCAAAATTTAAAATACAGTGTTTCTGGCAACTTACTTCTCTTAGACTCTCATATGCAACTGTTTGTATTGCATTATTTTCTATTTATTTCATTAATTGTAAACATCATTGAAAATGGGTATTAATTTGCTTTTGCCTTTTTTATTCTTTTACTGTCTTGACATGAAATTTGCCATCATTGTTATTTTGATTAAATTACCCAAGCTGGACATCAAATGGCCTTATGGAGTATCACCTGTGACCACCTGTATTGCAAGTAATATCTGTTCTGACTCTGAGAGACACTTTTAATGTTATTAATGAAAATAACTGGAAGATAAGTGTAGTCAAGAAGCTAGCTAACATTAGAACTGTAGTTCAATCCTATCATTTGACAAAGTGAGAAAGTTAAGCAGTAATTAGGAGTCAGAAACAAGAGCAGATGTTCAAGAACCGGAAATCCATAAACAAAAGATTGTTTTTACAAATTCAAACACAAGGTCTATCGACAAATTCAGACACTCTGGGAATATCTGGGGTGACCTTTAAGTATTTATTTAAATACTTTACATAGCTGTAAAAAGAACTTTGTCAATTTACACTGAAAAATGTGGTCACTAGCGGGCACTACCGAGCTAGAACCCCCATACACAAATTCATAGACACAAATGTCAGGTTCAAGGTAGAGGTGGGTCCTTTTTTATTTGTAATGGTAATGGACAGGTTGACAGGCGAGATTAGACAAGATGTTTGCTGATGACATTGTGATCTGTAGCGATAGTAGGGAGCAGGTTAAGGAGACCCTGGAGAGGTGGAGATATGCTCTAGAGAGGAGAGGAATGAAGGTCAGTAGGAACAAGACAGAATACATGTGTGTAAATGAGAGGGAGGTCAGTGGAATGGTGAAGATGCAAGGAGCAGAGTTGGCGAAGGTGGATGAGTTTAAATACTTGGGATCAACAGTACAGAGTAATGGGGATTGTGGAAGATAGGTGAAGAAGGGAGTGCAGGCAGGGTGGAATGGGTGGAGAAGAGTGTCAGGAGTGATTTGTGACAGACAGGTATCAGCAAGAGTGAAAGGGAATGTCTACAGGACGGTAGTGAGACCAGCTATGTTATATGGGTTGGAGACGGTGGCACTGACCAGAAAACAGGAGACAGAGCTGGAGGTGGCAGAGTTAAAGATGCTAAGATTTGCATTGGGTGTGACGAGGATGGATAGGATAAGAAATGAGTACATTAGAGGATCAGCTCAAGTTGGATGGTTGGGAGACAAAGTCAGAGAGGTGAGATTGCACTGGTTTAGATATGTGGAGAGGAGAGATGCTGGGTATATTGGGAGAAGGATGCTAAGGACAGAGCTGCCAGGGAAGAGAAAAAGAGGAAGGCCTAAGAGAAGGTTAATGGATGTGGTGAGAGAGGACATGCAGGTGATGGGTGTAACAGAACAAGTTACAGAGGACAGAAAGATATGGAAAAAGATGATCCGCTGTGGCGACCCCTAACGGCAGCAGCCGAAAGAAGAAGACCTTTAACAGGCCTCTTTTCCTTTACATGAGCACAGCAACATTTCTTTCTCTTTTCACTCCTTTCTTCTCCACTCCTCCCTGGCAAGCGTTGTCTAACACTTTTAATGTCAACCTGGGTGTACTTTCAGTGGTCAATTAATTGTCTTCAGGAAGTAATTCCAGGTCAGGTCACAAGCAGTCAATTACTAACAGTTCCTCCTTTCGGGCCCAACTTATCCCAAAAGGGCTGCCCTATGGGACCACAACTTCCATGCTGCCTTGCAGGTATCCAAACTGAGCTTGTGAAATGGGATCCTGTCGCCCAGTGTATAAGGGAAGCATTTGTCCACAAACTCCTGGCCAGTTAAGGGAGATGAGTCCAATTTGGCCGTGGCACCAGTATATCCATTACAAATAAAAAAAAACTAATGAAAATATCACAGTTATTGAGTCCTAAAATCCCAAAAGTAATGTTTATATTGTACAAATCAATCCAGCATTTCTGCAAAACATTAATAAAGATCGTTGATCACGGCAATGTATTTTTTCCAAAAATCATATCAAATAAATATAAGCAATAGAAAGTTTTCCTCAGTAAATAAGTAATATGAAAAGAAAGAAAGATTTATTGATGATATAATAGCAGCTATAGAAAACGTAACTCAGCAATAGCCATATTGAGCACACAAGAGCAACAGGTAAATGGAATTGTATAAATACCAAATAATCATGGAAAATAATGCAAAAAAAAAAAAAACAACCTTAACAGCTTTTTCAGAATTTTAACAATAAAAGAGCAGTTGAGGAGGAGGTGAAATGTATTGCAAAGCAAGGTTTTTCATATCATTGCCAAATTATTCTTCTGAATGGATTAAATAGGATAATGATTATATAATATGAATTTTTAAAAATCCCTGGAAACCTGTAAAATAGTTAAAGATTAAAACGTAGTTCCTTGTGTAAGAAATGTGACCATAGTAACTATTTGCCAATTTGTATTACATGCATCATGGGCAAATTAACGGAAACATTGCAAAGCAGTTGTAAAAGGCAACATACTGTAGGGAAACAGCTTTAGTTAACAGTCAACATGGGTCTAAATGGGGAGACAATACACTGCAGCAAAATGACTTGCTTGTAGTGAAATTTATATTCTTTATCTTGACTTTCTAAACATTAACAATAAGGCTTTCTATGGGAGACTAGTCATCAACCATCAAAGTCAGGGATTTGGTGTGCAATGTGCACATTTGTACAGAACTGAAATGTTCCTGTTTTTGCACATACTTCTTGAGATAATAGAAACAAAATCAATAGGCTACTACACAAGAAACAATGTTTGTGTTGGTTGAATTTTAAAGTGAATCCCTGCAGGAGTCATTGGACTTTTTATGTTATATAAAGAAATCATTTGTTTCATTGGTTTGCAGATTTAGAGAAGTCAAAAGAACAACATCCATGGCAAGGACGGATTAAAAAGACAAGAGTGGCAGAGAGAGGTATAATGTTATCTACAGTGTCAGAAAAGAACACTTTGGGGACACCTTCAGTGCTCCAAAATGGAAAGCAGTACCACTCTACACTAAGAGTGGGTGTGCTTGCCAACTCCTTCTCCATTTTCTTCTGCAGTCTTGAAGATTTCCAGGAATCTGAATGACATCATTTCCTCCATATTCTGCGAATTTCCGCTTCTTCTGGAATGTACACTATATAACACAGTGTAAAACTGGAATTGAACTTTAATTTTTGGACCCGCAATGGAGGGAGGCTACCTCCTAGTCAGAGTACTGTCTCATCAATTACTGACAAATCTGATTGTGGATGCGGCCACTTGACTTGAGTTGTTTTTTTTTTCATTTTCTCTTTGTTTTTCATTATTTAAAGGTGCTCCATCAAAGAAGTGCCAAACCTTTTTATCGTTTGCTATGTTTATGTGGTCTTGGACTATTTGGAAATCTAACTTGGGGTATTTCACTTTTCCAGTTCATTGCATTCACATGAATTTCTGGTCGGACTATTCAAGATAACTGTTTATTTGTTACTAGGTCTGCAAAAAAAAAAAAAACATGAAATAAACACCATTTTTTATGGAAATAAAAAGAAAGATAAATTTATTAAACATAGTGTGTGCTTGGTGTGTGGGTGTGTTTGTGTGTGTCCTGCGGTGGGTTGGCACCCTGCCCAGGATTGTTTCCTGCCTTGTGCCCTGTGTTGGCTGGGATTGGCTCCAGCAGACCCCCGTGACCCTATTCAGATTCAGCGGGTTAGATAATGGATGGATGGATGGATGGATGTATCACTTTGCTCCAAATAAGATTTTGCAAAAAAATTGCCTTTCTGTCTGATCAGGTTCTATGTTTTATTTTATGCTATTAACTAAGATGAAAGGTCAGTTTGCAGTGGAAACTCAGATTTCCCATCTGTCCGAGAACACATGAATCCATTTGTCCCATTTGTTAGGTAAACACAACTCAAATGCATACGATAAAAAGGCAATCCACAACATAAGCAGGTCGTAAATAGTAAAAAAAAAAAATACTAAACTTATCTAAAGTGTTCTGTAACATAACAGGCTATAAAATAATGGAGCTACCCTTTATAATTTCCCCTTGCTCCATCCATTATGTGACTACCATCTGATTAATGTTGCTTAGAGACAAACACAATATGAGTTGCTCAGGCCAATAACAACCAGGATGCATATTTTGGGAGGAACTACAGCCTAATCATTTGTTTTCTTTTTTCATTCTCAAACCGGCTAAACTCATTGGAATGGAACCAATCCTGGCAGCACTGGGTGCAAGGAAGCAAACAGTCATTAGCTGGAATTTGATCTATCGCAGGACACACTCATGCATACAGCCTGACTCACTCGCACTGGACCAATTTAGTAGTAGCTAAACACACACAATCCTAGGTGATTTTGTCTATACAGTACAGTCAGCAAAATCATACTAGATGACCTACATAAAATTTCAATTTGTGCAGATAGATAGATAGATATTTTATTTGTCACCAGGGACAATGTCTAATGTAAAAAAAAGTTGAGCTTCAATGATGGGTATTCCTCTGAGTAGCAAACGTATTTGCCATGGCTCATCTGAGACAGCTTTTAGAATGTGAATTTACTGTAAGTAATACAAGAGTGCCGAAGAAATATGAATTTTCAGCCTTCTCTAGATGTATAATCTTTGGCCTACTCTTTTCTATAATTCAGGTGTGCTTGTACTGCCTAGTTAGTGTGTCACTAAGTCATTTTCATGAAAAAACGAATCACTTTTCATTACAGTATATGTAGTGTAATGGTAATTATTGCCAGGGCCAATATCAGCACATGTGGGAAAATATACCAGAATGGTGGCCAACCATAACCCCCTCCCGTCAGGGATGGAGTCATAATCAAAATAGTCCTGCAAAATGTTATTTCAGGGCAAGAATAATAATGGAAGGAAAGTGGTGGATGCAGAAAAATAGGTTATATATTCCATACCCTTGTAACGGGTGCTGAGGCCATGGTAAGATCCTCTGGGCTTTTTAGTAAATGTGGACTATCAGTTTGGACAGACAAGTCCAAGGGTTTTGTTAGGCTGCTTCAATTTTAGTAAATGTGGACTATCAGTTTGGACAGACAAGTCCAAGGGTTTTGTTAGGCTGCTTCAGAGGGTAGAAGAAATTACCTCAGACATGACCATTGGTCCAGTGAGCTAATATCTGGGAGGAATTAAAAGAGGAATAAAAGAGTTAACCTACTGTAACTGGAGGAAGAAAAGATCAAAGAAAGAAGAGGGAGAGAAGGCCGAAGGAGCAAGAATGGATGTGTAAAGCTAGGCAAATGGGACAATCATGCCACCAGGCAGACATCTGTGTAGTTAGGCACAGGGAGGCAGCAGGTTTGTTGGTTTCCCCTCATAGTCTGTGCTATTTAAAACAATAAATCTCTTCCTTTTAGATATGTTGTATTTGTTAACCTTTAGGTCTGAGGTGGGTTCAGCACCCCCTTTAGCTCTGTTTTTTTCCAAATCTAAAACTGCATTTCATTTCCTGTCTCTGCAAATACCATTATATAATTTAGCTCAGTGATTATATGTAAAACTCCACAGATATCATTGATAAGTTGGATTCTTTTAGTTTTTCTATAACATGATTTGAAGGTGACATTGTTTTCTGTTTATTGAACTTACAACATACCTGAAAACTCAAAGGCTGCTCACCACTTCTGTAAACCTGTTTTGTTTAACATGTTGTACATACATAGGTTATTATTAATACTCAGAAGTACGGGTTATTAAGGAACTGAAAAAACTAATTATTAAAAAATATCACAGCACTGCTGTCTATATGCTGTTCACATCATTTACAACTTTAATTTTCATTACTACTTAGATCTGACTCCATTACTCAAAGTTAACAAACACTAGCCTATGTTCACATTACATCATTAACACAAGTCTAAGTGGACAACATTGATTTATGTATTATTAAATTTGATATGATTTTAAACTGTTCTTTGCTTTTCTATTTTCTCTTTTAAAGTAAATATTAATCTTGTGTAATCCTAAAACATCCAGTTTATGCTGTGGCCATTTTTCTTATAAATGTTAAAGAAATGTCTTTTCTTTAATTGAATTTCTTTGGTGTTACTCATACTCTTAGAATATTTATTAGGTATATTTCTATTTTTAATTTGGCATAAAAAAATCTACATTTTTAAAACTTTTATTATTGATTATCTATATTTACAGCATGTATAAGGTTTTCTACCCAAGTTTATTTCCAAAAATCCTCTAAGCTGCACCTTCCAAACAATAAACCACCTGGATTGGGACCCGAGTGCAGCGGGTGACACCTCAGCACCACACTGGAACAGCGTGAGGTTTTTTTATGGAGGCTTGAGTGCCAGTCCAACCCCCCAAGCTTTCCCTGCAAGTTGGAGGACCTGCTTACAAGGGTGGATGCAAATTAACATCATAACAAGGATATCGTAATTGCAGGTTAAGGGCCTTGCTCAAGGGCCCAACAGAGTAGAATCACTTTTGTCATTTATGGGTTTCAAACCATCAACCTTCTGATTGCTGGCACAGACCCCTAGCCCCACCACTCCACCCTAAAGAGTCTTTATAAAATAAAGAATCTTTATAAAATAAAAGGTTTAATTCTCAAAATATGCTCTATAGCACAAGAAGGTCAAGGATACGCAAAAGGCCCAGAAGGAGTTTATTTCAGAAAGTAGGCAATTCATTTGTCAACAAGTCCCATAAACACAAATCCAAAGAGAGGTCAAAAAACAGAGCACTGAGTTAAAAAATCTAATAAACGAAAAAAAGACAGCAATAATCTAAAGACAACTCACCAACACCCAGCACATACAATGTACCTCAAGGAACTGTGTGTTCCCTCAGTCCCCTGACAGTGATGGACAGGTGGTCCCGCCTCTTGGGGAACTACCCATAAATACATGAAATATGGTAGTAGCATGGACACATGGAAACCTAATAAAAATAGAGAATAATGCAAATAATAAATATAAATATCAATATTAACATAGACAAAGAGCGGTTCAACAAACCTCCAATGATGAGCGAAACCTTTGGACGACGTTTTCCCTTGCCCGGACGCTGGTCACCGGGGCCCCCTCTGGAGCCAGGCCTGGAGGTGGGGCTCGATGGCGAGCGCCTGGTGGCCGGGCCTGCACCCATGGGGCTCGGCCGGGCACAGCCCGAAGAGGTAACGTGGGTCCTCCTCCCCATGGGCTCACTACCTATGGGAGGGGCCAAGGAGGTTGGGTGCAGTGTGAGTTGGGTGGTGGCCGGGCGGGACCTTGGCGGTCTGATCCTCGGCTACAGAAACTGGCTCTTGGGACGGGAATGTCACCTCTGAAGGGAAGGAGCCTGAGCTAGTGCGCGAGGTCGAGAGGTTCCGCTAGATATAGTCGGACTCACCTCGGCACAGCTTGGACTCTGGAACCAATCTCCTTGAGAGGGGCTGGACTCTCTACCACTCTGGAGTTGCCCCGTGAGAGGCCGAGCAGGTGTGGGCATACTTATTGCCCCCACTGGAGCGTGTGCATTGGGGTTTCCCCCGTTGGACGAGAGGGTGGCCTCCCTCCGCCGGGTGGGGAAGGGTCCTGACTGTTGTTTGTGCGTATGCCAACAGCAGTTTGGAGTATCCACCCTTTTGGAGTCTCTGAGGGGTTGCTAGAGGGCATACCTTCTGGGATTCCCTCGCTTTGCTGGGAGACTTCAATGCTCACGTGGGCAATGACAGTGAGACCTGGAAGGGCGTGATTGGGAGGAATGGCCCCGATCTGAACCCGAGCGTGTTTTGTTATTGACTTCTGTGCTCGCCATGGATTGTCCATAACGAACACCATGTTCAAGCATAAGGGTGTTCATATGTGCACTTGGCACCAGGACACCCTAGGCCTCAGGTCGATGATCGACTTTGTGGTCGTGTCGCCGGACTTGCGCCATATGTCTTGGACACTCGGGTGAAGAGAGGGGCGGAGCTGTCAACTGATCACCACCTGGTGGTGAGTTGGCTTCGATGGTGGGGGAAGATGCCGGTCAGACCTGGTAGGCCCAAACGTGTTGTGAGGGTCTGCTGGGAACGGCTGGCAGAGTCCCCTGTCAGAAGTAGCTTCAACTCCCACCTCCGCAGAACTTCAACCACGCCCCGAGGGAGGTGGGGACATTGAGTCCAATGGGCCATGTTCCGTGCCTCTATTGTTGAGGCGGCTGACCGGAGCTGTGGCCGCAAGGTGGTCGGTGCCTGTCGTGGCGGCAATCCCCAACCCGCTGGTGGACACCGCGTGAGGGATGCCGTCAAGCTGAAGAAGGAGTCCTATAGGACTTTTTGTCCTGTGGGTCTCTGGAGGCAGCTGATAGGTACCGCAGGCCAAGCGAACGCTGCTTCGTTGTTGCTGAGGCAAAACTCGGGCATGGGAGGAGTTTGAGAGGCCATGGAGAACGACTTTGGACGGCTTCGAGGAGATTCTGGTCCACCGTCCGCGCCTCAGGAGGGGAAGCAGTGCAGTGTCAACACCGTGATATGGTGGGGATGGTGCCTGCTGACCTCACTGACGCTAGGGTCGGTGGGAGGAGTACTTCAAGACCTCCTCAATCCCACTAACATGCCTTCCACGAGGAAGCAGAGCCTGGGGACTCTGAGGTGGGCTCTCCCATCTCTGGGACTGAAGTCACCGAGGTGGTCAAAAACTCCTTGGTGGCAGGGCCCCGGGTGGATGAGATACCCGAGTTCCTTAAGGCTCTGGATGTTGTAGGACTGTCTTGGTTGACACGCCTCTGCAACATCGCATGGACATCGGGACAGTGCCTCTGGATTGGCAGACCGGGTGGTGGTCCCCTCTTTAAAAGGGGACCGGAGGGTGTGTTCCAACTATAGAGGGATCACACCCTCAGCCTCCCTGGAAAAGTCTATTCGGGGTTCTGGAGAGGAGGGTCCGTCGGATAGTCAACCTCGGATTCAGGAGGAACAGTGTGGTTTTCGTCCTGGTCGCGGAACAGTGGACCAGCTCTTCACCCTTAGCAGAGTCCTGAGGGTGCATGGGAGTTTGCCCGACCGGTCTACATGTGTTTTGTGGACTTGGAAAAGGCATTCGACCGTGTCCCTCGGGAATCCTGTGGGGGTGCTCGGGAGTATGGGGTACCGGACCCCTGATAAGAGCTGTTCGGTCTCTGTACAACCGTGTCAGAGCTTGGTCCGCATTGCCGCAGTAAGTCGAGCCCGCTTCCAGTGAGAGTTGGACTCCGCCAGGGCTGCCCTTTGTCACCGATTCTGTTCATAACTTTTATGGACAGAATTTCTAGGCGCAGCCAGGGTGTTGAAGGGGTCCGGTTTGGTGGACTCAGGATTGGGTCACTGCTTTTGCAGATGATGTTGTCCTGTTTGCTTCATCAGGCCGTGATCTTCAGCTCTCTGGATCGGTTCGCAGCTGAGTGTGAAGCGGCTGGGATGAGAATCAGCACCTCCAAATCCGAGCATGGTCCTCAGCCGAAAAGGGTGGAGTGCCCTCTCAGGGTTGGGGAGAGATCCTGCCCCAAGTGGAGGAGTTCAAGTATCTCGGGTCTTGTTCACAGTGAGGGAAGAATGGAGCGTGAGATCGACAGGCGGATCGGTGCGGCATCCGCAGTGATGCAGGCTCTGCATCGGTCTGTCGTGGTGAAAAGGAGCTGAGCCGTAAGGCAAAGCTCTCAATTTACCAGTCGATCTACGCTCCTACCCTCACCTATGGTCATGAGCTATGGGTAGTGACCGAAAGAACGAGATCGCGAATACAAGCGGCTGAAATGAGTTTCCTCCGCAGGGTGTCTGGGCTTTCCCTTAAAGATAGGGTGAGAAGCTCAGTCATCCAGGAGGGGCTCAGAGTAGAGCCGCTGCTCCTCCGCGAGAGGAGTCAGATGAGGTGGCTCGGCATCTGATCAGGATGCCTCCTGGACGCCTCCCTGGTGAGGTGTTCCGGCACGCCCAACCGGGAGGAGGCCCCAGGGAAGACCCAGGACACGCTGGAGGGACTATGTCTCCCGGCTGGCCTGGGAACGCCTTTGGGATTCTCCCGAAGAGCTGGAAGAAGTGGCGGGGAGAGGGAAGTCTGGGCCTCTCTGCTTAAGCTGCTCCCCGCGACCCGACCTCGGATAAGCAGAAGAGGATGGATGGATGGATGGAATATTAACATAATCAAAAGAATCAAACATTAACAAAAAAGACATAAAGGAATTTGAACATAAGCCAGAGAATTATTCCTGGCTGAAAAAAAAACATTTTCTTTTACTTTCCTTAATTTACCCAACATTAAACGGGGTCCCAGCTTATCCCGAATATTTTGCTATCTGTCTGTATTCTTTGTGTTTATAATGAGTTTTGTCTTCCATTATTTATTTGATTTTGCTGCTGTTAAGATTTGGGATCTTGTACATTGTAGAATCCATTTCAGCATTTAGTATTTTTATCTTTATTTTGATTTTGTCATTGTTTTCCAACTTTATTTTTGTGATGTTAATCTTCTTCTTCTTTCGGTTGCTTTCGTTAGGGGTTGCCACAGCGGATCATCTTCTTCCATATCATCCTGTCCTCTGCATCTTGTTCTGTTACACCCACCACCTGCATGTCCTCTCTCACTATATCCATAAACCCCCTCTTAGGCCTTCCTCTTTTCCTCTTCCCTGGCAGCTCTATCCTTAGAATCCTTCTCGCAATATAACCAGCATCTCTCCTCTGCGTATGTCCAAACCAAAGCAATCTCGCCTCTCTGACTTTGTCTCCCAACCGTCCAACTTGAGCTGACCCTCTAATGTCCTCAATTCTTATCCAATCCATCCTCGTCACCCCCAATGCAAATCTTAGCATCTTTAACTCTGCCACCTCCAGCTCTGTCTCATGCTTTCTGGTCAGTGCCACTGTCTCCAACCCATATAACATAGCTGGTCTCACATCCGTCCTGTAGACCTTCACTTTCACTCTTTGCACTCTCTTTTTCACCTCTCTTCCACAATCCCCATTACTCTGTACTGTTGATCCCAAGTATTTAAACTCATCCACCTTCACCAACTCTACTCCTTGCATCCTCACCATTCCACTGACTTCCCTCTCATTCACACACATGTATTCTGTTTTGTTCCTACTGACCTTCATTCCTTTCCTCTCTAGAGCATATCTTCACCTCTCCAGGGTCTCCTTAACCTGCTCTCTACTATCGCTAAAGATCACAATGTCATCAGCAAAATCATAGTCCACGGCGACTCCTGTCTAATCTCCTCTGTCAACCTGTTCATCACTATTGCAAATAAGAAAGAAAGATCCCTGATGTAATCCTACATCCACCTTGAATGCATCTGTCACTCCTAAAATGCCACTTTGTGTTGTGATTTTGCAGATACCGCTCTTTTGTGTATTTTTGTGGCCATCATGAGAACGCCAGGTGAGCTGTGAATGACAGCATTGTGACAATGGCGGTACGCTAGTCCTGGTTTCTGGATTCATAAACAGTACTTCTCAGTATATGATTAGTGAAGGTAAAATATTACTGGTAGTTACAAACTTGGCATGGAATTGTTATCTTAATTTGTTGTTTTTTTTTTGTTTTTTTTGGGTATTTTGGTTTACTGTCTGCTGGTTTAGATCTCTTCTAGTATCAAATTTTGATATTTTTTTCTGCAACATTTTAAGATAATTTTTGCTTTTATGGTGTACCATTTTCCATCTTGGCAAGGTACTTAGAAGATACGTTTGGAATACTGGTATAGCCCTTACCTTAATGGAATTAGTGGATTTCTCAAATCTCTCTTTCTTTTGTTTTCCTGGGTATTTTTTACCTCCCATATCTGAGAGATGTGTGTGCCATTGAGAACTGTAAATTTGCCTGGATATGAATAACTGAGGTTTGTGAGTGTGTCCTACTATAGATCATCATTAATTCTTTCTTGATATTTAATGGTGCAGGAATGGGCCCCAGCTTCCATGACCCTGAAATGTAAAAGCAGGTCCAAAAAATGGCTGGCTTGAATATTTGAAAATTATAATCAAGCAGGGAGGGTGGTCTTAAACACACCAGATATCATGTCTCTAATTTGAAACTTTCCATTCAAAAGTAAATATTCTCACTAAGTTTGAGCATGTAGCCCATTTCCCATTTGCATTTAAATTGCTTCACATTTTAAATTTTCTATTATACTGTATGGATAGCCAATTCTTTGTCTGATTTATCTTCACTGTCTTTCTAAATGACATGAATCCATTTATACTATATTATACTTGTCGCAATATTATTCCTACAATTAGAGGTTTGCACATCCACAATGTAATTATTTAATATTACTTAAAACAATAAAACAAGTCAATTTAAGAATCACTGAGCCCATACTTGGACTGTTTGGCGTTGAAATATTTTGCTTGTTTTAATGTTTCATTTTTTGTACATTTTAATTAATATTACTCTCTAGTGCATTGTTTACTCTTTGACTATTCTATGATTCCCAGTATTGCAATGTGCTTATTTAAACATTCCTATACTAACTTAAGTTTGTGGCTTTCTTGTGCATCAGTGGCCTTCCTGTTTAGACACATTCCATCTAGAATGGACAATTACCATCTTTTTCAACAAACAGCAAACCATTTCAACTCTTTCCTTACATCAAGACCAAGACCAGACACATGCATTTAACCTATTCTGAACCATGCACTTAACCTTCTAATTTCATCTTATTGGCACTACCACAGAACGTAGAACTTTAAGAATACAGACAGTTTGGCCTCAAGCTCTATCACTGAACTATTTAAACCATTTTTGCACAGCAAGCAGTCTACCTACATATCTGCCACACATCAACAACCAGAAGCTTAGTCACACTCACCTTGTGCAACATGAAGACAAGATACTGACAGAACTCATTGTCTTTATTGGAGAACTCTATCACTATCCTTCTTTTGAGTGAGTTTCCTCCAATCCTGATCTCATACTCAATATGCATTTAATTGTGTCCTGACAGGGCTGCTCAGTCTCTA
The DNA here is from genome assembly GCF_016835505.1 of Polypterus senegalus. NCBI lineage: Eukaryota > Metazoa > Chordata > Cladistia > Polypteriformes > Polypteridae > Polypterus > Polypterus senegalus. The sequence continues at coordinate 60,065,435 of NC_053155.1, forward strand.
CTCCAGAGTCACAAGAGTTTTCATGCAGGTCTTAGAAGATGTGGGAGAGGTTGGACGCTAAAAACACTACAGTTGATGGTCCTAGACAATATGCAGTTCTTTCCCTACCCATTTCCATTCCTCTGTCATATTCCCCAGAGCTGATGTAGAAGAACCCACTTATTACAGTTGTTCTTAGCAGAGCCCAGCAGTCCTTTCTACATGTTTGGTTATTCATCTCAGTAGTGCCAGATTCATACCTCTAAGAAATCTGATCCTGCAACTGCCTCCTAATTTCATCTTTGAGCGGAAACTTTTTTTTTCATTAAGAAATCATAAAAAATGAATGAATGTAAATTTAAATTGTAGTTTCTTAGTCTTCCCATGTATATAACAAAAGGTTAACACTCATGCATAGACTGATGGCTTCAAACAAAGCACCTATGTGTAGAGGTGTAAACCTTTAAGCCTTTAAGTTATAAATTCAATTTGCTTTGTATATCCATCAGAAAAAAACATTATTTAATTCACAGATGTAATGCTGGACAAAAAATGTCACATCCATCCATTTATCATCGAGCATGCTTAATACACTTCAGAGTTATGTGGGGCAGGGCAGTATGCGGCTAAATTGCGGGGAAGATGGGGACCAAACAGTAGACAGAGTAACAGCCCATCCAAGGCCATTTTCATGTACCCATTTTCATCAATACAGTGTCAATTTGTCTAAACCTTTTCTGATCAGTTTGCAGTCTAAATTATTTTGAGCTTTTTTCTTTTAAGACTCGTAAACTTTTATCCTAACTATGTACTAAAAAATGCCTTTGTCTTCTTTCATTCAATCTGTATTTCAGAAAGGGTCAGAAATCCTATAGTTTCTCTAAATGTATGCTATCTGTTAAGCAGGATGCACAACAGATAAATCAAAACTCAAGATAACACCTTTCAGATCTCAGTAGAGTAGTGCTGGTATTGTGTGTTACATCAAAATAATCCTATGCAAAATGTCTTTGGTCCATTGTTGCTAGATTCTGTCACATCATTTCTGTATGCTGTTTGTACAGTTGGTTCAGAAAGTATTCATTCTCCTTCACTTCTTTCAAATTTTGCTATGTTTCAGCCTTGCACTTAAATCATTTAAATTAATTTTTTCTCTCATCAAGGAACACTCAGTACTCTGAAATGACAAAGGGGCCTGAGTCACATCAATTAAAACTAAGGCAAAACAAGTTAATCAGCAGCAAAAACGGCTCACTGATTAAGAGGATGGTTAGAATGAAAACCTGCAACCACTGTGGCCCACCAGCACCGGTGTTGGACACCCCTGACTTAGCGTCTTCTTGAGTATGATGCAGCAAGCTTCAGAATTTTGTGATTTTCCTGCTATTCTTCTCTTCAGATGCTCTCAAACTCTGTCAGGTTGGATAGAGACTCCCATGTCTAATTGGGTTTAAGTCTACAGTCTGGTTGGGCAACTCAAGGACACATCCCAGAGTTGTTCCTAAACTTCTCATGTGTAGTCCCTGCTTTGTGCTTCAGCCAAGTGTGAGGCTCAGTGTGCTCTGGAGCAGGTTTTCATTCAGGATATCTCTTTACTTCACTCTGCTCAACTTTCCCTAAACCCTGTCTAGTCTACCAGTCTATGATACTGAATAACAACCCCACTGCGTAATATTGCCACCACCACTCATCTCCATTTGAATTGTATTGCACAAAAATGAACAGTGTATGGTTTCCTACAGACATGATGTGAATTTTGGTTTATTCAAACCAATTGTTTTTCACAGCCTGAAACTCCTTTTGGTGCATTTTTGAAAGCTCCAAACAGGCTTCCATGTGTCTTACTGAAAAGAGGCTATTGTCTGACCACTGTGTCATAAAGTTCAGATCATTGGAGTGTTGCAATGATGGTTGTCCTTGTGGATGTGTCTCCCATCTCTACACAGGTCACAGGTTCTGTGGAGCTCAAACAGAGTGACCATTGGGTTATTCGACACCATTCTTACCATGGCCCGTCTTCCCTGTCTGCTCAGTTTGGTTAGATGGCCAGCTCTAGGAAGAATCATGGTTATTCCAAACTTCTTCCACTTAAGAATTATGAAGTAAACTGTGCTCTTAGAAACCTTCAGTGCTGCAGGAGTTTTTTGTAGCCTTCCCCAGATCTGTGTCTCAAAACAATACCATCTTTAAGCTCTGCAGGAAATTCCTTAGACATCATGGCTTAATTTTGCTCTGACAAACACTGTCAGCTATGGGAGCATATATAGACAGATATGTGGGATAGGCTGTAGGACTCTGCGACCCTGCTCAGGATTTAGTGGGCTTAGAAAATGATACGATGTGGATTTTAGCATAAGGCTGCAACAAAAGTGAAGGGGTATGAATACTTTATGAATCTACTGCACTGCATGTTTAACATAAAAAGATTGATACTATGGTCTGATGATGTACGTTAAACCATCAGTACTGAAGTGCTGAAATCCACATAATTTCAGAGCACTATAATTGTTTAATGTTAAAAAGAATTATTAAAATGACTAATTTAGTAAAACAAGAACAGTTCAAGCTTTAAATTTATAATTTAATTGAACTTTTTTGAATGTTTTAATGTTTGACTGATTTGTGTTTTACTTATTGTAATGTGGTCTTTAAGTTCTCTAAAATTTAAACTAAACCCTGATATTGCAACATTATAGTACTCTGTTTTGAATGTATTATTTTAATACATCTCTCCAGTATATGCCTGGTATGTTTAAATGCCAGGCCAGTGTGTGTAGGCTGCCTGAGCTGGAACTAATGAATTAGACACTATTTGCTCATGGATTCCCATTATCAAAGCTGTGAATTGCAGAAGTAGCCAGAATTCATTTCACTTAGGCACAGAACAGCTGTGAAACAGAAACAACTTGTATTTCCCTGGATCAAATAAGGATTTTGAGATAATTCCCCAAAGTGAAATACAAACACTGTCGCTAAATCTTGTGTTTGTTACACATTTAGAGGTCTTTTTTTCACATTTTTTTAATTTCCAGCTCTGCATTTGAAACTGAGTGTTCAGTATTTACCTAACATTGTCAAATATCCCATGGTGATCAACTGAGAAGTACAATGCCCTGCTGTACTTACTGGGAGGTGATTCTAGGAGTTTAAGAATTCAGCCCCAAGTAGCTCAGATTTCCCAATCTTTGTCTTTCAGAGCATCTGTTGTTTTTAAATTTTCTGTATACCCTGTGAAGGATTGGGTAGAGTTGTGTCTCTGAGGCTAGGGATCTGTGCCAGCAATCGGGAGGTTGCTGGTTTGAATCCCGTAAATGCTCTACTCTGCTCCATTGGGCCCTAGAGCAAGGCCCTTAACCTGCAATTGCTTCATCTTGGTTGTCACATTAATCTGCATCCAGCAGGTCCTGCAATTTGCCAGGCAGGATTGGCACTCCAGCCACTGTAAAAAAAAACTCAAAGTGTGGTGCTGAGGTGTCACCTGCTGTACGGCTTAACTCGGCTCCCAATCCGGGTGGTTTGTCGTGTGGTGGGTTCAGCAACACGCTGTATCAGCGCTTGCTCCCAACCTCTATGAAGGATTATTAATTATTCACCTAATACACTTATATGGTGTTATTAAAGAATTCTTTAATGCTGTTTATATCTTTCACATTGTTTGCTATTTGCAACTACAAAAAATAGCATTAAAACTATCTTTCAAAGAAGGGTCAAATCTTTATTTAGTGCTTTGCTATGAGTAAACCACAGGTTTTTTGTTTTATATTGTTCAGAGAAAATATCTGCTGCACCTTGCATAATTTTATTCCCATCAGAGATTCAATAGTTCAGGAATACCAGCTTCCAACATTTTTGTTTAAAGCAGTCGTTAGCTTTGCTACAAATAGCTAAAGATGCTTTCAGGAGCACTTGAATGACAAGAGACTTTATATGTAAAAGACACAAAGAAGTCCAGTCCATTTAAACCATTTTACCACTAGTATGCCCAGAAATAAGTGGAAAGGTTGTGTGATTATTCGGGTTCATCTCCATGCTCCCATCCCGTTGGTAATGTAACCAGATGAGCTGGACCGTGAAGACATCAACAACGAATGCAAGGGGATGGTGCAAAATGTGCAAAGTGCTTTTATTTAAAACGAAACCAAAAACAAAGTGTTCAAAAACAAGTGCAGTGCATAAGGTTTAATAAATAAATAATCCATTTAAAACAAGTGAAAAATGTGGAGGTTAAAATCACATAAATCGATAGATCCTTTTAAAATGAGGTTAAAACAATGGCTGGAAGCAGTCTTTTTAAAAACAAAGCCTGCTGCATTCTTCTACTGGAGACTCCCTGGCTTCTCCCATCCAGGCTATGCACCAGGTGAGTCACCCTACCTGCAGCTGACCTTCTCTGCCTTTTGCTGGTCTATTCGCCTTTCCGATCCCTGGCTTCGGTGGGCTCCACCAGACCATGATTTGGACTCCCCAGTGACCAGAGCACTCACGCTGGGGCTTTCACTTCCCAAGTCCCAGACTCCCGCTGCCATATGCGGCGAGCCATCCTCCTTCTGGTCACTCCCGCTTCTCACTTTAAACCGATAGTGCAATGATTATCTATTTTAAAAACTTGCCTTTTTGATCTGAGCTGTGGACCCACTATACCACAGGTCGATCCCTCACTAATCACCAATGCAGGATGAAACCCTATAAATCATTCCAGTCTGGAGAGCATCTAGAAGTGATAGGGATCTACCGGGATAAATAACAGACTAACAAGTAATGGATTCTATGAACTTTATGCACTGTAGTTCAAAATGAAGGGAAGTGTAAGGTGGCTGATCAGGACTGCATTTTCCATAGACATTTCAACACAGCAGTTATATGTCATTTAGTCAGTCATAGCAGGGTTTAAAGCAGGGCACTCTGAAAGTTTTAGCATGAATGGCAGTTGGATTGAGTAGTTTAATTTGTGGCTCATTCTACTTGGATGGCTCAGTGCTGGGCAACTTCACATTTTCATTGTGTGATGAAGTGCAAGAAAACATGAGAAGAGGCATGTGGAAAGTAATGTAGCCCTTGTTGGTAGATTGTGGCAGTTGTGAATAAGCCAGCAATTGTTCCTCAGTCCTTAATTGCAAGATAAATGATCAGTTATTTTAAACCTGTGCCATGTTATATTACAGTACTTTAATAGGACTTTCTCTGTGAAAGTAGTTAAAAGGAGTGGTAAAGTTATACCTATAAGTGGTTCGGGCACCCTGCTTTCATTTAAGCACTACTGATGGGTTGTCAATTGGCACTCCCATCATTAAACATAAATCAACAAGAGGAGCACTGAATCTACACAATCAGACCATTTGTACAGTGGCACATCCACTATAAATTAAAGAGGCAACTTACAATTCCCTTGCTGAGGCAACCTTAAAATGTAACTCTGAACCTCAGCATGCTATCAGAATTAACATTTTGCTGGTTGTAATTATTCTAGTTGACACAGGTTGCAAATGAAAATTTGCCAAAAATTAACTGCTGATGCACTGACTCATATGGAGGCAGTGAGAATTTCTTCATGAAAAGGATTTGGAGGTGTCAAGCTGATGGCGTTACCAAAGTGTAACTGATCTATCGTTATAAGTTCAAAACGCTAATCAAAAATCAGGGACCTTAACATCAATAGCAAGTTTGTTAACCGTGAGAAGCTTTTGTAGCAAGAATCACAGACCAATACTGCTTTATCCGAATCTTGGAACCCCCAGAATTGCACAGGCCAAGCTTTAAACTGTTGTTCTAATGATGTCAGGCCTCACACATTCCCAGAGCATTCTGGATAGATTCCCATACCAGCCAGTAATGCTACTATCTCATAAGTAAACATAATGACATTGAAGAATAATAGTAAAATTATTCAACTTATTCAGGAACTCTTCTAGATAAAAAGAGGCCAGAATAGAATTCTTCAGGTAAAAAATAATAGATGTATACCGTGTTCAAAACACTTCAGGAAATTTTATATAAGTGTGATGAAAAACGTCTATCATAACACCCAATACAGGAAATACCTTTGTGGGGTTTGCATGTTCTTCCTTTGTCTGTCTGTTTTTTTTCCTCATGAGTACTTTAGTGTTCTTCCCACATGTTATGTTAACTGGAGACTCTAAAAATGTAGGTTTTAGGGTGACTGACAACTCTAAACAATACATATTTAGTTCCAATGACTCTAATAAAATCCATGAGGTGAATCAAAATTGTGAGTGAGTGTGGATACATGTGTAATTGTGCTCTGAAATAGACAGGAAATCGATATTCCCTACCCCTGGCAAGTCTGAACCAGATAGGTGGGTATGAGAATTCAGGAATATAGTGATAAATGGATAACTAAACATAAGTAAATGGACCATTCTTTGGTTTCATTTTTTTACACCTAACAAAATTGTCCAAAAATTAGAAATAGAAAGAAAATAGTCTTACACAAGAAAGAGATATCATATCCATTTAGAGCCATAAGTGTAGTCTGCGGGGGAGTATTTGGATAAAATGTATCCTCTCCTTATGAAGGGGCCAATACAGATAAGAATATAGGCCTCTTGACTAATGAATGAGGGATAGAGGCAGATCTTCAATCAAAAGGGAATGTGCTTTAATTTCTTTCTTTCATAGATGTCTGTTAAAAGCCTTTTTTGACATTAAGCACAGCATAGAGCTGTGACTTTTACTGTTATTATTTTCATTTGAACTTGTCATCTCCGGTGACTTATCTAACCACAGACAGAAAGCAGTTTTGGAGTGAGGGGACAGTCAGAAGTGCAGACATACACTTTTACAGACATGTCTACCAAGATGAAAAGGTCAGAACCTTAAACAGTGAACTTGTAATTTGTTTTGGAATTTCCTCGTGCATAAAAGTGACACCCTAGAACCATTAGTTTGTACTTTGTGCACATGTACTGATATGGTCTGTTAAAATGACATTAAGCAGTGTGGGTTAGGGGTGTTCAGCTTGGCTCTGACAAACTTTTAAATAGCAGCTTCAAGCAGGAAGAGATAATGAAAGAACTGTAGACACGCAGAGAGACTCAAAGTCAGACACATTCTTGAAAAATTCCAAATTGTGTTAATTGATTTGCCACACTCATTTACTTTTGCTTTTTAGCACATTAAGAACATTTCTGAATGTTAAAATCTACAACAACCAACATAGTTTGCTGCCTGCTCCCCTTACCTTCCTTGTTGAGCTATCATGCTGCCCAAGGTGTAGAAAAAGAGGAGACAAGCTCCAATAGGGTAAGTGCAGTAGCAGTCAGTTAAAGTTGTAGATTGGATCCATAGTCCCAGTGGCAAGGGGATTGTGCCTGCCAGGCTGTCTCTTCTCCAGGACTAAGTGCCATTGTGGAAGACATATATGTGGGTCTCCGTAACAAAGAATCTGGGTGTGGGGAAAAAAGTATCTAATGTTTTAGGATAAAGTCAAAAGTCTTTTATGATAAAACACATGTGAATTGTGTTCCCTGTTTACACCCTGATTTTTCCAGAAGCAATTATTTAACAACTAGCTGTGCTACCTGCATAAAACAAGTTAAAATCTAAGTAATAAACATAGACATCAGCATATTCAGCATTAACATCTACAGTGCACCATATATTAGAATTTAGTTAGCAATGCATGCAGTAATAAAGCGCTTTGTATTTTTCATACCAACAGATGGCACAACAAAAACATTAGTACTGCCTTTACAAATGACATACCAAATGGCTTATAACAGAGTTATAGCAACTAGACAGACACACAGATACACACACAATTGTACTTTCATTGAGCTGGATATTTTAGTATAAAGTGCATGTTGTAAGCAAACAACTGGATAACTGACATGAGGAGTATGCAACATAAGTAATATCAGATTTTTTTTCCATGGACGTTGATATTGTTTGCTGTGAAATAAGGACTTATTACAATGTGCATCATACAGACCAATTTCACTTCTGAATAATGACGTTAAAATACTCTCTAAAATCATAACCAGAAGGATGGAGAAAGTGCTCCCCTCTGTAATATCACAAGACCAAACTGGATTTATTAGGGGCCGACACTTATCTTCAAATCTTCGACGCCTGTTTAATGTAATATACTCACCAACTAAACCAAACACCCCAGAAATATTATTATCATTGGATGCAGAAAAGCATTCGACATGATTGAATGGAAATACCTTTTTACTACATTGGAGAAGTTTGGGTTTGGCCCGAACATTTGTGCATGGATTAAATTACTGTATACTAACCCAGAAACTTCAGTTTGCATCAACAACATTTGCTCAGACTACTTTAAACTAGAACGTGGCACTAGACAAGGATGCCCTTGTCACCACTGTTGTTTGCATTGCCATTGAACCACTGGCAATACATTGTCGAAATACTGATCAGATAAAGGGGATTAGCAGAGAAGGACTGGAACAGAAAATCTCATTATATGCAGATGACATGGTACTGTATATATCGGATCCAGAAAATTCTGTGCCTGCAGTCTTAGCAGCACTCACAGAATTTCAAAAGCTCTCTGGTCTCAGAATTAATCTGAATAAAAGTGTACTCTTTCCAGTGAATTCTCAAGCATATAATATTAGATTAGACACCCTACCTTTTATCATTGCAGAACAGTTTAAATACCTCGGGTAAACATCACAAGTAAACATAAAGCTCTTTATCAACAAAATTTCGCAGTCTGCATGGAAAAAATTAAACAAGACTTGCATAGATGGTCAACCCTTCATCTCACACTAGCTGGAAGAATTAACACTGTTAAGATGAATATTCTTCCTAAGCTCCTTTTTATTTCAAAACATCCCAATATACATTAATAAATCATTCTTTAAGCAATTAGATTCAACAATAACCTCATTTATTTGGAATTCAAAACATCCACGCATCAAAAGAGCGACCCTACAAAGACAAAAGGCAGAAGGCGGCATGGCTCTACCTAACTTCCAGTTTTATTACTGGGCAGCAAATATACAGGCGATAAGAACCTGGACACAAATAGAAGAACATACACAGGCTTGGACCGCAATAGAAGTAAAATCCTGCAGTACTTCTTTGTATTCCTTGCTCTGTGCTCCAATAAACACACGTTATCGGCAATACACTAATAACCCAATTGTGCTCCACTCACTTAGAATCTGGAACCAATGTAGAAAGCATTTTAAGACGGAGAAGCTTCTTCTGTGGCACCCTGCAAAGAACCACCTCTTTCAACCTTCACAAACATATGCAGTTTTAATATCTGGAAAAATTTGGAATTAACTTGCTTAGAGATCTTTATATAGACAACGCCTTTGCATCCTATGAACAATTACATTCCAAATTTAACATTCCAGCTACACATTTCTTTCACTATCTTCAAATCAGGAACTTTGTTAAACAGAACCTTCCAGATTTTCCTCATCTTGCACCCTCATCCATGCTGGAAAAATTATTGCTCAATTTCAAGGAGTTAGACTCCATCTCTACAATATATAAAATCCTTTTACAATCCCTCCATTTCAAAGATCCAAGAGGACACTGGGAAAAAGATCTCTCAATTAATATATCAGAAAAGGAGTGGAAAGTAGCAATGCAGAGAATTCACTCAAGCTTCATATGTGCAAAGCATACAATTATACAACTCAAAATTATATATCGAGCACATCTGTCTCGACTAAAACTCTCCAAAATGTTTCCAGGGCATGATCCAACCTGCGAACGCTGCAACCAAGTCCCAGCCTCACAGGTCACATGTTCTGGGCCTGCACCAAATTAACATTATTCTGGACAAAAATGTTTAATTACCTCTCAGACAGCCTTGGACTCACAGTCCCTCCTAACCCATTAACAGCTGTGTTTGGGGTTCTTCCAGAGGGGTTTAAAGTGGAGAAAGACAAACAAATTGTGATTGCATTCACTACACTGTTGGCACGCAGACTTATTCTGATAAACTGGAAGAACCCAAACTCTCCTCTTTAAGTCAGTGGGAAACCGATGTGTTATATTATTTGAAATTGGAAAAATCAAATACTCAGTTAGAGGATCTGTACAGACTTTTTTCAAAACATGGCAGGATCTAATCAGTAATATTTTAAAATAAGTTCATAAAGCACAGAGAATTTTTTTTAAATTAGGTATGTTTACAAGCCTTAAATTTAACGTTATTTGGCTTGCTCTCTCTCTCAGGGATGGGGATCAATCTGTTCTTAACTCAATTTTTCTTTTTGTAAAATCTTGATTGCTTTGTATGGATTGTAATAAAATTAATAAAAAAAAAAAAAAAAAAAAAAGATATTGTTTGCTGTGGTCCAGCATTGGTCACCATGAGTGCCATGTTATCATTAACATTTTTTCCATTTCTTCCTATCCATTCTCCATGAAAATATGAGATAGAAATTCTTTCTCGGTTATATCACCCAAGGCAAACTGGTCCTAGGTGAGGAACAAGACAAAGAGTAGTTCAGAAAATCTACCATGAAGAATAAAAACTTTGGACGCCTTTTTCCCTTGCCCGGACGCGGGTCACCGGGGCCCACCTCTGGAGCCAGGCCTGGAGGTGGGGCTCGATGGCGAGCATCTGATGGCCAGGCCTGCACCCATGGGGCCCGTTCGGTCACAGCTCGAAGAGGCAACGTGGGTCCCCCTTCCCATGGGCTCACCACCTATGGGAGGGGCCAAGGAGGTTGGGTGCAGTGTGAATCGGGTGGTGGCCGAAGAAGCTGGCTCTTGGGACGTGGAATGTCACCTCTCTGAAGGGGAAGGAGCCTGAGCTGGTGCACAAGGTCAAGAGGTTCCGGCTAGATATAGTCGGGCTCACTTCGACGCACAGCATGGACTCTGGAACCAATCTCCTTGAGAGGGGCTGGATTTTCTACCACTCTGGAGTTGCCCCTTGTGAGAGGCATTGAGCGTGTGTGGACATACTTATTGCCCCCTGACTTGGAGCCTGTTCATTGGGGTTCACCCCAGTAGATGAGAGGGCAGCCTCCCTCCACCTTCGGGTGGTGAGACAGGTCCTAACTGTTGTTTGTGTGTATGCGCCTAACAGCAGTCTGGAGTACCCACCCTTTATGGAGTCCCTGGAGGGGGTGCTAGAGGGCACACCTTCTGGGGACTCCCCCATTCTGCTGGGAGACTTCAACACTCACGTGGGCAATGACAGTGAGACCTGGAAGGGCATGATTGGGAGGAATGCCTTCCCCGATCTGAACCCGAGCGGTGTTTTGTTATTGGACTTCTGTGCTCATTACAGATTGTCCATAACGAACACCACGTTCAAGCATAGGGGTGTTCATATGTGCATCTGGCACCAGGACACCCTAGGCCTCAGTTCAATGATTGACTTCGTGGTTGTGTTGTCGGACTTGCGGCCACATGTCTTGGACACACGGGTGAAGAGAAGGGCACCTGGTGGTGAGTTGGCTTCGATAGTGGGGGAGGATGCAGTTCAGGCCTGGTAGGCCCAAACGTATTGTGAGGGTCTGCTGAGATCATCTGGCAGAGTCAACTGTCGGAAGTAGCTTCAACTCCCACCTTAGAACTTTGACCACTTCCCGAGGGAGGTGCGGGACATTGAGTCTGAATGAGCCATGTTCCGTGCCTCTATTGTTGAGGCGGCTGACCGGAGCTGTGGCCGTAAGGTGGTGCCTATCATGGCGGCAATCTCCGAACTTGTTGGTGAACACCAGCGGTGAGGGATGCCAACAAGCTGTAGAAGGAGTCCTACAGGACCCTTTTGTCCTGTGGGACTCCGGAGGCAGCTAATAGGTACTGGCAGGCCAAGCACAATGTGGCTTTGGTGGTGGCTGAGGCAAAAACTTGGGCGTGGGAGATGTTTGGGGAGGCCATGGAGAACAACTTCCGGATGGCTTAGAGGAGATTCTGGTCCACCATCCTGGCGTCTCAGGAAGGGGAAGCAGTGCAGTGTCAACACTGTATATGGTGGGGATGGTGCGCTGCTGACTTCGACTCAGAATGTTGTGGTTCGGTGGGGGGTGTACTTGGAAGACCTCCTCAATCCCACTAACATGCCTTCCAATGAGGAAGCAGAGCCTGAGGACTCGGAGGTGGACTCTCCCATCTCTGGGACTGAGGTCAGCGAGGTGGTCAAAAACCTCCTTGGTGGCAGAACCCCAGGGATGGATGAGATACACCCATAGTTCCTCAAAGCTCTGGATGTTGTAGGACTGTCTTGGTTGACACGCCTCTGCAACATCACATGGACATCAGGGACAGTGCCCCTGGATTGGCAGACCGGGGTGGTGGTCCCCCCTCTTTAAGAAAGGGGACCGGAGGGTGAGTTCCAACTACAGAGGGATCACACTCCTCAGCCTCACTTGAAAAGTCTATTCAGGGGTCCTGGATAAGAGGGTCCGTCAGATAGTCGAAGCTTGGATTCAGGAGGAACAGTGTGGTTTTTGTCCTAGTCGCGGAACAGTGGACTAGCTCTACACCCTTGGCAGGGTCCTGGAGGGTGCATGGGAGTTTGCCCAACCAGTCTACATGTGTTTTGTGGACTTGGAAAAGGCGTTTGACTGTGTCCCTTGGGGAATTTTGTAGGGGGTGCTCTGAAAGTATGGGGTACCGGACCTCCTGATAAGGGCTGTTCGGTCCCTGTACAACCAGTGTCGGACCTTGGTCCGCATTGCCAGCAGTAAGTTGAACCCATTTCCGGTGAGAGTTGGACTCCACCAGGGCTGCCCTTTGTCACCGATTCTGTTCATAACTTTTATAGACATAATTTCTAGGCACAGCCAGGGTGTTGAAGGGGTCCGGTTTGGTGGGCTCAGGATTGGGTCACTGCTTTTTGCAGATGATGTTGTCCTGTTTGCTTCATTAGGCCATGATCTTCGGTTCTCTCTGGATCGGTTCACAGCCGAGTGTGAAGCGACTGGGATGGGAATCAGCACCTCCAAATCCGAGACCATGGTCCTCAGCCAGAAAAGGGTGGAGTGCCCTCTTAGGGTTGGGAGTGAGATCCTTCCCCAAGTGGAGGAGTTCAAGTATCTTGGGGTCTTGTTCACGAGTGAGGGGAGAATGGAGTGGGAGAATAACAGGCGGATCAGTGCGGCATCTGCAGTGATGCGGGCTGTGCATCAGTCTGTCATGGTGACAAAGGAGCTGAGCCATAAGGCAAAGCTCTCAATTTACCGGTTGATCTACGTTCCTACCCTCACCTATGGTCATGAGTTGTGGATAGTGACCGAAAGAACGAGATCACGAATACAAGCGGCTGAAATGAGTTTCCTCTACAGGGTATCTGGGCTTTCCCTTAAAGATAGGGAGAGAAGTTCAGTCATCCGAGAGGAGTTCAGAGTAGAGCCACTGCTCCTCCGCATTGAGAGGAGTCAGGTGAGTGTGGCTCAGGCATGTGATCAGGATGCCTCCTGGACGCCTCCCTGGTGAGGTGTTCCGGACACGTCTAACTAGGAGGAGGCCCAGGGAAGACCCAGGACATGCTGGAGGGACTATGTCTCATGGCTGGCCTGAGAATACCACGGGATTCACCCAGAAGAGCTAGTAGAAGTGGCCAGGAAGGGGGAAGTCTGGGAATCTCTGCTCATGCTGCTGCCACCGCAACCTGATCTAGGATAAGCGGAAGAGGATGGATGGGTGGATGGATGGTTATAAGTACAAAATATATGGGGTAAGTAACAAATAAAAAATATGTATCCATTTTTGGTGGAGTATTCTTTTAAACTGCCTGCTTAACAGGCAGCTTACAATGATGTTGACAACAAAGTCAGTATCTTACCAGAGCAGCCCTGTAAACTATAACCATGTATATCATAGGCTCCATAAACAAACAAGCTAATCGCAATATTCAATTAAATGAAAGTACAATAATCACATTTAATGTTTAACTCATAATTGTTATGCCAACATTAGCATATTTAAAGAATGCAATATTAACATCAGGTCAATGCACAGAGTATGAGGGTGTTCCAACAAGAAGTTGAATATAGAGAATAATTTAGAGGAGTGTCATTAATCATTGTATTTAACAATGGAAAATGATATTTGACAGGTTTTAACTCAAATTTTAATCATAGTTGATTTTAGAGATGCTTATTTTTAGAAATAAATCTGTTTTTATCAATGCATTCAAAGCCTACAGTTATAGTCAAGTTGTCATGTTGATTACTACTTTTTGTTTTGCCATGTCTCAGTCTCCTTTGCCACTTCAAGTGGGATGTTACTATTACGGTATCTTATTATTATTGTTCCTGTTGTATTTTTTTAAATGAAAAATGAATCTTTTTAAGTACATGTTACAAACAAAGAACTTATATTGATCTTTTCGTTACCAAATAGTATGAAAGTTTCCTATGATCAAAATTTTAAAAAACCCTCCGAAGTAGCCTATAATCCCTTTCAGTGAGTAATGTCTGCTCTGTTTCCTATCAAAGGCCATACTCCACTAATGTGTCAGATTTCTTTTAATTCTTTAATGCTCTGCAGTCCTCTGCTGCTGAATTTTATCAATCAATCAATCAATCAACATTTATTTATATAGCACATATTCATACAAAAAAATGTAGCTCAAAGTGCTTTACAAAATGAATAGAAAAATAGAAGACACAATAAAAAATAAACATAAGTCAACATTAATTAACATAGAATAAGTAAGGTCCGATGGCCAGGGTGGACAGAAAAAACAAAAAAAAAACTCCAAGGGATGGAGAAAAAAAAAAAATCTGTAGGGGTTCCAGACCACGAGACTGCCCAGTCCCCTCTGGGCAATCTACCTAACATAAGTCAAACAGTCCTCTTTGTATTTAGGGTTTTCATGGAAGGACCTGATGATGATGGTCACGTAGACTTCTGGCTTTCAGTCCATCAATGTTGGTGCATCATAATGCTTTAAGACAGAAACAGAAGAGAGAGTTGGGGTCAGTACGGATTTTAGAGCCACTATGAATAGTTATTATGATGAATTGAACATACAGAGTATCAGTATTAAGTTAAAGTTAAGTTATGAGAAGGCCATGTTAAAGTAATGTGTTTTCAGCAGTGTTTTAAAGTGCTTTACTGTATTAGCCTGGCGAATTCCTATTGGCAGGCTATTCCAGATTTTAGGTGCATAACAGCAGAAGGCCGCCTCACCACTTCTTTTAAGTTTAGCTTTTGGAATTATAAGGAGACACTCATTTGAAGATCTAAGGTTACGGTTTGGAATATAATGTGTCAGGCATTCTGATATATAAGATGGAGCGCGATTATTTAAGGCTTTATAAATCATAAGCAGTATTTTAAAGTCAATCCTGAATGACACAGGCAACCAGTGTAGTGACATCAAAACTGGAGAAATGTGTTCGGATTTTCTTTTCCCAGTTAGGATTCTAGCTGCTGCATTCTGCACTCGTTGCAAGTGATTTATGTCTTTTTTGGGTAGTCCTGAGAGGAGTGCGTTACAGTAATCTAGTCTACTGAAAACAAAAGCGTGAATTAATTTCTCAGCATCTTTCAATGATATAAGAGGTCTAACTGTTGCTATGTTTCTTAAGTGAAAAATGCTGTCCTAGTGGTTTGATGAATATGCGATTTAAAATTCAGATTACAGTCTACAATTACCCCTAAGTTTTTTACTTCTGTTCTTCCTAGTGCATCAAGTTTATTTCTGATAACCTCATTGAATCCATTATTGCCAATTACTAAGATTTCAGTTTTCTCTTTATTTAGTTTGAGAAAATTACTATTCATCCATTCAGAAATACCAGTAAGACATTGTGTTAGTGTATCGAAAGAGTCGGAGTCATCAGGTGCTATTGATAAGTAGAAGCTGTGTGTCATTAGCATAGCTGTGGTAACTCACGTTGTAACCTGAGATAATCTGACCTAACGGAAGCATGTAGATTGAGAAGAGCAGCGGACCCAGGATAGAGCCTTATTTATTATTTATTTATGTTACTAATAACCAGTCTCTGAACTCAGCAATATATATATATATATCTGTATCAATATCTATAAGTACAAAGCACTAATCATAAACAGATTCAATTTAAAGAAAATCAAAAAGAGAAATTAGCATTGTGGTCAAAAAGAGGAGCTTGAAATTCGAAAATTCACAGAATTAGTTTAATAATATTAATCATGAATGCAGAGAAACTGAAATATAATTTATGTTGTAGCCTATGATTTTTTTTTTGCCTCCTAATGTTAAAGAAAAACCAGTGAATACTTAAATACAGTCAATCATAGATTAGGGTTTTTAAAACTATGGAAGTGAATCATGGTTGTAAAATACTCACAATAAATGGTGCATATGCCCACTTCATGGGGTGGAGCGCTGTTTTATTTGATATTCATTTACTGCACAACTTTGATATCCTGATTGATTTTAACACAGGTGTCAAGCTCACTCACTTTATGGAAAAGCTATTTCACTTTGACTTTATAGAGTTTTTGGTGTTGAAAAATATAAAAAATAGCACTAAAAATGTTATGATTTAGTATTATAAAACAATTATATTTGAAAGCCCAATTTAACAACATATACAATATATTGGAAAATATTATCAAAGAAAAAAATGATTATGATTTTAGCAATTACAATACAGTAAAGTACATTTTTACATGTTATCATAGGTTATTCAATAGCATAACAGTAACATACTGTATGAAGTCTAGGAGGTTTATGCCAGCTCAGGCTGGTCTGTTATTTTAAACTAATGACTCCCTTGAAAAGCATCTTTGCTTACACGATGATCTGTTTCAAAAGTTCAGTGACAAATGGAAATGCACAGCACAAAAAATGGATAAATGCGGCTTTATCTGTTACTGTAGCAGATGGCAGTACTGCTGCACAGTTTGGATACCACATGGCTGATAAATGGTTCTCTGTAACGATGCAGAGTGCTCACTCGGATAATGACCTACTGGTGGTACTGCTTTTATGTTTGTACGTTTACACCAATCTGTTTTGGTGCTGTTTTAACCGCATGCAAACAGACCTCACGGTTTCTGTCTTTCATAATTCTGCCGCAGTTCATGTTTGCTAAATTTCACAAATGTAAGTATAGTATTTTCAGTCATAATTTATGTTAATAATGGTCATTGCCTGATGAATGCTGAAGAGTGATAATTGTTAAATCTGTAATGTAACTCTCTTTACAATCTTAACATTGTCCATTTCGTAATGTGTTATCCCACTAGACAAATACTTTTTTCATTCTTTGCTTTAGGGGCTCACCTTAGTACATCTTTCAGTCATTTACTGGATTGCTACATAACACAAAGAAAGCCTTTGTTTGACTTACTTAGTTAAGTTCTTGTTACTTAGCAGTAACTTACTAATAAACACACAAAGGTAGACCCCTGTTGTACTGTTACCATGGCTTTTTCCATCGCAACTTACAGTGTTGTGTAATGCTTTCAATAAAAAGGTGTTGGAATACCATTATACACCAATATGCTGGTAGACAGTCTGTACTAATCAGGGTCAATGAATGCCAACACAGAAAATGCAGAAACATTTCTCCTGCTTGGCTGATAACAGTTTTTTTTTTATTGGGTGAATATTTTTGTTTCTAAGAAACAGGCTAGAAATCATCAACTACAGAGGGATCACACTCCTCAGCCTCCCTGGAAAAGTCTATTCGGGGGTTCTGGAGAGGAGGGTCCGTCGGATAGTCGAACCTCGGATTCAGGAGGAACAGTGTGGTTTTCGTCCTGGTCGCGAAACAGTGGACCAGCTCTTCACCCTTAGCAGAGTCCTGGAGGGTGCATGGGAGTTTGCCCAACCAGTCTACATGTGTTTTGTGGACTTGGAAAAGGCGTTCGACCATGTCCCTCGGGGAATCCTGTGGGGGGTGCTCTGGGAGTATGGGGTACCGGACCCCCTGATAAGGGCTGTTCGGTCTCTGTACAACCGGTGTCAGTGCTTGGTCCGCATTGCCGGCAGTAAGTCGAGCCCATTTCCAGTAAGAGTTGGACTCCGCCAGGGCTGCCCTTTGTCACCGATTCTGTTCATAACTTTTATGGATAGAATTTCTAGGCGCAGCCAGGGTGTTGAAGGGGTCCGGTTTGGTGGACTCATGATTGGGTCACTGCTTTTTGCAGATGATGTTGTCCTGTTTGCTTCATCAGGCCGTGATCTTCAGCTCTCTCTGGATCGGTTCGCAGCTGAGTGTGAAGCAGCTGGGATGAGAATCAGCACCTCCAAATCCGAGACCATGCTCCTCAACCGGAAAAGGGTGGAGTGCCTTCTCAGGGTTGGGGGAGAGATCCTGCCCCAAGTGGAGGAGTTCAAGTATCTCGGGGTCTTGTTCACGAGTCAGGGAAGAATGGAGCGTGAGATCGACAGGCGGATCGGTACGGCATACGCAGTGATGCGGGCTCTGCATCGGTCTGTCGGCGGTGAAAAGGGAGCTGAGCCGTAAGGCAAAGCTCTCAGTTTACCAGTCGATCTACGCTCCTACCCTCACCTATGGTCATGAGCTATGGGTAGTGACCGAAAGAACGAGATCGCGAATACAAGCGGCTGAAATGAGTTTCCTCCGCAGGGTGTCTGGGCTTTCCCTTAAAGATAGGGTGAGAACCTCAGTCATCCGGGAGGGGCTCAGAGTAGAGCCGCTGCTCCTCCGCATCGAGAGGAGTCAGATGAGGTGGCTCGGGCATCTGATCAGGTTCCCTCCTGGACGCCTCCCTGGTGAGGTGTACTGTGCACGTCCAACCG